>NC_088654.1:20137497-20202497 GCF_964019385.1 Sycon ciliatum | reverse complement strand
AGGGGAAGTTAAGGCAAAAATTAAAATTTCACCAGTTGTAGTCTTCGGGGTGCTGAGTCGAATGGTCTTGGTCCGAGGAAGCTGAGACGCTCCCTTCCTACTTGAATCCCAATCGAACTCGCGCATTTCCACCGAAACTGGGTGACTGCGCCCTACTAGATGGGGATTTGTATGCAAAATGTCACTAAAAGCGCCATTTCGTTCTTATAAAAGCACGGATGACCGCGATTGGCCCATATGTTGTAGTCTTTTGGACGCTGAGTCGACTGGTTTTGGTCCGAAAAGGCTGCGATGCAGCGTTCCTCCTTTAATCCCAATCGAACATGGTTGAAGAAGCGGTCACGTGGTCCTGGGTGCCCAAATCACCTGGTCACCACGCCAGCAGGTGACAACTTTCACACCAAGGTTCAACTCGAGTTCAACTCGAGTGACAGGACTGCACCCAAAAAAGGTCAAACAGGCTAGTAAGTTGTACCCTGCAGGCACGGTGACCAGGTGACTGGTGTACGCAGGAGCACGTGACCGCTTCTTCAACCATGTTCGATTGGGAATAAAGGAGGAACGCCGCATCGCAGCCTTTTCGGACCAAAACCAGTCGACTCAGCGTCCAAAAGACTACAACATATGGGCCAATCGCGGTCATCCGTGCTTTTATAAGAACGAAATGGCGCTTTTAGTGACATTTTGCATACAAATCCCCATCTAGTAGGGCGCAGTCACCCAGTTTCGGTGGAAGTGCGCGAGTTCGATTGGGATTCAAGTAGGAAGGGAGCGTCTCAGCTTCCTCGGACCACGACCATTCGACTCAGCACCCCAAAGACTACAACTGGTGAAATTTTAATTTTTGCCTTAACTTCCCCTTTAACAGTAACAAGTAAGTATTAGTTAGTTTTAGTTTACAGTACATGTACTTCAAAAAGTCACTCTAGCTCTCTACCGCCTACCATGGTCTACGCGTTTTTAGTTTTTACCTCGAATATATTCGAGTCGTTTGGGTGGAAAATGAACAGTGCACTAGTGTTGCCTGTTGGTTAGTTGTGTTCGCATGCAGATGACGCATTCCGTTCTGAAGACGGTATGTGGCCTGAGGATAGGATTAGGAAAATCCTTATGTTCCCTAGACTGGAGCCGTTGCAACATGAGGTTACCAGGTACATGTACTCATGTGTACTAGTAACTAGTTACTTGGGACATTATGTAGATGGAGGAGCAGCGCAGCCGGAGTTTCGTGGTTGACAGCGCCAACTACAGGACTGTAGTGTAGTAAGTGCATGCTCAGGCTTCGGTTGTCTTTCCGACGCGATGCAAGGCCATTGGCATTGGTGCATGCATGCGTGCGTGCGTGGATGTCCGCGAATACAATATCAACACGGTTAGGTAACTGGTTGGTTGAAGGAAGTCCTGTTGTGACAGTGTGTTGTTTGCGGCCATCACAAAGCAACTGAGAGCCATGGAACGGGAGTACGGACAGCGCGCGCTGCCTGTTCTTTCACGGACTTCCCGCTCCGTACCGCTGACTTGCTGGTTCAAAACTACCGCAGAGTGTCGACTGTTTGAAGCCCGCAGGACAGCATTGTACAAGCATCGTTCGTCCTCTGTCATACGGCCATGGCCGTCACTCGATCATTGGTGTTGTTCGAAGGGACACACGGCCTTGTCAGTGAGTTGTTGTTCAGACGCCTCGGAAGGAGTCGTGCACGGGTTCGTGCGACTCCCTGGTTCAGACACAAGGCCGTGATGGGACCAATGACATTGCGCGTTGCTGTTCGAAGGAACAGACGGTCTTACTGTTGTTGTTCGGACACAACATGGATGATTGGACCAGTTCGATTCGCGCAAGCACTCTAGCCAGCATGGATGACATACCGGTACTACCTGGTAGCTTTTTAGTAACCGACCGATAGCTGCCAGCAAGACGAAAGACAGAGTGAAATAATAATTCAGTACTCACATACAGACCTTATAAAAAAAGTTCTGATAGCTGCACGAAGTGGATCAAGGGCTGCATTACTCATGCTGCATACTGTTGCATTGACAGTGGACTGACGAGCAGGTGCGTTGTGAATAATCCCACTACTACCAGCAGCACTGCCAGCAGCACTACTACTACTCAGCAGTACCCCTACCACCAGCTGATTGGTAACACTAAAACATCAGCAGCAGCAGCAGCAGCAGCAGCAGCAACAACAGCAGCAACAGCGGCATTGGCAGCGGCGGCGGCAGCAGGGGCAATATAATCAGTAGCACCACCACCACCACCAGCAGCAACAACATAAATATTCGTAGAAGAATCAGCAACAGCAGCAACAACACTGAGCAGCAGCAGCAGCAGCAGCAGCAGCAGCAGCAGCAGCAGGAACCACAGCAGCAGCAGCAGCAACAACGGCAGAGAAAGCAAGACATGCACGTTAAGACATGGAAGCAGGTCTGCCGCCAAAGCGTCTGTAAGTAGTTACCTAGACTGCTTGCTTGGTTCAGATAGTTTAGATAGTTTCACGAGTTTAGTCTCTAAACCGGGTGCAAACAAGCATGGGTTGTTTGCCCTCATTTCCAGGCATGTAGTCTGAGGGCTGTGTCGCCGTAGTGTTTTCTTTGGGTATCGGGTTGGGTAAATTTCCACTGGTAACAAAATGTCATATACTTCGAAGTACATAATCTTTTTCATTTTCTCTGTGCTGCACTGATGCGTCCACAAGGGACGAAACAGTGCTGTCCGCAGAATGAAGTACATAATCACCAACTAAACCCAATTTACCATTAAGTGTCACTTTGGAAATGATACAGTACGGTAAAGTACCGCCAGAGCGCCCCACCATCTCGTCCTTTCGTGCAGGGAGTCGTAAAATACCGGTATTTTACGACTCCCTGCTTTCGTGGTCGTATTGCGGAGGTGGTCTCATGTCTGTAGTGTAGGCCATGCAACACGGTCTCCTGTCTGTAGGTCATACAACACGGACGTTGTACAAGTACACACATTGCACGCTCTCCAGACAATCCGTACCCGGTTTGAGCGGACACAAGCTCCGGACAAAAATCTGCCAAGTGTGAAACTTCATTGCACTCGTACTCGGCCATACGATTTTCTTTTCCCTGGCTGTAGAGTCAAGGGTGGGGCGCTCTCACGAGACGAGACACTCTGGCGGTACTTCACAGTACTGTCGGTCGCCGAAGAACTGGGGGATCTGCCTCCTAGCCTAGACCGTTCTTACTTTCATGTATCACAGTCTATGCACAGTTGAGTCACCGTGTATACGCTGGTATGCTGTGCTTGATGAAATTCTAGCCTGGTCGTTCTTCGGCACTCCGTTCTTCGGCGCCCAACAGTACTGGATGTCACTTCGGGCTTTTAGCAGAAATTGGCTGTGGCAGAAAGTCGAACATAAAGCTGTTTGTGTATGTGTATGGAGTGCGCTCTGCCTCATGGTGTTGAGAAATCTTCGATCGGTGGGGTACTCTACTTGTGCTCGTGTTCATGTACTAGTACATGTATGTGAATATCCTGTCAGCCTTTGCAAATCTGAGATGGGGACAATGACACACAGGCTAGGTGTGAAACTGAATTCAAATGTAGCTGTGAGGCATCGCGGCGACTAATGCACTTGCTAGAGTTTGTGCAGTCTCTCCGGAGGCGTGGGTTCGAATCCCACCGCTGCCACCAATGTTGTAACTCGCTTTTCTCTACTTGCTCCCAGTCCCGTGCCATCTCCACACTTGTACAAAGGGACGACGATAACTACATTTAGAAGACTGTTTATTGACACGACGACGAAACACAACTAGACATGACGAACTGAAGACGAATACATGATGAACTCAAGACGAAGACATGATGAACTCAAGACGAAGACATCATGAACTCAAGACGAAGACATCATGAACTCAAGACGAAGACTACTTTTCATACCACAGCAACACGCGCATGCACCAACATGACGTACACACGACGTACACAAAATAACGTTCTACAACACACTTTTGGCTGCATATTACCACCCTCGATATCAGCCCAGGACAGTCCTGGGCAAATCGGGATGGGTGGCAGGTGTGCCGGTACCGGTATTTGCATGCTAGTACACGGCATTGGGTACTACTGTAGAGGCAGAAAATTTCGTCGGTCAATAATTTCGTCCAACTCCAAAGAAAAGGAGTTTGTCCGGTTGAAAATTTCGTCCATGGATCATAAGAGTGTATAGAAAAGCTGGGCAAATCGACATTAGTCCTACATTTAATTTAGTCCAAAAGCTCCTTGGACGAAAAAGACAAAATTAAATTCCAGACGTTCTGCTTATACGATATGCTAGTACATGGCATTGGGTACTATGCTAGTACACGGCATCAGGTAGTTTGACGGTTTTCTTGCCTAATCACCTGCAGGCCCGCCAGAAGGTGGCAAAGTTGGTCCGGTTTGAGGGGGAGGGGTCCGGGGGATGTCCCCAGGAATTTTTTGAAAAATCCGGTCAGAAATAGCAGAATTTGGCCCTTTCACAAGTTTTCAGAGCTACTACAGCCCACAAGGAATAATTTCGCATGGATATCAATGTACAATGTATGGCCTATTATGGGAGTATGGGTGCATGTACATACATGTATGTATGCATGATCGGTAATACAATGTACATGTACTCAGATTTTTTTCTCCCCGGTTTTAGACGAGTTCCCGGGGTGACCGGTGAGGCGCATGGCTTCTAAACAAGTGATTGCGGACTACCTGTACACAGCCCTGGTTTCTACACACACTGCACTGGGCTTTGCTCATGCACACTTGTGCACGGTGAAATTCGACCCAGAGTCACGGTGCTTTGTTGGCATGCAAGTAGTTGAGAGAGCCTCCCTCGGCCCTACGAATGGGGCTGGACGCACACATGTACATGTATTACAAGCACAGTAAAGAACTGATCGGAACTAGGCCAGGGCCGGGCCAGTTTTGCACTTTGGGTCTGATTTCAGTGAGTGCAACTGTACAGGACTTGACAATACAAACTCTCAAACTGCAGAGCGCAAATTTATCGTTGCCTCATCAGCAATCATTTCACCGTTCATTCATAAGTTTCAGGAAGCGAGAGGGAATCGTACAGAATTTTACAGAATTCTTTTTATCACGGGTCTTTCTCTGTACAGTAATACCACCCAGGTGCAATACAGCCCTGTGCACAAGTCCAACACTGCATTTCATATCTCACCCGTCTGATTGGGTAACTTCATAATTATGGCAAATGTGGAGCCTATCTATCTATCATGCCCGGGAGGCTAATTCTGTGGTATCATGACTCATGATTGTTACGGTTTCTGAGTGGGCTAGCTAGGGTGCAAGCCTAGCCCGGTCTTATTTTTAGCGAACAGCGAACACAGCAGTTTCGTTATTATCCCGATGGTACTGTCTTACATGCAAATTTATGCAAAGTTATACGTCTGAGTATTTTCTGTTCTTATCTGCAAAAAAATCCAGCGTACACCGTTCTTAAAAATTGGTGAAATTCTACGGCGCCCGCCAATACTGTATATCAAGTTGTATTTTATGAATATTAGCTGGACCTTAGCTGCTACATCAGGTTGGATTGCAAGTTTTTGCTAAATTGCCTGTCTGTGTGTCTGTTCGTCTGTGTGTCTGTGTGTCTGTTTGTCTGTGTGTGTGTGTTTGTCTGTGACTGCCTTTGTACAGATTGGGTGCATCAAGATCTGGAGGTCCACTCTTCTGACTCTTTTGATTTATAATGCTATGGCAGCATTGCTCTGTTGTCAGCTGTTGAGTAATGGGCAGTGTTAGTGTTGTGTCCCTCAGTCAAGTCATATTATTATGACTTCTCACGAGCATGCGCACGAGAGAGGCATGCTCGTGTGAAGTTGGTTTTGGGATGTTCGGAGGCAGTCTTCTCTTGCTGCAGCTGAGTCTGGTTGAAGATAATTACATTCCGAGTTCAGAGCCGTTCAGAGTGAGCCAGTTACGTGTGTGTATAAACTGCATGATTATATCATTGTATGGTCTAGGCAGGGACCATACAGTTAGTCACCGTGGTTACACTGATTCTGACAAACCATGCCGTGGCTTAAAAAGAACAGCATGGCTGTGATTGGCTGTGGCTAACAGTTAGTTGAACAATCAGCAAGTGCAAGTCCAGAGTCTGCATAGGCTATAAAAGTAATCAATCCAGGAGGGGATGGTGGTCGGGGTTCGGGATGGCCATTCTGCCATTCTATTGAAGTTTTCTTCACATGAATTCTCTTCGCCGGCTTGCTTCTTCTTGGCTTGTTGTCTGCCTCTCTTGCTGTCTGTCTACCTGTCGTCGGGGGTTCTTCTGCTATCTTTAGGGGATGGTGGTCGGGGTTCGGGATGGCCATTCTGCCATTCTATTGAAGTTTTCTTCACATGAATTCTCTTCGCCGGCTTGCTTCTTCTTGGCTTGTTGTCTTGCTGTCTACCTGTCGTCGGGGGTTCTTCTGCTTTCTTATCCTCGGACGATAGGCTCTTCGGATGCCTCTCACTCATGCACGCTACCTCTCCGAGGGCTTGCTGTCTACCTCCCTTGTTGTCTACCTCTCTTGCTGTCTACCTCTCTTGCTGTCTACCTCTCTTGCTGTCTACCTCTCTTGCTGTCTACCTCTCTTGTTGTCTACCTCCCTCCTCCAGGGGGTGTGTTGTAATGGCCGCCAGTCAACCTGCAGAGAAAAAAAACACCGGCACATACCAGAAGCATACAAAGTTTTACAACAACATGCGATTTGCAGGATACTGTTTTTTATTACTGAAAAACAAGCAGCAAAAAATGAGAACAAAAAAAAACAAAAACAAAAACACCAATGGACGAAACTCAGACCAGACCAGAGTGGAGTGAGTGGGAACAAAACATAGAGGGGATGGTGGTCGGGGTTCGGGATGGCCATTCTGCCATTCTATTGAAGTTTTCTTCACATGAATTCTCTTCGCCGGCTTGCTTCTTCTTGGCTTGTTGTCTGCCTCTCTTGTTGTCTGTCTACCTGTCGTCGGGGGTTCTTCTGCTATCTTTAGGGGATGGTGGTCGGGGTTCGGGATGGCCATTCTGCCATTCTATTGAAGTTTTCTTCACATGAATTCTCTTCGCCGGCTTGCTTCTTCTTGGCTTGTTGTCTTGCTGTCTACCTGTCGTCGGGGGTTCTTCTGCTTTCTTATCCTCGGACGATAGGCTCTTCGGATGCCTCTCACTCATGCACGCTACCTCTCCGAGGGCTTGCTGTCTACCTCCCTTGTTGTCTACCTCTCTTGCTGTCTACCTCTCTTGCTGTCTACCTCTCTTGCTGTCTACCTCTCTTGTTGTCTACCTCCCTCCTCCAGGGGGTGTGTTGTAATGGCCGCCAGTCAACCTGCAGAGAAAAAAAACACCGGCACATACCAGAAGCATACAAAGTTTTACAACAACATGCGATTTGCAGGATACTGTTTTTTATTACTGAAAAACAAGCAGCAAAAAATGAGAACAAAAAAAACAAAAACAAAAACACCAATGGACGAAACTCAGACCAGACCAGAGTGGAGTGAGTGGGAACAAAACATAGGGAGGGTGGGTGCTGGAGGGTGCATACTGGCAACGAATAAAAAAAATCCTTCGAGCCGGATTTGAACCAGCGACCTAAAGATGACTGCACATCCCAGTGATGCGCACACTACAGTCTTCCGCTCTACCAACTGAGCTATCGAAGGAGACACATGCCACATGGCCAGGTAGTGTAATCCAAGGCATGAGCTGAGATAGCATGGCCTTCATCTTGACTTGTCGAGTTGGTGGAAGGCAGGGAGTAGTACAATGTGGTATTGTACTATAAATCTATAATATTATTATACTGATAACTCCAGGCTGGTGGAACGCATCATGCAGCCGATCCAAAGTACCGTCGTGGACATGGAAATCCAGTCGCAGGTCAGTTAAGTAGGAGCATTACCGTCACCATGGTCACGCAGGGATAATGTTCTACTACAGTATAATGCCGCTGACCCCTACTCTCTATAACTTAGTATAAGTGACAAGTGCAGGCGCATAGCACCGCCATTGGCGGTGGTCCGGCCAGAGGGGGTCCGGGGGGATGTCCCCCCGGATTTTTGTTTGAAATTAGGGTGCAAAATCCTGCATTCTGGGCACTTTTAGCATTGTTTTACTATGGTGGTCGTGGTCGGGCGAAAAAGTGGTCGACCGGCCGGAGCGGCTGCTACGCCCCTGAAGTGACAATCGACTGCATTTTCGTTAAATGGCATGAAAAACACACAAAAATCGACAAATGAGTGGGGAAGAACAGTTTGTAGGGACGCCACTTTTCACGGGGGGGGGGGCTCAATCAGAGTAGGAGGGCGCCCTGGCTGATTTATTTATTTATTTCACCTTCCCGTGGCCAGAGAATATAGGCCAATATGGAGGGAGGGGGGCGGTAGCCAGCCATGGCAGTAAATAAACCAAAGCAAAAAAATTACACATTACTGGAGGCAAAGAGAAGCACCTCGATAAAGAATTAGCAGTTATTAGAACACGAGCTTCATGTTGGCCTTGAAATCATTTAGCGTACAAGACGATTTCACTGATGGGGGGGGGGGGGGAGGGTTGCACAACATCAACACGTTCAGCAACTGCCGCCGGGTTAGATGTACGTCCGGACATAAGCGCATGCGCTTATATGTGCGGGAGTACGGTAACACGAAACTCGGAGTTACAGAAGAGCAACGTCTTTTTGGTCTGTCGACTTTGTGTAATGAACAGTAAGCAAGAGTACATAACCCCCCCCCCCCCCCCCCCCCAAGAGTGTGCAACTCCCACATACCCTGCTGTCCCGACAGAATTTCAAGTTGACGTCATTATTTATGATGCAATGCTCCTTGGACCAGTGATTTGCAACATGACTGTGTATGGATGTGAGCGCATCACACGTTTTTCTTTGCAATAATTTGTACAGATCAGATGGGCTTTGGTCCACCACAGGTTCCGGATTCGTCTGATAATCCGTGTACTGTGCGCATTGCATCATAAAAATGACGTCAACTTGAAATTCCGTCGGGACAACACCCATAGTCGAGTTGCACACTCTGGGGGGGGGGGGGGGGGGGGGGGTATCTACTCTTGACAGTAGTGAGCAGTGCTTTGCTGGAATATGAAGCCGGATTTTACTTTCTCTTTTTATGTCAGAAGGCAAACTTAACCTCCTCTTTGTTTGTACAACTTTTAAAATTCAACAACAGACAACGAAACAGCTTGCCATCACGAGGCATTGAGCTCAATCCCCTGACTCAGAGCCTTGGTTATTTCCCGTGATCCGCCCATGCACCTATTGACTCCAGAGCCTTGGTTATTTCCCGGGATCCGCCCATGCACCTATCGACATGGACACCAGGTATAGAAGCACTCATTACAGGGGCGTTGCGGACACGGTACGGTCACTACGGTATTGACCGTACCACTTTTTGCTCCAAGTACCCCGCCGTGAATCAATAAAATGCACTGATTGGGGCTCTGAATTTCCAAATTTTTTGACTCAGCCACCTCACCCTCACGAGTAAACTGTACTTCAGACGGCTGACCGTACCACACTAAAATACCTTCTGACGTTGCCCCTACATTACTAGTAGGCATGTCGCATATGCACATCAGTACAGTGAGTAGGCGGGCCTGATGGGGCGCACTACTTGCACATACAACCGACCTACCCTTTAACCTCTATAACCATAACCTCTATAACGACAACCTCTATAACGATATTACCCTTATAACGATATTTTTCTGCCAAACCAAATCACTCCATTGACTTTTGTATACAATGCCTTTAACCTCTATAACAATATTGCTATAACGATATTTAACAATATAAAATGGGCTGACCAATCGACATTTTCCATTTTATAACAATATCCAGCAGGGACTATGTAGAGTCCACTGTCAAGGTAGGGCAAGCTTCACTTGATAAGTCGCTGGAACATGACGAAATGCAATGGGGGCACAGTGGCGTGCACCGAGCCTTGAAAGGGGGGTTTCTAGAGTTGGTAAATTGTTTTCTGGAGACCCACTGTATTTGTGCACATGCGCATCCCCCTAACATCCCGTCGGAGATAACGGTGAGGGCTAGGGAGGAGGGGGATCAAGATTCAGTCAGGGGTGCGACGCGTATGCACGATAACCAATCCAGTAGACACCCTTTTCCTTTGGCAAGATTGCCCGAAAAAAGGTGGTTTCCAGACACCAAAAAACTCATACGGTGCACGCGCCTGGGGCGCCAGTGAGCACCTTGCTGTGTATGTACATCTGTTTTTGACGCTATGAAGAGTGTAAAAACGAACTAAATTCATGCTTTATGACGTATGTGTATGAAGGAACCAGTTACCCTTATACCAATATTACCCATAATAATATTTCTTGGTCGGACGCAAATATCGTTATAATATAACGGGGTAGGTCGACTGTAAGTCTGTATACACGTACCAGTATGTGGAAAGTTCCCGTGACACATGCTGTACTGTCTAGGTCTACTCAGTCTCAGCCCTAGTACAAGCACGCAACTTCGCAAGTGCACAGACAAATAAACAACAACAACAACAACAACAACAACAACAACAACAACAACAACAACAACAACAACAACAACAACAACAACAACAACAACAACAACAACAACAACAACAACAACAAGCGCTGGGTCACCGGTATGCGGTGCACATAATGCATGCATGTACTCACAAAATACGGATAGTAACAGTTGAACCTCCTACCTCATATTAATAGATTATCTGTCGCTGCACGTAGATCTACCCCTCGGCTCTAGCTCTGCAGGTCCTCTGCATGCCTCGGCCGTTTTGACTCATTTCCAAGGTTCCGTTCGGCACAAGCCTTCGGCAGCTCGCGGACGCAACTAAGCGGCGAGTATTTGTGTCGATGCTTCCTCTCCCGGACCATGTCGGAGGTTGGACATGTCATGTCGTACCGTAACACAACAACACTTGAAGTGTTTGGGAGTCCGTTACCATGGTTACCCGTGCACAAGAACTAGTCTAGAGGAAGACGAGTAGAGCGTTCGAGAACAGACAAGAACGTCGACAGCGTGTCTTTAGAAGCTGTTCCGTTTGCTGCCCGCCGACTAGAAGTACATGTGTCTGTACTGGAGCCGCGTGGAGGCTGCTGGGTGCCAGAGCTCCGCGGTCGCAGCCATTCATGGGCGAGTCCTTCCCGGCTCGTAAGTGCCAATAAGAGTAGGATGGTATTGACAACGATGCTTCAGAACGACAACGATGCTGCTGTCAACGACTACTAATTAACCCCCTTGCTTCTTTCGTCAACAAAATAGGGCTCTCGACAAACTCACGCATGGCACATAGGTAATGACACAGCAACGACATATTGCCAGGTGTGTCTTTACCACCATATTTTATCAACTACTTGGAAAAAGACTCGTGTAGGCTATCCTTTTGAAGTTTCAAGTCCCACTTTCCCACTGCATAGCCATAGGCATAGTAGTAGGTGCGAGACGAGCGTGTGCTTTCGCCCGATGCGAATGGTCGATGGCAGGGAGTCGTAAAAGCCCGGGAGAGGACACGGGATGCGCGCACGCGGACGAGGTATATTATGTATCAGATTTCAACGACCAGGAGGCTCTAAGTAGTGGCTGCAAATGACCGATATCCGTCACTTGCAGCTGTCCATCAGAGACCTGTAGCTGGCCTGAAGAGTTGTAAAATTACTCCTTCGTAGCCGGGCGAGTCCGAGCGAGGGCGATTCACGGCTTGGTCAAAAAACTGTCGGCCTGGAACGTCAACGTCGATCTGCCGACACAGTTCACCTGGTTCACACGCCTGACCTGGCATGCTGCCTTGCGTGAAAGGAACATTTTTCCGAAAGCAAGCTTCTTCTCCAAAATTCGAAATTTCCTTCCAAAAATGCCGTCGTCCTTGACCTCGAAGCTGAATGTTGTTAGGATAGAAAATTAGCGAAGATGTAGCCGACCCATTCTGGAAAGCTGTGTGCCCTCTGGATATGCAGTTGTTCGCCATGGTCAACAATCTTCTTCTCCTTCGTTCGTACTTTCACTTTCCTGACCACGAATACAAGCGGTACCCATGCTCAGGTTAGTGTTTATTTGTCTCTCTATGCACATACATGTAATACAATGTACTGTTCGTGCTGCAGGCACTGGCCGATCATGGGAATAGAGGAAGCAGCCAGCTTTCTTTGAATTCTCGTGCTTTCAACAAAAATATGTACACACTTTCATTGGCTCCTCTTTCCCACCGCCACCATGCATGCACTGCTTTTCAAATTTGTGTTTGCTTTGGCAGTGGTTTCATGGGTATCCTTCAGCCTTCCCTGGCATTCAAAATTCAGAATAGTTTCTACCCAGGTGCTAGTGCCTCTGTTCTGCTTAGTACATTGTAGTCAAATTATTTGCAACTGTCCACCCCTCCACACTGCACGCTTGGCTCACATTCACCACACCATAGCGAAGAAGTTTGTTCTTGGATAGATGTCTGAAGGATGTAGAGCATCTATCCAAGAACGAACTTCCTCGGTATGGTGTGGTAAATGTGGGCCAAGAGCGCAGTGAGGAGAAGTGGACAGTTTCAAATTATTTAGCCACATCCGATCCTTTCTCCGATAATTATGGACATTTTTTACAATATAGCCACTCATGCTTCTATTGAGAGGTAACACCACTCAGGAAACTGAGGAAAGCCAACCGGCGTTGCACAGGATTTGAGGTTGGGAAGAAAAGATGTTCCGATAAAAGAACTGCGAGTACATGGGAAACGTGTTATGGAAAGGGCAGTCTGAGTCGAACTAGGATCTCTTGTTCCAGACTGTACCGAAAGCGTGAATATGAATACAGTAGAATGCCAATAATCCGAACAATCACTTATCCGAAATGCCAGTTTCCATTGAATTGAAGGGACGAAAATTAGCTTCTGCTCATTTTCCCCAACCCCAAGCACCATTCAAGCGGTGCACAAGATGGTCTGCAACAGGTTGGAGCAACAATGTATCACCGTAGAGTCATATTGAGGAGCTAGATTGTGTCTAGTTCCTGTGAAGAGAATGTGAGAAATGATGGAAACGTGAAGTAATGTGCAAGTCTTAGATGGATGTGTGACTGCTCCCTTATCCGAATTTTTCCCCATCCGAACCCCCTGGAGAAAGCGTGCGCCCGAGGGGTGCGGATAATCTATTTACACTCTGCTGTAACACTTATGCACAATGCGTGCCGATGCACATTGGACAACGTTGCAAATGTAGAATTGTAGGTGGAATGTGGTTCACATTAGACAATCGGAGTACCCCCACCAAACGAAGAGTGCTCAACATCACAAGGTAGAGCTGGCATGTACTATCGAAAAAGAGTACATATACCATTAGCTGATGTTGTTAGTGTGCGTTACGAAGTCTGAAGAAAATGTTGAACGATCTCGGCTGGGATGACGGCTACTCCTTAGCTCAGTGGTTAGAGCATCGCTGGCCTCAAGCGAAGGTCCCTGGTTCGAGTCCTGGTGGTGACAGTCATTTTTTTCTTCAGACCTTTCTCGTTTGTGCCTTTCCCTCTAACCAGTGAATATTACTGTTAGCTTCGTACTTTGAGTGATTATCACTTACAGTTACATATACTTGATAATTTCTTAGCGCATGAAAATCGGAGTCAGTACCACAATATTCCTCCCTCACCATATGAGTCTAGATACGCTTTGAATGTGGAACAGGGTCCAGGACAGGATCGTCTGCTCTATCCGAATTATGGCCTGGTTGCAATTTGTCTATTTCCCAGCAGGTACATCGCACCAGGGAGTCATAGCACCTACACTTTAGGGAGACTACACAATACTTTATAGAATTTTGGGTCAGGATTTAGAGGTTCTCCGTGATCTGTGCAACCCGCGATCACGGCCTTGACCTACTGACCCTGAGAACGGCCCAGATTAGCAATGCCATGTACGAGCGGGTATAGATCTGCCCAATGGTGCCCCGGGGGTGGCTGAAACAGGAACCCCTGGGTCGAATCCCATGTCATTTAGCTTTACAGTCGCCTGTGCCGTCTACCTAGATGCTACAGCTCCCTGCGTTGCACGCAGTAAATGCAGCGCATCAAGTATACAGCCATGTAGTGTTGGTTGTCACCTGTTCTGATCGTGTGATATCACAAACAATCTTCTACGGTCCATTCATTCAAACCTGGCACGTTAGGGGCCGTCCATAATTATCTATCTTTAACAGATTGAGTATCTTTGAAACGAGAAAAAAAATCGTTCATGGGCGGGTGGGTCAAGAAGGGTTTCGTAATGAAAAATATTGATAGCTGAAACACTAGTCCATTCCAGCTATTTTTCGTTGAGGGGTGAGTAGGTGGGGGTGGGGGACGGTCACAAGTTACTCATAACTAAGCTTTTCATTTCGTGAAAATTATGGATAATGCCGGGTCCATAATTGTCGATCTTTTACACGAAGAGAAAAAGTTTCGTTTGTGGGTGGGTCAAGGGGAGTTTCGTTTCGAAAAAACATTGATATTGCAGACATCAATCAGGGGGGGGGGGGGGGGGGGGGTTGGTGGGTGGTTGGAGGAGGGTCCTTCTTTCATTTCCTGAAAATTATCGATAATGCTGGATAGCTCCTTAGTCTATGCAATAAAATAGTTGTTTTCTTCACACAGTACCGTAAAGTTTAAACAATATCCGGCCAGGTTTGTACCGAACATTTTTTCAAAAGGTAATTTCTCAAATGTTGCCTTGAGTACGTTCTCAGCAACATCGCGGGCCAGTTTCAAATAATTGGACTGCAAACTTGCATCGCTGGTTGTTGCAGCTCCATCACAGGTCGTATCACGGGAAATTGAGTCCAGCTCCACTTCTAGGTTCGGTAAGACGTGATGGGCATCACTTCCTGCATGCTGGTGCATGTGACTCAAGAGCTCTGGCTGGCAACCAGTTTTAGACTGCAGGTGCAATGCAAGATTTTCTGCGCTGTGCTATGCATTGTGCATTGCATTTCTCGAGAGACACTTCACGCTATGTGAAAAAAATTCGCTCAATGTGGTATTGTGCATCGTGCAGTGCAACTTTCCCACAAAACTGGACTCAAAGCACCTTATAGCTGTGGTTTACAGCAAAGATTTTCCTATTTGCGACTCTTGGTTTAATGGGTGCAGTAGCATGCATGTGCCTGGTGATATTGTTGCAATGGATCATAGTGAGGGCGTAGCAGTACTTGTGCACTGATAGTTGGTAATGGCATGAGTACATAACCAAGAGTGGGCAACTCGATGATCCCACTACCCACGGCAAGAAGTTTCATCACTTCGGTTCTTGTGGGCCATTGGGCTCACTAATACCATCATGCGTAGCCAGAGATCAAAACTTGTACATCACAGCTACGGTAGTTGAAGCAGAACAATGAACTGTGGATCCATGCCTACTGAACCTGATAAAACACTCTATCTACATGGCACATGTAGAAATATATGCGCTTTGCTCATAATCATTTGATTTCGAAGCCGATCGTACCTTATGTTAGTAGTTGCACATTCTTAGCAGTTATGTAGTTTGATAATAACGTTACGATAGATTATCAATGCTGGTGGAAAGGTGGAAACGTTATGCTGGTTGCATGATTTTGTACCCGGTGTGCCATGACCAGGCATGCTAATTCATAGGATATTAGCAAGTTTGCCTGCCTGCTGGGTGTTGTATCTTAGCTTCACTGTACTACAAATATGATAGGCTTACTTTTCCTAATTTGCTTCTTTATAACATTCAGTTTGTTTTGCTGCAATCTTTTCACGTGTTTTGCAGGATTGTAGCCAAGGGTGAATGCCATTATCATGAGCGAAGGTCTCTGAGAACCCATGTCTGAAAGCTGGTCATGTTGGCCCAACGATGACTTTCATTGCCTGTATCCGCCACCTTCATACTGGAATGAACTGGAACATGTTCACTCTCTGTTTCTCATATGGAAGGACGGAACAGATTGTGTGTCTGTCTCTGTGGATCACCGAAGGCTGAACACTCCAGTTGGAAGAATATTGGATCTCACAAAGTGACTGAATCTGAAGCGGCTGACATGCATCTGCACAGCGCTTTCTTTCTGAGATTTGCTTCAAGGCAGGTTATTGTGTACAGTTTTGTCCACGGTATTCCTATATTTGCCGAACGTATTTCTCTGGTAGTATTGTGACTACACACGCGCAATGATCTCTCCGTCATCGGTCTTTTGCAATGATGTGGCTCACTGATGACAGCATGCATAGCCATAGGTCAAACGAGCAGCTAAGGTAGTTGAAGCAGAAGAATGGATCGATGCATCCTGAACCTGGTGTACTGCCTATATGCACTCTCAGTAGTATTTGTAACGTGTTAACTATGAAGTATCAACATTGCTTCTCTTGTATATGGACGGTGTGAGTGATGTCAGATGGTCTGTACTGCCATGGCCGATGTTATTCATTGGAAGATGTTGGGTTGGGCCATTGTGCCCTCTTGCAATATGCTGTTGCAGCCTGAAGGCAATGAAAAAGCTCGAATGCTGATCTGCTTTCAAGCGTAGAATGTCACATTATGTGCATTACATATTTGCATAATTATGTTTTGTACTGGAGTGTGAATGTGCGGCAAGGGCATGCACATGTAAGTATATCGCACTGCAAACAGCCTAAGAGTTCACGTGGTATGTAATAAGTACACTTTTGGAAAGTGCGTGCACAGCCGAATCATGTAATGTTAAAACAGCCTTTGTGCTCCTCCCTGAATGGCTGCACAAGTAGAAATCTCCGTCTTCCTTTGCTTCTGCTTGAGCTGGCATGGTGGTCGTAGAGTTGGAAATTGTCAAGTATGATAACAATCGTTGTTTGGTCTGGAGACAAGAATGCATTTGGATATTTGTCCCAGGACTGCATGGCTTCCCAAACTGCACGTTGAATGCCATAGATGATTATTGTTCGGTTCAAGAAAGGACTCGTGGGTCTGTCTGGCTAGTAGCTCTCGCTAGTCCATTTCCATAGCACTTGCTCTGGATTCACTCGCTGGAATATTCTCCAGTTTCGAACAAGAAGTTTAGAAAACCTACTGGTGATATTAGTATGTTATACTAGTTTCTCCGCACTGTACCGCAGCTTTTGCTATCACACACATGTGGGCAAGAGTTCATGTGAACTCTTGATGTGGGTTATATAGTTTATCTACAATCCAGCATGATGTTCTTCCAAGAACGCCCCCGACCTAGGCCCTCGGAACGACGTTCTTGGGTGTGCAACATCACTTATAGTTCTAAATCTTAGAATTTAGCGCAGGATTTTAGTGATCACGGTTCCAAATGCATGTCATTGCACTCCACCTTTGGGATTAATTAAGAGCTGCATGCATGCCAAAGCTTGTCATAAAAGAAGAGCAGACTTAAATAGGCATCTTGTACGCATGATTTCTAAAATGTAACATCCCTGCCGAAGAGTGTTCTTCCATACTACAGTAGAGTCGAGCGTCCAAGAACGTTGTGTCGAAGAGGTTAGCCTGGGGTGTTCTTATTTTTCAGCCATCCGGCTGCGCTCTTATAACATGTTCTTAGAAACAATCATGTTAGGATCATATGTATCCCGAAAGCTGCCGGAAAACCAACACCGCCATTCTTAACTTTAGGCGGTGGCGTTCTTAGCATTTCAGGCTGGACATTCTTGGGCAACACGTTCTTCGGCGCCCGACTCTACTGTAGTACTGTACATGAAATACAGCTGCTACAACTGTAGTAATATAGAATGCCGATTATCCGAATAATTGATCGTCCAAACTGCTCAGGCTGCATGGTAGCAGGCTGTCATCAACATGCATCCCATGATAATTTCGAGGAGCTGGAGTGTGTGCCAAAAAGAATGAGGAATGAAAGTATGCATGGGGAAATGAGTATGTTTTAGATGAGTGTTTTCCCTCGCCCTTATCCGAACATACATGCACTCAATCGCCATAACCCCTGGAGATGAGTCCATGCAAAGAGGAGTGCAGACCATCAGAGCTCATAATATACTTTAAAGCACACACGACACACACACAGAGCTTCAGAACCTGAGAGAGTATGATATGGGTATGTCACAAGTACTCCCAGGTCCCGAAGCTTTCGTCTCAACAAAGGATCATAATCGACGACTTGTAATGAACTACAATTTGGCAGTATTATACCGTACTTGTTTACATTCAATTTAGGAATGAGTTTAAAGCATGAGAACTATCCACAGCAGACATTCTCACTGTTCGGAGTTGCCAAAAAAGTGGTGCATGTACAAATCAGGGATGGGTACAATACCACCATCTGAGGTGAGTCTATCAGGAAAGTGAGTGTTGTCCACTCTATAAAATGGGGTCCCTCAAGAAAGATGTGATTTTGCAGCCATGGACGTTTCCGACCCAGGTGACCGTATATACAGTGATCTAAGTTATGCAAAGCTTGACATGAATGATTGGCTGGACACGTCGAAGAGAAGGAAGAGAGAAGCAGACCAACCTTACACCAGCTGAGTGTAGTGGCCCAAAACAACAAACTAATTCTGTGTGGCCTTAGGAGCTGGGCAAGAGGTGTACAGTGAATTAAACAATACAGTAAACGTGGGAGAAGAAAGTTTAAACAATATCCGGCCAGGTTTGTACCGAACATTTTTTCAAAAGGTAATTTCTCAAATGTTGCCTTGAGTACGTTCTCAGCAACATCGCGGGCCAGTTTCAAATAATTGGACTGCAAACTTGCATCGCTGGTTGTTGCAGCTCCATCACAGGTCGTATCACGGGAAATTGAGTCCAGCTCCACTTCTAGGTTCGGTAAGACGTGATGGGCATCACTTCCTGCATGCTGGTGCATGTGACTCAAGAGCTCTGGCTGGCAACCAGTTTTAGACTGCAGGTGCAATGCAAGATTTTCTGCGCTGTGCTATGCATTGTGCATTGCATTTCTCGAGAGACACTTCACGCTATGTGAAAAAAATTCGCTCAATGTGGTATTGTGCATCGTGCAGTGCAACTTTCCCACAAAACTGGACTCAAAGCACCTTATAGCTGTGGTTTACAGCAAAGATTTTCCTATTTGCGACTCTTGGTTTAATGGGTGCAGTAGCATGCATGTGCCTGGTGATATTGTTGCAATGGATCATAGTGAGGGCGTAGCAGTACTTGTGCACTGATAGTTGGTAATGGCATGAGTACATAACCAAGAGTGGGCAACTCGATGATCCCACTACCCACGGCAAGAAGTTTCATCACTTCGGTTCTTGTGGGCCATTGGGCTCACTAATACCATCATGCGTAGCCAGAGATCAAAACTTGTACATCACAGCTACGGTAGTTGAAGCAGAACAATGAACTGTGGATCCATGCCTACTGAACCTGATAAAACACTCTATCTACATGGCACATGTAGAAATATATGCGCTTTGCTCATAATCATTTGATTTCGAAGCCGATCGTACCTTATGTTAGTAGTTGCACATTCTTAGCAGTTATGTAGTTTGATAATAACGTTACGATAGATTATCAATGCTGGTGGAAAGGTGGAAACGTTATGCTGGTTGCATGATTTTGTACCCGGTGTGCCATGACCAGGCATGCTAATTCATAGGATATTAGCAAGTTTGCCTGCCTGCTGGGTGTTGTATCTTAGCTTCACTGTACTACAAATATGATAGGCTTACTTTTCCTAATTTGCTTCTTTATAACATTCAGTTTGTTTTGCTGCAATCTTTTCACGTGTTTTGCAGGATTGTAGCCAAGGGTGAATGCCATTATCATGAGCGAAGGTCTCTGAGAACCCATGTCTGAAAGCTGGTCATGTTGGCCCAACGATGACTTTCATTGCCTGTATCCGCCACCTTCATACTGGAATGAACTGGAACATGTTCACTCTCTGTTTCTCATATGGAAGGACGGAACAGATTGTGTGTCTGTCTCTGTGGATCACCGAAGGCTGAACACTCCAGTTGGAAGAATATTGGATCTCACAAAGTGACTGAATCTGAAGCGGCTGACATGCATCTGCACAGCGCTTTCTTTCTGAGATTTGCTTCAAGGCAGGTTATTGTGTACAGTTTTGTCCACGGTATTCCTATATTTGCCGAACGTATTTCTCTGGTAGTATTGTGACTACACACGCGCAATGATCTCTCCGTCATCGGTCTTTTGCAATGATGTGGCTCACTGATGACAGCATGCATAGCCATAGGTCAAACGAGCAGCTAAGGTAGTTGAAGCAGAAGAATGGATCGATGCATCCTGAACCTGGTGTACTGCCTATATGCACTCTCAGTAGTATTTGTAACGTGTTAACTATGAAGTATCAACATTGCTTCTCTTGTATATGGACGGTGTGAGTGATGTCAGATGGTCTGTACTGCCATGGCCGATGTTATTCATTGGAAGATGTTGGGTTGGGCCATTGTGCCCTCTTGCAATATGCTGTTGCAGCCTGAAGGCAATGAAAAAGCTCGAATGCTGATCTGCTTTCAAGCGTAGAATGTCACATTATGTGCATTACATATTTGCATAATTATGTTTTGTACTGGAGTGTGAATGTGCGGCAAGGGCATGCACATGTAAGTATATCGCACTGCAAACAGCCTAAGAGTTCACGTGGTATGTAATAAGTACACTTTTGGAAAGTGCGTGCACAGCCGAATCATGTAATGTTAAAACAGCCTTTGTGCTCCTCCCTGAATGGCTGCACAAGTAGAAATCTCCGTCTTCCTTTGCTTCTGCTTGAGCTGGCATGGTGGTCGTAGAGTTGGAAATTGTCAAGTATGATAACAATCGTTGTTTGGTCTGGAGACAAGAATGCATTTGGATATTTGTCCCAGGACTGCATGGCTTCCCAAACTGCACGTTGAATGCCATAGATGATTATTGTTCGGTTCAAGAAAGGACTCGTGGGTCTGTCTGGCTAGTAGCTCTCGCTAGTCCATTTCCATAGCACTTGCTCTGGATTCACTCGCTGGAATATTCTCCAGTTTCGAACAAGAAGTTTAGAAAACCTACTGGTGATATTAGTATGTTATACTAGTTTCTCCGCACTGTACCGCAGCTTTTGCTATCACACACATGTGGGCAAGAGTTCATGTGAACTCTTGATGTGGGTTATATAGTTTATCTACAATCCAGCATGATGTTCTTCCAAGAACGCCCCCGACCTAGGCCCTCGGAACGACGTTCTTGGGTGTGCAACATCACTTATAGTTCTAAATCTTAGAATTTAGCGCAGGATTTTAGTGATCACGGTTCCAAATGCATGTCATTGCACTCCACCTTTGGGATTAATTAAGAGCTGCATGCATGCCAAAGCTTGTCATAAAAGAAGAGCAGACTTAAATAGGCATCTTGTACGCATGATTTCTAAAATGTAACATCCCTGCCGAAGAGTGTTCTTCCATACTACAGTAGAGTCGAGCGTCCAAGAACGTTGTGTCGAAGAGGTTAGCCTGGGGTGTTCTTATTTTTCAGCCATCCGGCTGCGCTCTTATAACATGTTCTTAGAAACAATCATGTTAGGATCATATGTATCCCGAAAGCTGCCGGAAAACCAACACCGCCATTCTTAACTTTAGGCGGTGGCGTTCTTAGCATTTCAGGCTGGACATTCTTGGGCAACACGTTCTTCGGCGCCCGACTCTACTGTAGTACTGTACATGAAATACAGCTGCTACAACTGTAGTAATATAGAATGCCGATTATCCGAATAATTGATCGTCCAAACTGCTCAGGCTGCATGGTAGCAGGCTGTCATCAACATGCATCCCATGATAATTTCGAGGAGCTGGAGTGTGTGCCAAAAAGAATGAGGAATGAAAGTATGCATGGGGAAATGAGTATGTTTTAGATGAGTGTTTTCCCTCGCCCTTATCCGAACATACATGCACTCAATCGCCATAACCCCTGGAGATGAGTCCATGCAAAGAGGAGTGCAGACCATCAGAGCTCATAATATACTTTAAAGCACACACGACACACACACAGAGCTTCAGAACCTGAGAGAGTATGATATGGGTATGTCACAAGTACTCCCAGGTCCCGAAGCTTTCGTCTCAACAAAGGATCATAATCGACGACTTGTAATGAACTACAATTTGGCAGTATTATACCGTACTTGTTTACATTCAATTTAGGAATGAGTTTAAAGCATGAGAACTATCCACAGCAGACATTCTCACTGTTCGGAGTTGCCAAAAAAGTGGTGCATGTACAAATCAGGGATGGGTACAATACCACCATCTGAGGTGAGTCTATCAGGAAAGTGAGTGTTGTCCACTCTATAAAATGGGGTCCCTCAAGAAAGATGTGATTTTGCAGCCATGGACGTTTCCGACCCAGGTGACCGTATATACAGTGATCTAAGTTATGCAAAGCTTGACATGAATGATTGGCTGGACACGTCGAAGAGAAGGAAGAGAGAAGCAGACCAACCTTACACCAGCTGAGTGTAGTGGCCCAAAACAACAAACTAATTCTGTGTGGCCTTAGGAGCTGGGCAAGAGGTGTACAGTGAATTAAACAATACAGTAAACGTGGGAGAAGAAGTGACAAGACTGAGTATGATACACTGTGCCAGCACAGTGCACGTACTAGTGCAACTGTTTGTGTAGTTACAGTTAGCCCACACAAGCAGGTCACTCGATTGTAGATACACAGAGCGCATTCTACATCATACAAAACATGTTGAGCTAGGCAGCAGTGGCTGGCATTTACCGGCATGCACCAATGCCAATGCGCGGCTTGAGCAAATAGTACAAGCCTCGGAACACCCATACGCCATTTTAGAGACAGAACAAGGCGATGAGTAAGCACCAAAGGATTATATGAATAGCGGCCAGGCAATAATTCAGGCCACTGCTGCTAATCAAGGACTAGTTACTAGTACTAGTATGTTGTCAGTGTACCCTGAAACGATGCAATCACAGCGAACGTGATACATGCACATCATGTTGCCTGGTTCTTGGTTAAAAGTTGTATCCTCAATGCTTGAGGTTTGTGGGGTCCCTCCAGCTTCTCAGAGTCCTGCACAAAAAAGATAAAAGCAAGTGCAGGTAGAATAATAGTAAGCTCACATAAAACCTCTTCGTCTTGCTAACGAATTTCGTGATAAATGAGGCTACAGGAAAAAAAAGTTCAACCATAATGCAAAAAGGCAACTTTAGCTAATCATATTTTTGGCAGCAACACTATACTGTTTGTATAGGAGAGTTGGCTTGGTGCATTCATGCCAAATGCACTCCCTATAGTATTTATACTGTACTTCATCATTTTACTTGGGCATTCATTCCCAGTAGCCCTAATGTCTTCTAACAGAGTGCGCAAGGTACTGCATATTCGGCGCATATTTTATTTTCGGCTATTATCGGCCTGTGCATTTTTAATTCGGAAAGTGGTGGACATCACGCAACTGAATTGTAAATAAAAGGGGGTTCGTCAACTGACAACCGCATACTTTTTCGACGTCACTGATAGAAGAATTTTTCGTCCAGTGCATGCGCCAAGAGTGAATAGCAACCGAATAGAGCGGTTGTCATTTGACAACCCCCCCCCCCTTTTATATACTAGAGGAAACGCAAAAGGTAACAAGATTACGTAACCAAAGGTAAGAAGGCACTGAACGAACTGTCAACCTACGAATACAACCTCAGTGCAACAACGTGCTCTTTCTGCTTACACAAGCAGAAAGAGAAAGAGAAAGAGCACGTTGTTGCACTGAGGTTGTATTCGTAGGTTGACACTTTGTTCAGTGCCTTCTCCCCTTTTATTTACTGGGCATTCGTAGCCTAAAATTCCTTTTGCAAGGTTCAATGTGACAGTGTATACAGGCATCAGCAGTACAGGCTGAAATTTCAATGTGGCCGAGATGTGTTTTGCCCTGGGGAGGCTGCAATTTAAAAGCGTCGACAATTTGCATACTTTACAACACAGTACTGAGCATGCGGTGAGCTGATAACAAAATGAATTGGAGGTACTAATAATGCTAAGGGATTCGGGGGCGCATCAAAGGGGTCAGCACCAAGGAATGGGATAGATTTGTGCCCAGTTCGGGTATGTATATTGGGTATAGAACGGAAATTATTGGCTTAGCCTCGGGCGACTCCTACCAGTATTACCACCAATGGCGCATGGCTGCTGATCTCTGTGATAGAAATGAGACGTGTATGTGAAACCAAAATACGGCTTTTCAAGATGTATGTGCATTTTGTGAAGATCTGATGTAAGTCATTAGGGATACCTTGTTGGGTCTTGCCAACATTCAATTATTATGATGCTCATATCTATGCAATAACATTAATGGAATTATCAGCAAGAATCAATAACCCCAAGAGTATGCAGCTTTGTACATGGAGTCTGCCACAACACGTTGACCAAAGTACATGAACCTAGACACGAGCTGGGGAATCAGCTGAGCTGCTGCATCATTTATGATCTGCTATAGTTTCCAGTCTCCACGGAGGTTTTTCTTGGAGACGTCGAATCTACAGTATTAGGTGTGAAACTGTTGTACTAAACCGCAGGAGATAGAATCTATTCAGCTCAGACAACATTTCACTACGTACGGAAGGAAGTACGCCGATCAAAGCTTGCTACACTCCCGTTTAGTCAACTTAACGGCCCAAATAATGCTTGGGTCATGAACTCATCGCTGTTGGTCTTTCGAGGGTGCCTGACAATGGTTGTTAATGCACAGCACCAGCCGAGCCAAATGACAAGATCAGAGACATAGATCTTCCTAGTTCAATTGCTGAAACGTGACTTGTGCAAACGTTATGTAGCAAAAGGAACTGTACTACGGCACTACACGCCATTCACAATAATCAAAAATGCCCACATGACAAAAAAGAATTTCATCAACGGAGCCCCGGGATTTTTTCTTCTGTACTTATGCATTATGGAGTCATAGCATAAGGGAGACGGCACGGTAGACTTTCAGCCTAAATCATAACGAGGGCCAGCTGGGCAGCTCAAAAGAGAGCTCTATGCACTATTGGCAGAGTGGTATACATGAATAGAGAGTGACCACCCAGTGCGTGAAGCTTTTCGTGTCACCCTAGAAAATTTCAAAAATTGATAATGTGGGTTCAACCCCGGGCTGCCAGTGACAGTTGCCCTTACTGCCTTAGGGGCAAGTGCGATACATACATGCTCGCATATAGTATCGCTTGACTGACCCATGCTTGGGGCCAGTGGGTCAAGTCCGCGATCATGAGTTGCATAAACCACAGATCATGTAGAATCTCCATGGATCCAATCTGTGTACTGTAAAAGCAGAAATTTTCGGTGGTGCAATATTTTCAGAATTCTCCAAAATCGGCGGTTCGGTGGAGGGAAATTTTCGGTAATACCCGCTTTCCAGGTAAGGGTGCTAGTACTACTCAGTAGTACCGAACAATTTTGGTGCTTTTTTTCGGTAAAAATTGTCGGCACCGAAGTTACCGAAAATAAAACACCACTGAAAATTTCTGCTTTTACAGTACATCATTTTGGGTATTATGATCTCGTGTTGTTTCCTTGGGTGCTACGACTCCCTCCCTGACATGCATTGATCCATGGCACGGTATGATTTGGGCAATTTCAGCCAATCAGTAGACGTTCTGAGAGGGGCATATTCAACGATACACCCCGCTCAGTTCACATGGGTCGCGCCAAGAGTGAATATTGGGAGGAGTCTTGGGAAAGTGCCCTGGGAGAAATGGATAGCACCATTGTATACATGCACTGCATTCCCCATAATTTCCTCGTGTTATGTCCTCGGGAAAATATTTAACGTATACCCTTCATATACTCATAGAATAATCCAAATGCATCTGCAGTCAACCACGGGTATAACAACCCACGGATAGTGACACTATCTTCAGACCTAGTAACAATATAGCCGTATTTTATAAACCCCGTGAATGACGACAACTCCCAAATAGCAACACTTTTCTCATGCCCGATCAAGGGTCGTTCGTTACTGGCAAAGTTAGCTGGACATCATATCATGTAGTCATTATTATTTCAGGCAGGGACAATGAAATACACCCCCGCCCCCATTCCTGCAGAGGGAACAGTGCTGTGTCCAGGTCGCATGCAGCATGGAGGTGCTAGTAAGCCGCTGGCATATTTTCTCTTGTGGATCGATGTACAGTGCGTGACAATGCTTCCACAGTGGTGGTGGTGGTGGTGGTGGCAGGAGCATACTGCACTGCAGGGCATTACAGCACTGGCATACTATTATTTTCTCTTGCAGACGTGCCGTTCACGACAATGCTTCTATAGTGGTGGTCACGGTGGTGGTGTGGTGGTGGTGGTCACGGTGGTGGTCATGGTGGTGGTGGTGGTGGTGGTGGTGGCGGCGGCGGCGGTGGTGGTGGTGGTCATGGTGGTGGTGGTGGTCATGGTGGTGGTGGTGGTGGTGGTTGTGGTGCTGCTGGTGGTGGTTGTGGTGCTGCTGGTGGTGGTTGCGGTGGTGGGAGCATTCTGCACTGCAGGGCATTAAAGCAAGCTCGATTGTGCATGCATGGTGGCGGTGGGAAAGAGGAGCCAATGAAAGTGTGTACATATTTTTGTTGAAAGCACGAGAATTCAAAGAAAGCTGGCTGCTTCCTCTATTCCCATGATCGGCCAGTGCCTGCAGCACGAACAGTACATTGTATTACATGTATGTGCATAGAGAGACAAATAAACACTAACCTGAGCATGGGTACCGCTTGTATTCGTGGTCAGGAAAGTGAAAGTACGAACGAAGGAGAAGAAGATTGTTGACCATGGCGAACAACTGCATATCCAGAGGGCACACAGCTTGCCAGAATGGGTCGGCTACATCTTCGCTAATTTTCTATCCTAACAACATTCAGCTTCGAGGTCAAGGACGACGGCATTTTTGGAAGGAAATTTCGAATTTTGGAGAAGAAGCTTGCTTTCGGAAAAATGTTCCTTTCACGCAAGGCAGCATGCCAGGTCAGGTGTGTGAACCAGGTGAACTGTGTCGGCAGATCGACGTTGACGTTCCAGGCCGACAGTTTTTTGACCAAGCCGTGAATCGCCCTCGCTCGGACTCGCCCGGCTACGAAGGAGTAATTTTACAACTCTTCAGGCCAGCTACAGGTCTCTGATGGTCAGCTGCAAGTGACGGATATCGGTCATTTGCAGCCACTACTTAGAGCCTCCTGGTCGTTGCAATCTGATACATAATATACCTCCGCGGACGATGTTTGCCTCGGCCAGAAAGTGAAGCACGCTACAAGTTGTAGGCCGGCGCGGCCGGATCTGCTCGATCCACGGCGCTGTGCTTGTCTTCAGGGCAGGGAGTCCTAAAATACCAATATTTTACAACTCGTTGTTGACACCATTATCCGAAACTGGTGGCGAAGGAAGGATAAACATGATTGTATGTCTGTCAGACTCAGTACAGGGGTGGGGAGTTGAGTGTGTGTGTGTGTGGGGGGGGGGGGGGGGGGGAGGCGTGTGTATGTGCACATGTGCTTGTACTTTTGTGTGTGTTTGTACAGTGTTTGTGTGTGTGCTTGTGTGTGTGCGCGCGAACGTGTGTGTGCATTTTT
The DNA here is from genome assembly GCF_964019385.1 of Sycon ciliatum. Classification (NCBI taxonomy): domain Eukaryota; kingdom Metazoa; phylum Porifera; class Calcarea; order Leucosolenida; family Sycettidae; genus Sycon; species Sycon ciliatum. The sequence continues at coordinate 20,174,990 of NC_088654.1, read as the reverse complement.
GTGCACAATTCCGTTATGAAGTACAAATGATAGGTTTACCTTTTGTACACTCGCCAAGACTTCCGTTTCCTAAACGGCTCAAGTCACCGCGTACTCAGTATACGAGTAGAAAAGTGTTGAAATTATCAAGATTTATAAATAACGACCTGCAACCATGTACAATGTAGATAGATAGGGAACACACATTGATTGTTTTTAAAAGAATCCAGGCATTATCATGAATCATGGAACGAGTGCGTAATAATGCTCTATGTTGCGTTTTGACGATGCTGAAGGAAGGGAGCCGTCGCGATTTACTCACAACACACGCACAGAAGTCCACTCGACTGCAATTTCTGACACAAATTCATAAATCCACGAGTACGCCGAGGAAGCTCAGCGGATCTCCACAAGAACTTTCGCCCATCACCTGCAATGGAATATGGGCTGTATGATACGACCAGTGGTTAACACGGGAAGTGGCGTCATTTTCCACAAATCTCGTTTCATTCACAACCATTTGACTGCAATTCAGTGCAATTTCTGCCGCAAATTCAACTCCACGAGTACGAGGAAGCTCAGCGGATCTCAACACGAACGTTCGCCCATCACCTGCAATGGAATATGGGCTGTATGCTACGACCAGCGGCTAACACGGGAAGTGGCGTCATTTTCCACAAATCTCGTTTCATTCACAACCATTTGACTGCAATTCAGTGCAATTTCTGCCACAAATTCAACTCCACGAGTACGAGGAAACTCAGCGGATCTCAACACGAACGTTGGCCCATCACCTGCAATGGAATATGGGCTGTATGCTACGACCAGCGGCTAACACGGGAAGTGGCGTCATTTTCCACAAATCTCGTTTCATTCACAACCATTTGACTGCAATTCAGTGCAATTTCTGCCACAAATTCAACTCCACGAGTACGAGGAAACTCAGCGGATCTCAACACGAACGTTGGCCCATCACCTGCAATGGAATATGGGCTGTATGATACGACCAGCGGCTAACACGGGAAGTGGCGTCATTTTCCACAAATCTCATTTCGTTCACCCCAACTCAAATAAAAGTGAAGTACAATTAGGGATTTGTCTTGCATTTCCATCGCCTCAGAATAAATTAACTTCGATAAACTGAGAGAGAATGAGTGAGGCAGCTGGAAGATGAGGATGAAAATAGAGATCAGAAGACTCGACGGAGCAATCGTCTCCGTGCTCTAAGAGAAATCGGAGAATGTCCCAATTAGTATTTCAAGAAGACATCACAATTTTCGAAAATAATAATTTCCTTGCCTCGCAACACCGATTCCTGGCAGCGTTCCCCGGCAGCGCGAGGCAAAGATGTTTTCTGGGAATGTGTGCCGTGTCCTCTCCCGGGCTTTTACGACTCCCTTATCATGGTTATCTGGGTTCGAGGTTTCGTAATGACACAGTCATCATGATCAGGGAGCCCTACACATACTGATCATGATGTCTGTACCCACTACCAGGGAGCCCTACACATATGTGGTATGTGTAGGGCTCCCTGGTCTGTACTGTAGACTACAGACAAGAGTGTGGTGTAGAGGGGCCCATGAATCGTTATTTCTATGCATGCATATGCGCACATGAAAACGGTCAATGCGAAAGGCATGAATCAGGGAGTAGTAAAATACCGGTGTTTTTCTACTCCCTGGCCTGAATAATAAAATTAATAATTATTATGAACCTGTGACGTACATATGTGTGACCCTATCTTTGGAAATAAAAAAATTGTGGGAAATAAAATAAAAAATCGCTCGCTCGCACCGATTTTCACAGGCTCATGACCTGAGAATCAACTTTATTTTGTACCATGGCCTAAGTCTTGGTTTTTACACACTCACGGTGTACTCGGTAACACAGCTTGTCTCTCCTAGAAGAGTGCCGGGTAAAGGAAGAGCTGAGTGTACTTGTACGTGTACGCGCACACACACAAACACGTACAGATGCGCACATGCGCAAAAAACGAGCGTGCACGCACACACACACACACCTGACCTTTGACGCCCATCGCCGGAGGCGATGATAGCAATGCTACGGGAGAAGCCATAGCAACTTGTGCTGGGATTGCACCATTCAACAGCTTACACACACACACACACACACACACACACACACACACACACACACACACACACACACACACACACACACAAAGGCACACACACACGCGCGCGAACACACACATAAAGGCACACACACACACACGCGCGCGAACACAGATGCCATGACAATCATGGTTTGAACAGATATTATTGTTCTCAGAGTAAAGCCGGTCTAGCCAATAGTGAGGCAGATAACAATAACACAAGTAATATCATGGAATGGCAGAACGACAGGAACAGGAATTTTAAAATGAAAAAAATCGACGGCGTGTATTTGAGCCAGCAAACACACAGACACAAACGGAAACGCGCACATACATACGCGCGCACACAGACAGTTGCATTACTCTTCAAGAAGAGCGACTGCGGCAGCAGACCTGAAATCTAGACAGAGCAGCTATCTTAGCCCTTTTCCGGGCCAGCTTTCACCTTCCTAAATGAGCGCACGGATGCAAAAGACCGACATAAAAAACCCAATACGCAATTAGTGAACTAAACAATGCGAAAACAAGCAGGATTAGCAACTATACGGAAAGTAAGATTGACCGGAGCTTGCGCGTACTTGATGACTAAACATGCAGTGCTTTTAAAACTAACAAAATGGAGTGATAATGATGAGGAGGGAGAACATGAATATAAACGCAGACACTGGGCTGTCGGCTGTCGGCTGACCAGACGTTGTGCAGTGCAAAACATGACATTGTGTGGCTACATGAGAAGAGGAAAACGACGGGTATGATGAAGCCGACAGGTAAGTTGGAGCGCGTTAGCAGCAGCAGTAGCAGCAGCAGCAGCAGCAGCAGCAGCGACGCTAAAATCATAGCAGCGAAGCAAGGAAGCTGCAGCAGCCGGAGCAGCAGCTGGACACAGGCAGGTCTTAGTTGATGAGGCCTTCGGTGCCGTCCATGTCCTCATAGCCAATGTCGGTGGGGTCACTTGGTCCCATCTGCTCGTAGCCCTCCTCACCGTCCATGTCCATCACGCCAAGCTTGCCTTGAGCAGCAGCAGCACTGGGGCCAGTACCCGCGGCGGCCGCACGCTTGTCGGACAGCGCCTGCTCGAGATTCTCGCCGCGCTGGTAGGTGTCGTACAGTGGGTTAGTGTAGTGCATCTGAGAGGTACTGTCGCTATTGGGAACGATATAGACCTTATGTCGGCGCGAGCGCAGTATCACCACGGCGATGATGATGACGAGAACAAGAATGCCGCCGACGACAGCCACGATGATGACCCATATCGGTACGGAGGAGCTGCTGCCGGTGTTGCCTTCAGCATTGCCGCCTTCACCTAAACACACATATACATACATACACACACATACGTACATACACACACATGCACACACACAAACACACACACACACGACAAGAAGGGCACACACATCCATGAATATACACAGACAGACAGCTAGACAGACGGACCGACACAATGAAACACTGGACGGAAAAACGAATCTCTACGTGGTAGAATGCAGTACTCAGACAACACTGTTCAAACACTTTGTTGTGATGAGCTCTGCCCTGTGCCTGTGGCATTGGGACACTGTCTGCAGTAACACAGTGGGTGCTTCGTTAATAACAGTTGTCACATCCGCTAAGTAAGCCTCACCCGATATCTGGCAGGAGTCACCGGAATATCCTTCGTTGCAAACGCATTTTGAAGAGGTGTTTCCCTCCAGGAGAGTACATCGTCCCCGGCCATTGCAGTCTTGATTGGCACACGTCCCCACGATGCAGCGCGTACCCGTCCAGCCGGGAGCACACTGGCACACAAATCCCTGCGTGGTCTCGTGACAAGTGGCGGTGTTAGCGCACCGTAGCGTGGCGCACGTGGCCCCGATGGGGTTAGCGCACTTGGCACCGGACCAGCCGGCGTTGCACACGCACACTCCATCAGCACATCGACCATTGCCACCGCAGTCAACTGCTGCACACGGGCCGGCAGTGGCAGCTGTCACAACAGGTACTGCACGTGCATGTGTATGTGCATACACACACACACACACACACACACACACACACACACACACAGACACAGACACAGACACAGACACACACAGACACACACATATATATATATACACACACACATATATATATATATACACACACACACACATACACACACACACACACACACACACACAGACATACACACAGACAGACACAGACACACACAGACACACACAGACACGCACATACACACACACAGACACAGACACACACACACACACACACACACAGACACAGACACAGACACAGACACACACACACACACACACACACACACACACACACACACACACACACACACACACAAACAAAACAGTCAAGATAAAGGAGAGCTATACACAACTTATACTTGGAAGACCGAAGCTTGGGAAAGGGACTCGGAATGTAAGCATTCTCGTTTTTTGACTGGTACGGTCAGTCAATGGTGATTCTCCTAAAGAAGAACGTCCCGTCCCCAGGGCCTTTCCCAACGTATCTAGGAAAACATGTAATTTTAGGTGTACTGAAATTTTGGTGTCAGGGACCTGCCAGGTTTCAGGTGTAATTTAGAATTAGGCGACCAACATTCCCTTCACATACAGTACATACTCTAGTGCCTTTTAGGTGTAATCTAAATTTAGGTGCTGGTTTTCACTACCGAAATCACCGAAATTAAAGTTATACCAAAAGCATCGTGTTTAACAGTATGTAGAAATTTACACACAAATTCATCGCATTTCATCAATTTTCCGGGCACCTGGATAGCAAGTTTGTGGGTGACATGATGAATATATATTGTGTGTGTGTGTGTGTGTGTGTGTGTGTGTGTGCGTGTGTGTGTGAGCGCAAGTGTGTGCACGTGTGCATACTTTGCGTATACACATGGAAACTTACCTATATTCTGGCACGTTGATCCGGCGTATCCCGTCTCGCACTTGCAAGCGGCGGTGAGATTGCTAGCAGTGAGGTAGCACTGTCCACGGCGATGGCAGTCCTGATTGTCACAGGTAGCCTGGACACAGCGCACACCACCCCAACCAGGCGTGCACGTGCACAAGTTACCGTTGACCGTCTCGTGACACGTGCCACCGTTGGCGCAGCACAGAGTGGCGCACGTGGCCGAGCCGCTCGCGCTCGTGCACGTGGCGCCCGTCCAGCCCGTGGCGCACGCGCAGCGTCCGTTTGTGCACGTGCCCCCGTTGCGGCACGGCTTGGGGGAACAGAATATGTCCACCTGGCACTGGGCCCCTGTGAAACCTGTCGCACACTGGCACGTGTACCCAGTGTGTGAGCTCACGCACGTGGCTCCGTTAGCGCACGGTCCCGCGGCGCAGTAGTCCACACGCGACTGGCAGAGGTGACCGGTGAAACCCGTGGTGCATGAACACGTGTATCCCGTCTGTGCGTTGACGCACGGCGCAAAGTTCATGCACTTGTGTCCCTGGCAGTGGTTGATCGACGTCTGACATGTTCTGCCCGTGAAGCCCGCGTTGCACATGCACGTGAAGTCGTTCACGCCGTCCACGCACTGTCCGTTCTGGCACGGCGTTCCGACACAATCGTCGATATTTGTCTGACACCACCGCCCGCTGAATCCCATCGGGCATGTGCAAGTGTATGTGTCCACGCCGTCCACACACGTGCCGGCGTTCAGGCACGGAGCTCCGGCGCAATCGTCCACGTTCGACTGACACGTCCGCCCCGTGAATCCCGCGGCACAGCTGCACGTGAACGCACTGATACCGTCCACACACACACCGCCGTTCTGGCAGGTAACGCCCGCGCAATCGTCAATATTCGTCTGGCACATTTTCCCAGTGAATCCGGCAGCACAGCTGCAATTATAACTATTTACACCATCCACACACGATCCTCCATTCTGGCAGCTCACACCCACACAATCGTCGACGTTGGTTTCGCAACGAGTGCCGGTGAATCCGCTCGGGCAGGTACAGCTGTAGACAGTTATGCCGTCGACGCAAGTGCCACCGTTCATGCACGCACCCGTGACACAGTTATTGATGTTGGTCTGGCACTGTGCGTCGGTGAAGCCAGCCACACATGTGCACGTGTGTGAGTTCACGCCGTCGAGACAGGAGCCACCGTTCAAACAGGTCACGCCAGCACAGTCGTTGATATTCGTCTCGCAGTTCTTACCCGTGAAACCGAGCACACAACTACACGTGTAGGTGTTCAAACCATCCACACACGATCCGTCGTTCCAGCACGTAGCCGCGGCACAATCGTCGATATTCGTCTCGCACATTTTCCCGGTGAAACCAGGCGCGCAGCTGCAAGTGTAAGCGTTCAAGCCATCCACACACGAGCCACCATTCATGCACGTTACTCCCGAGCAATCATCAGGGTTTGTCTGGCAAGTTGCTCCCGTGAAACCAGGTGCGCAGTTGCATGTGTACATGTCGATGCCGTCGACACACAAGCCACCGTTGCTGCACGTAACGCCGGCGCAATCATCCACGTTTGTCTGGCAGTTCTGCCCCGTGAATCCCGCCGCACACATACACGTGTATGAGTTGATTCCGTCCTGGCATGTACCCGAATTCTGACACGGCGCCGTGGCACAATCGTTGATATTGGTCTGACACATAGTTCCCGTGAATCCAGCTGCGCATGTGCACGTATACGTGTTAATACCATCCACACAGCTGCCAGCATTCTTACACGGTGATGCAGCGCAATCGTCAATATTGCTCTGACACATTTGCCCAGTGAATCCCGCCACACAGCTACAGGTGTAGGAGTCGACAGCGTCAATGCATGTTGCACCGTTCTGACATTGGTTACCCGGGCAATTGTCGATATTCGTCTGACATGTCGTGCCCGTGAAACCGGCGGCGCAATTGCAAGTGAAAGAGTTTATGCCGTCGATGCACGTAGCACCATTGCTACAGCTGGTGGCTGTGCAATCATTCACGTTGGTCTGGCATGCCGTGCCGGTGAATCCGCTGGCGCATGTACACGTGAAGGTGTTGAGGCCACCGACGCAGGTTCCACCGTTGCGGCAGCTCGTTGCAGTGCACGTATTGGCCACGTTCTCGCAGTTCGGCCCAGTATAGCCTGATGCGCAGACACAGCTATAGGTGTTGACCAAGTCCATACAAGTTCCACCATTCTGACAGGGTGCTGCGACGCAATTGTCTACGTTCGTCTGACACATGCGTCCCGTGAAACCCGCCACGCATGAGCACGTGTACGCGTCAATTCCGTCCACACAAGTGGCCGAGTTCTGGCATGGGTTAGTGGCACAGTCGTCGATATTTGTCTGACACATTGGCCCGGTGAATCCCGCCGCACACACACACGTGTATGTGTTCACACCGTCCTGGCATGTACCCGAGTTCTGGCACGGCGCGGTGGCACAATCGTTGATATTGGTCTGACACATGGTTCCCGTGAATCCAGCTGCGCATGTGCACGTATACATGTTAATACCATCCACACAGCTGCCAGCATTCTTACACGGTGATGCAGCGCAATCATCAATATTGCTCTGACACATTTGCCCAGTGAATCCCGCCACACAGCTACAGGTGTAGGAGTCGACAGCGTCCATGCATGTTGCACCGTTCTGACATTGGTTACCCGGGCAATCATCGATGTTCGTCTGACATGTCGTGCCAGTGAAACCGGCGGCGCAATTGCAAGTGAAAGAGTTTATGCCGTCGACGCACGTAGCACCATTGCTACAGCTGGTGGCTGTGCAATCATTCACGTTGGTCTGGCACGCAGCACCAGTAAAACCAGCGGCACACTGACAGGTGAAGGTGTTGAGACCGTTGACGCAGGTTGCGCCGTTGAAGCAGCTACTCGCCGTGCATGTGTGTGCCACCGTGCCGCACCTAGGTCCAGTGTAGCCCGCTGCACAGTTGCACGTGTACATATTGACGCCGTCCACGCACGTTCCAGAGTTGCGACACGGATGCGCCACGCAATCGTCCACATTGGTCTGACACATTGGACCGGTGAAACCCGCCACACAGTTGCAGGTATACGTATTCACACCGTCCACACAGCTAGCATTGTTCTGACATTGGTTAGCAACACAATCGTTGATATTCGTCTCGCACATCTTGCCTGTGAATCCGGCCAGGCAAGCGCAGGTGTAACTGCCAAGTCCGTCCACACACCTGGCTCCGTTGCGACACGTGGAGTTCACACAGTTGTCAATGTTCGTCTCACACGATGCTCCCGTCCAACCAGCGGCGCATTGGCACGTGAAAGAAGCGGTGGCCTCTACGCATGTAGCCCCGTTCAGGCAGCTGGTGATGGTGCAAGTGTGGATGACGGCCGCACACGTTGGACCAGTATACCCTGGCGAACACACACACGAGTAGGTGTTGATGCCGTCCTGACACGTGCCACCATTCACGCATGGCTCCACACTGCATTCATCTACGTTGGTCTGGCATCGCTGTCCCGTAAAGCCGGCCACACACGCACACGAGTACGTGGCAATGCCGTCCACGCAGCTTGCGTTGTTCTGGCATGTGTTTCCGACGCAATCGTCGATGTTCGTCTGACACGTGGTGCCAGTGAACCCTAGCGGGCACACACATGTGTAGCGGTCCACGCCGTCCACGCACGTCGCTCCCTGTGCACACGGTGCGGTGGCACAATCGTTGATATTCGTCTGGCAGTGCGTACCGGTGAACCCAGCCACACACATGCATGAATAGCTCTGCAGCGCATCCACACACGTGGCGTTGTTCATGCAGTTGTTGCCGAGGCAATCGTCAATATTCGTCTGACACATCTGCCCGGTGTAACCGGGGAAGCATAGACAGGAGTACGAGGCAATGCCGTCCACGCAGCTTGCGCCGTTCTGGCAGTTGTTGGCGACGCAATCGTCAATATTACTCTGGCAGTACGTGCCCGTGAATCCCAGCGGACACGTACATGTGTAGCTGGTATTGGAGGTCACGCAGCTGGCGCCGTTCTGGCACTTGTTCAGCGGGCAGAAGTCCTGCTGCGTCTCGCAGTGACGGCCGGTGAACGCCGTGGGACACGCGCAGGTGTACGCGCCCAGTCCGTCGACACACGATCCACCGTTGCGGCACACCGCTGTCAGACAGTCGTCAATGTTGGTCTGGCAATGACGACCGGTGAATCCCAGAGAGCAAGTGCACACGTAGTCATTGACGAGATCGAAGCACTGGCCGCCGTTGTGGCACACAACGCCAATACAATCGTTGATGTTGACCTCACAGCGCTGGCCAGTGAACCCGGCTGCACAGAAGCAAGAGTAGGTGTTGACGCCATCGACGCACGTCGCGCCGTTGCTGCAGTTGCTAGCGACGCAATCGTCGATATTCGTGGAGCAGTTGACGCCGGTAAAGCCAGGAGCACACAGGCACGTATAGCTGTTGAGTCCGTCTACACACGTGCCAGCATTGGCGCACACGCCGGGCACACAATCGTTGACGTTGGTCTCGCACGATGCCCCCGTGTAGCCACTCGCGCACGTGCACGTGTAGGAGTTGAGCTGGGGGTTGCACGTACCGCCATTGTGGCAGCTGGCCGGCGTGCACTGGTCGATGATGTGCTGGCACTGGGGGCCGGTGAAGCCGTGTATGCACGTGCACGTATAGCGCGCAATGCCGTCCACGCACGTGCCCTGGTTCAGGCAGGTGACGTTGGCGCAATCATCGATGTTTGTCTGGCACCGGTTGCCGGAGTAACCAGGGGCACATTGACAGCTGTGTGCTGCAATCAGATCCAGGCACGTGGCGCCGTTGGTACAGTTGTTTCCAACGCAATCGTCCACGTTTGTCTCGCAGCTGCTTCCCGTGTAGCCGAGCGGACATTGGCAGGAGAAGGAGTTGATGCCGTCGTTGCACGTGCCGCCGTTCAAGCAGCTGTCAAACTTGCAGTTGTTGATCTGGCTAGTGCAGTAGGTACCGGTATAGTCTGGGAAACAGGCGCACTGATACCCGTTGCTAACGCCGTCCCACGTGCAGTTCGAGTGCGGGCTGCATGAGGAGCGCAGGCACGGGCTGCGTCGCGTCTGGCACTGCGAACCGCCGTACTCGGCCGTGCACAGGCACTGGTAGCGACCGCCGATCAGCGAGAGACACGTGCCACCGTTCTGGCACGGCGGTGCCACCACGCACAGGTCGATGGCGGTGTGACAGGTGCTGCCGGTGAACGCACTCGTGCAGTTGCAGGTGAAGTTGTTGATGCCGTCGATGCACGTTCCCCCGTTGTAGCACGGATTGGGCAGACAATCGTTGATGTCCAACTCACAGTTGAGACCCTGCCAGCCAGGAGCACACTGGCACTTGGCAAAGCCGATGTGATTGGTGCACGTGGCGCCGTTCAAGCACACGTGCTTGGCGCAGTAGTCGATGACGACGTCGCAGAGCGTGCCGTTATAGCCGGTGGCACAGTTGCAAGAGTAATCCATTCCGCCCGGTCCTCGCGAGCACGTGGCACCGTTGGCGCATGGGTTCGGCTGGCACTGATCGGCCGGCAGACTGCAGTCGAGACCAGTGTACTCCGCGGGACAGGCGCACTGGAACGACGTCACGTTGTATATGGAGCACGTGCCGCCGTTAGAGCACGGTCGGTTAGCGCACACGTTGATCGTGTTCTCGCAGCGGTCGCCATAGGACGTGGGCGGGCAGCTGCAGGTGTAGTTGTTGAGGCGGTCGATACACGTGCCGTTGTTCAAGCACGGTGACGAGACACACTCGTCCAGGTCCGTTTCACATCGCAAGCCGGTACGCCACGCGGGACAGTTGCACGTGTAGGACGTCGGTAGAGACACGCACACACCGCCGGCAAGGCACGGCCCCGTCTGGCAGTAGTTGCGCTGGTACTGGCAGCGCGAGCCGTAGAACTGCGCGGTGCAGTTGCACGCCACCGTGGCGCCCGCCTGCATGCACACGCCGCCGTTCAGGCAGTACGAGCCGTTGACGGTGCTGCACAGGTCCAGCGCAGTCTGACACCGCTCGCCGGTCACACCCGGCGGACACTTGCAGAGAAAGCTGCCAAACACGTTGACGCACTGCGCGCCGTTCTGACATGGCGGCTGCGACGACGCTCCCGACCTGGACGCACACTCGTTGACGTCGAGCTGACAGTAGGTACCTGTGTAGCCCACCGGACACACGCACGTGACCGTTGCCAGGCCGTCAATGCACGTTGCGCCGTTCAGGCACTGCCGCAGCAGGCAGTCGTTGGCGTTGGTGTGGCATCGCGTGCCACTCCAGCCTGTCACACACTTACACGTGTAACCATTCAGGCCGTCCTGACAGGTCGCGTTGTTCTGGCACGGCGACGATTGGCATTCGTTGATCTCCGTCTGACAGGCACGGCCCGTGTATCCCGCACTGCAGCTGCACGAGTATGAGTTGACGGCGTTGGTACAGTTGCCATGGGCACCGCACGGCGCAGCCAGGCAATTGTCGATCAGCGTGTCGCATTGCACCCCTGTGTACCCGGCCTGACACTGGCAGGAGAACTGCATCGAGAGCAACGGCTTGCTACACGTACTGGCATAGTTGGTGCAGCAGCCGCCGAGCAGCTCGCAGCTAGCGTCGCACTTGCAGATGGAGCCGACGCTGGGCTGGCCGCATCGGCCGAAGCACGACGATGTGAAGATGGTGGGCAGGTTGTTGTAGTCGAAACACGTTGCGTTGTTCTTGCACGGCGACAGCGTGCAGCCATTCTTGAAGTACTGACATTGGCTGCCAGTGAAGTTGCCGGTGCACGAACAAGAGTATGCTGCTGCAGGTGTACAAAACATGGACAAGCAGAGAGACATGCATATGTGCACAGACGGACAGGAACCGATATACAAACATATGCACACACGCACATGCGCACGTGCGCGCACACACACACACACAAACAAACACAAACACACACACACACACACACACACACACAGACACACACACACACATACACACACACACACACACACACACACACACACACACACACACACACAAATGAGAGAAAGCATGAAAGAGGGGAATACTGTTACCTAGACTACTGTTGCTGTCGTCGTTGTCGTCGTCGTTGTCGTCGTTGTTGTTTCAAGTCTTTACTCTCACACAGGCCTGTGGCCAATAAGAGATAAAAGTGTGTAAGAGGAGAAAAAGTGAGGAAAGTTGGGTGGGCAGGGATTAATGACTACTCAGTTACGTGTATGGGCAAGGGTGGTCGCTACACGAGCATACAGAGTTATGGTCCAGTAGGGATATCTGGGAGTTAACGGAAGTTAGGAAGGCATTTCGTGAAGCTGGGTAGGCAAACAATTCAAGTCATGAATTTGTTATCGTCATTCTTGTTGGACTTACACGCTGTGCCATGGTTTCTGTTGCAGGTAGCGCCGTTGAGACAAGGGTTGGTTGCACACGGGTTGGTGTGCTGCTCACATCTGCTGCCCTTGTAGTCTGCCGTACACTGACACGTGTACGCGTTCAAACTGCTCTCCGTGCAAGTACCTCCGTTCAGGCAAGGCACGGTGTTGCAGCTGCACAGGGAAAACCGACGCACACACAACCAGCGGACATTATAGTCAAAATATACATGTATGTGACCAATGCCCCCACGATAACTGCAGCAGCAACGACAACAGGAGCAGCAGCTACAACAGCAACAGCAGCAGCAACTGCAGCAGCGACAGCAACAGCAGCAGCAGCAGCAACACCACCCCCACGGACATTTCTAGCCCAGCCCAGTCTATCGTATCCGGGAAGAAAAAAGAAGTCTGATTGCCGCACGTGAACAGAAAAGACTGTAGAAGGCATGGCATAATGTCGAGAGTGTCCTCTCTGTGCAAGCAGCAGCTTTATCACCAACCCCAAAACTCACACTCCGCCAATGTTGACGTTGTCGATCTCAAAGGCGTCATAAGTGTCGTTGTGATCCGGTTGCCACCACCTGAAGCGTACTGCATTGCCTCTGGCTGCAGATGGAATGCTGATAGTGATGTTCAGATCTATGCAAGCACACAAGAAGTTGGACACATTCGGGCATACTGAGCAATAGCAGCAGCAGCAGCATCTCTAATATAGGGGACCAACATGTATGAAAGTGGACCAGCACCACCACCAACGCTTGATTCTGTGTGTGTGTGTGTGTGTGTGTATGTGCACGTGTGCGTGTGGATGGGTGTGTGGTGTGTGCATGCATGGAGGGGGATATAAACAATTACCAAAGACAACTTACTTCCTGACGTCTGCGTTCCAAGATTGTTATCTACAGACGGGAAGGAGAACAAGGGAGCACACAAGAAAGTGGTAGTCAATCGTTTTGCTGCATAGCCCGTTGCACCAGTATCCAGCAGACAATACCGGTATGCATGCACTACACACTACAAGGAGTGTTGCCCTGTGCTGTGATTAGTGACAGCCATTACGGTAGTATCCAGTGACCCAACGCCGCGGTGTAAAGTACTAGCTATGCTGTGTGCTGTGTGCTGTGTGTTCTTCACATCAAGCGCTATTTGGTCTATGCTCTGACCGCCAAATATGCTGTTGGCGCCACTAGCGCTATTTTTCAGGTGCTATTTTTGTCAATGCTCTGCCCGCCAAAAGTGCCGGTTATAAGGACTTGCTTACTACCTTGCTAATCACCATTGTATTCGACCTGAAGAGTAATGGAATGAAAGGCCTAGTCGAAAAAATTATATGGCTTCTGTGCTTCGTGTGCTGATTTGCTTTCCTCCAACCAAACATCTATTGTTCTTCACATATATACGAACTTGCACAACTTCACCTTCCTTCCTCCTTCCTTCGTCCATTGCCACAATTGGCTATGTGTGGCCCAACTTCAAACGCACACGTACACGGATCCACACATTTTTCACATCAGTCAGTTCTGAAACCAGGCCTTACCGATCTGCATCAGAGACTGATAGTAGTGTCCACCATTGCTAGAGTAGAGAACAAACACGGCACTGTATTTGCTGGCCAGCGAGCAGTGGCCCACAGACGGCACAAAGCTGAACGTGATCTGCGTGGCAAAGGTGGTGTCCATGTCGATGGTGGTGGCGCGGCGGAGTCCGATCTTGCCGAAGTGAAGACGTGAGCCGGATACGCCGGGTGCTGCACGTCAGTCATGCATGCATTAGTGAGAGCACACATACACATACACACATACACACACAGACACACACAGACACAGACACACCCATATGCACATATACACACACAGAGAGGCACAGACACAGATTCACACAGCAATACATACACACACACGCAGACAGACAGACATGCACACATGCACATACATACACACAGCCACATACACACACAACCACAGACACAGGCGCTAGAGATGGTTTTCACAGCCAGGCAACGTGACATGACGGAACAATGAGAGCTGTGTACAAATTGCCATGGAAACAAACAAACTTGCCATGGAAACAAACAGTCCACAGGCACTTCCTCGACGTAAAGTTACCAAAAAATGCTATTAAATAGGGCAAAGATACGCCCCCCCCCCCCCGCCTCTTACCACCATCACCATAACAACCCAAGCCAGCAAACAACACACGTGATGGAGACTTACTTGGAGCAGTTGAGCAGCCAACTGTAGTGCGTACGGCTCCCATCGTCTCCATCCACAACGCACTGCTGGTGGCGCTCACCTCAAAGTCATCAATGATCACGTCCGGCAATTTGCCGGCCGGCTGACAGTCAGTTCCGTTATACCCAGTGTCACACACACACTTGCCATTGGTCTGCAAACAAATACAAACCAATACAAAAAGTGTTAAAGGCGCACAACTGACAGGGATATCGAGACATTCGACGACCTGATACCTAGCTCTTCTGCCTTGTTGTCGCACTATATGGCTGTATACTATCTCGTTACCTTGGTGGACTGTCACTCATAACTAGTCACTTATAGGTCCTTTTCTCTTTACTTAGTTACTACTATAGGCGCACTATCCGAGTTTTGTTTAGTAACTGTTGCCAGTAGTTACTGTTGCCAGTAGTTACTGTTGTCATTTGATACTGTTGCCAGTAGCTACTGTTGTCAGTAGCTACTGTTGTCAGGAGTAACTGTTGCCGGTAGTTACTGTTGTCAGTAGCCTCTGTTGTCAGTTGTTACTGCTGTCAGCTGAAGGGAGCTGGCCATTATAAGAAGGGGGAGAAGAGTCTCTTTCTCTCCCTCTCTCTCTCTCTCTCTCTCTCTCTCTCTCTCTCTCTCTCTCTCTCTCTCTCTCTCTCTCTCTCTCTCTCTCTCTCTCTCTCTCTCTCTCTCTCTCTCTCTCTCTCTCTCTCTCTCTCTCTCTCTCTTCTCTCTCTCTTTCTTCTCTTCTTCTTTCCCCCCCCATCTCCCGATAATTATTAGCCCCCGTTTTCTTTCGACGCGTTTGCTGTGCAGTGAAGCCGAGACCCTAGGTCGGTGGAGCACATCAGACCCCGTCACCACGTCCACGATTCATGCCTGCGATGCTGCACCGCTGCTTTGCATGTCATGATTGGAAGCTGTGGCCTTAGTAAAAAAAAAAAAAAAAAAAAAAAAAAAAGAGAACACAAGGCTACCCCAAACCCGATCGCCTCCACAATGATCGTGTTCCAACAGCCTACCTGGCATGTCCCGTGTCCACGGCAGGCGAACGGACACGCGGCCGAGATCAGCACGTTGTCGAGTGCGTATCTCATGTTGAGTCGCTTGATGGTCAACGACGACTGCGCGGGAAGCAGGTCCTGCAGTGGGACAGAAAGACAAGAGACAGAGCATGAGCCAACAACCGACGAGAAGACCCTTCTTCATCTTTTATTATTGAGAGCCTAGTCGTATGGTTAGACGAGAAGGCAGAAATGCCGGTGCACACGGTGAAAACAAACAAACAAACAAACAAGCCCTTCATCTTCCACACTTTTCACCTTCTAGACACTGACACATGCAATACAATGATCACATATCAATGATGCAGCCCGGCAAGTCTTATTCTGCCGTTACTCAGAGTTTTGTGTGAAACACACATCAGACAGCATGATATGACCAAGACTAGCATTCATGACCAAGAAAAGCATTCACTAGAATATATACAGAGGGTCTTGAGAAAAGAGGGCAGAGGTGATGGAGCCACATGTACTGAGACAAGCAAGTATAGTAAAAGCTGTCAAGGTGACCACTCGGATAGGGCGACCACCTGTCCTAGAAGACCACTGAAACCAGGATCAAGGGATGCTATTTCCAGTCAAATGACCCTGGATAAGGAGACCACCTGGTAACAGAGACCAAGTTTTGAAGGTCCCCGGCATGAGCGGTCGTCTTAGACAGGTTCCACTGTCGGTGAACAATTTGCGATAAAATACCAGTACATGTAGTCCGTAGTTGGGACACAGGGTGCGATGTAAGATATTGAGTGAAGTTTCGTACAAAAATTGCCTGCATTGACTGTAACAGGACCTCCAGCTTCAAAAGTGAACATATGCGCTACGCCAAGATACTATCTCGGCTCAAATGTGAACATATCGTCACGCCAAGATATCTCGGTTCAAAAGGTGAACATATGCGCTACGCCAAGATACTATCTCGGTACAATGTGAACATATCCGCTATGCCAAGATATCTCGGTTCAAAAGTGAACGTATCCGCTATGCCAAGATAATAACTATCTCGGTTCAAACGCAAACACGGCACAGGACACAGCACAGCTGTTGAACGCTGGCTTACCGACTGCCATCTGAACATCGTGTTGCTGGTGATCTGGTTACTGGGTACCATCACAAAGAAGCGTTTCCAGCCGGAGTTGGGCAAGAAGAACCATGCTGATGGCTCGTTGATGATTCCAGATGGACACTGCGGCACACCGTAGGAGTAACTCTTCGGTTTGCATGTTGTCGACACCTGGGAAAATAATCACGGACATCACAGCATATATAAACTATACCTTTCTTGCACCCCAGCCACATCAGAGCACACACGTGCACACACGATCGAAACAGAAAAGAAGGACTTTGGCATGTCGTGCGGAGTGTCAAGTCGAATGCCATGTCGGAGGAAGCTCCGTATTGCAGGCGCCATATTGTTTGGTCGGTAAGGTTGCCATGACGTGCGGCATACGTGACCACAGCCAACACGCTGGTGTGGGTGACGTATGAACAGGCATGCAGCGATAGCGCAAGCGTGCAGTGGAGCATGAGCATGCACTGATGCAGTAGCAATGCAGGAGATTTGAGTAGCATAGTTTGAGTGGTAGCTCGCACCAGTGTGCACCCGTTAATCTGCATTATTGCTATAATGCTACGCTTACACGCACACACACACACACACACACAAACACACACATGCACGCACGAACACACACACACACCTCAGACCTCAGACCTGCCCATCGCGGAAGCGATGATAGAGAACAGCTATGTTAGACATACCAACTTGTGCTGGGATTACACCATTCAACAGCTTGCAAGGCTGATGAATTGACCGCCACTATTTTAGCCTGGTATCCACCACACAGCTGATTGAAGTGACTTTTTCTGGCCAGTGAATCCCTATTTTTCATTTTTCCATTTTTTTACACACACACACACACACACACACACACACACACGCATGCATGCGCACACACACACATACACACACACACACACACACACACACACACACACACACACACAGATCACACACGCACACACGCACGCATATCACATGCACACACGCATGCGCGCACACACACACACATACACGCACGCATGCACACGCACGCACACACACACACACACACGCACACACACACACACACACACACACACACACACACACACACACACACACACACACTCAAACACACATTCTCTCTCACCATATTCCAGGTCAATCCACCGTTATTGCTATACTCCAGCTTGACAAATGCTGCACTTCCCACAGAGTTGTACAAGGCTAGCTCGGACGACGTAAGGGTACAACTGAATGCCAGACTGAACTGAACAGCAGCCGGTGATGAAGGGGACACAACCACCGTTCGGGCTTGACTGGTTGTGAACACTGTTCCAAGACTGAACAAGCACAGAGTAAGCACACATCACCACATGTCAACGCCGCACAGACAGGAAGTTACCAATTCCACACAGTTACTAGTTATGGCAACCAGTTCTGAAAAAGCCAAGTCCTGGTTTGACTAGAAGCGAAGGGGAAATACAGGGCAGGGGTTCATGCCAGGTTTTGCAAACACCCGACGGTCTGCACCATACCCGTATTCTTCCTGAGTGCATTGCTGTGTCGTGGCTCTCAGCCAAAGCTCCCAGCTGATGATGTGATCACAAAACCTCTAGTGAACGAGCAGCAACGGAGGATCACTTTTAAAATAAGCGAACGACAGATTTTCATGAGCAGCAGCGGATGAGGACTTGATAAGCTGAAAGACAGTATTGCATGAGCAGCAACGGAGGCGGAGGAGGAGGAGGAGGAGGAGGAGGAGGAGGAGGAGGAAGAGGACTGGTTGAGCTGACAGATAGCATAGCATCAGCTCCAGCACTGCCTTAGTTAGACCCCACGGTTGGCCCATCAAATTTCTCGACCGATGTCGTCTTTTATCAATGTAACCGTCGTCACTATGTTATATTGGCCTATTCCATATTCAATTTTATTGCCAGTTTCTGCGGATTTGTAGGCATGCTTGGCAATTAACATCCTGCAATATTATTTTGTAGGTGCATGACAATCATTGAATGTATTTCATGTACTACAATTCGTACAGGACTTAATAGCCGGCGGCTGGCATGGTACAATAACCTTTTTCTTCTTCTTCTTTTTCTTTTCATCAATGGCTTTTTCTTTCACCTCAAATAGTTCTTCACAATCTGTGTCACAATTTGTGGGTTCAGCAATAAGGATATAACCACATTGAACGGACTGGGTGCGGCTAAGAAAAAGAAGAGACATACCAGGGGTGTAGGACATGGCACGATCACTACAGTATTGACCGTACCCGTGAATCAAAACAATACTGATCTGGGCTCTAAATTTCCAATTCTTTTGGCTCAGCCATCCCTCCCTCCCGAGTAAATTGTACTTCAGATGGCTGACCCTACCACACTAAAATACCTTCCAGCTTCCAACAAGAACGAAGGCCATGTTTTCATTCCGCGTGCGCAATATGAGACATGTGAAAAGGTGGTCGTAATATTATGACTATCTGTGCATAGCCCTGCATACACTGCTGGCTAGACTTACTCGCGTTGCAGATAGGTGAGAGCCCGACCAGTGGAAGAGCAGAAGCCAGCCACCGTTCCACCGTACAAGTTAGACCAGTAGTTTCCGTTGATTGGATCGAACGTATCGTAGATCTGAGTCAGCTGGGACATAGGCGGACCGATGCGCACCGCATCGATTGCCCACTGGTTCTGACCATTGGGTTCTGCATCGCGAATGAACACACGGGCACATGAACGCAGGGACGCATGGACACACGGACACACACACGCAGATACACAGACAATATACACATGCCGAAACGAACACACACACGCACACACACGCGCGCACACCAGGTAAAGTTAGGAGGGGGTACAAGATACCTGGCCAGCTCTTCAACGATTCTTTGGGTCTGATAGGGCTCGAACGGGATGACGCCAGATGTCAAAATCTACAAACACAAAGTAAAGTGAAGGATGTGGCGGATGGCCACCGTGTGTCACATGTTGGTGTCGTTTTTCTGTACCAGGAGTGGGTCCTTGACCGAGAGGGGCCAGTCCAGTCGCTACCGCTGGATGTGTGATATGCTGTGAAGGGAAACCTCCCAAAAAGTGTATGGATTTAGGCGCCTAGCTCGTGCATAGTCAGCGTAGTCCGGTCAACACACCACACATGTCTGAGCTATGTCCATGTATGTGAGTTATGCCCATATATGTGAGTTATGTCCATGTATGTGAGTTATGTCCATGTATGTGAGTTATGTCCATGTGTCTGAGCTATGTCCATGTGTCTGAGCTATGTCCATGTATGTGAGCTATGTCCATGTATGTGAGCTATGCCCATGTATGTGAGTTATGGCCCTGTGTCTGAGCTATGCCCCGTGTGTGAGCTATGCCCATGTGTCTGAGCTATGTCCATGTATGTGAGCTATGCCTCTGTATGTGAGCTACACCCCTGTATGTGAGCTATGCCCATGTGGATCCATGAGAAAACTGGATCCAACTGGGTCCGACATTCAGCGTTGCCATGACTGTAGACTGGCTGTGCTGTAGTACTTTCAAGCCCTATTGCCCTTGGTGAGGTGTGAGGGTGCTTAGCTTCCTTGTTGTGTCTACTGCTTCCATTCCCTCATGCATAGCATGGCTTTATCTTGCCCGAATAATGCAGTTAAAATGAGCGCTCGCTACTAGCTCGCTGGTGAACAGAAC
Source organism: Sycon ciliatum (assembly GCF_964019385.1). Taxonomy (NCBI): domain Eukaryota; kingdom Metazoa; phylum Porifera; class Calcarea; order Leucosolenida; family Sycettidae; genus Sycon; species Sycon ciliatum. The sequence goes on along the minus strand of NC_088654.1, from coordinate 20,154,548 downwards.
TTACGCACTCCGACTTGGTAGAGGCGGAAGCGGGTGTTGACAGACTTGGCACCGGATGGTAGTGTCATGTTGAACTGCCTGCACATTCACACGTCCACACAACATACAGCAGCCAGTATGCTTAGAGATGTCAAAGTGTTAGGAGAGATAGGTAGATGTATGTATGTATGTATGTATGTATGTATGTATGTATGTATGGATGGATGGATGGGTGGGTGGATGGGTGTATGGATGGAGGATGGATGGATGGATGGATGAATGGATGGAGGATGGATGGATGGATGGATGGATGAATGGATGGAGACAGACAGAGAGACAGTGAAGAAACTGCGTTTAGTACTTGGTCTGTCATGTGTGTGTGGTATGTGTGTGTGTGTGTGGGGGGTGCTAGGGTGAAAACCGCCATTCCTGGCTAGCCACTCTACTCTGCTCTCCTGAACTTACTTGGGTGTGAGGAAGTCGTTGGTGAACACTCGGAGTGTAGTCCACGTGGTGCCACCATTCTTAGAGTACTGCAGTAGCAGGTAATCACTGGTCAGGGTACTGGTCTCACACGATGTCAGTCGACCACTGGAACCCTGACGCAAGTAGAACATAATGGAGGAGTCGACCGCGGTCGTGTCCATGTCCACCGTGACTGCTTGTCGCAGGCCGGCGCCACTGAAGTAGAGATTGTTTCCGGAGGAGATGACGCCGCACGATGCACTCGTTGTAGCGCTGACAATCTTACCGCCTAGACGTACACAGCAGCAGCAGCAGCAGCAACAACAGGAGCATGACACAGTGTATGGACAGGCATACAGCAGGGGCGTCGCTGGTCGCCCTTTCAGGGGGGGGGGGGGGGGGGGGGGTGTGCATGGCCCTATAATTATTATGTGTAGCATGGCTGGTGCATGGCATTCATGGTCATTATGTGCATGCTGAACCTAGGTCGAAATGTTTAGGGGGTGCACGTGCCATCCTGTGCCCCATGCGGGCTACGCGCCTGAGTGCTAGCCTATATCCGGACGGATTGGCAGCAGATGATGGATGCATATCCATCTATACAGGAGTGAAATAAGCACCCACTAGTGTGCAACTCTGCGAAATAAGCACCCACTAGTGTGCAACTCTGCAGAGTTGCACACTAGTGGGTGCTTATTTCACTCTTGTATAGATGTATACAGTGTTGCCGACGCCGAAACCCCACATCACGTGTTCCAGGTACGATTTGTACTGCGTACAACGAAGGCTAGCGTGCTATTTTCAACTCCATTGGTCGCTAAAAACGGGCTGGGAGCGTACAAGAGGAACACTAGACAAGGTGATGTGAGTTCCTGCCATCGGCAGACCCCATAGAAAAGGTTTCCAGAGTTACACACTCTTGAGAGCTTACGTACTCCTGATCTATACAGTAATACACTTGAAAATATTAATTTTATAGACAGATAGATGTTTTAAATTTGACTGTAGTGGTATATCCTTGGGCATTTAATTGTTTTATTTCGAATAACCTAGCCCTGTTTTATTGCTCTGATACAGAGACAGACAGACATCTCAAGCTTTCGGAGAGACAGCAGCAGGGTTAGACGCATTCTGAGCGCACCGTACATTCACAGTGAAGCAGGAAAACGTGTACACACTCTACAGCCTACCCTCGGGCATGTGGCAGTAGGTCACACAGCAAAAGATATTGAGTGTGGCTCACATACCTGACTATGGGGTATTCTGCATTGTGCGGAGTAAAAGCCACCCTTTAAACACCAATAGTTCACTCCAAAAGAAAAAGTCGGTGCGGCTTATACTACGATGTTCAAGCTGACGGTGATAAACAGGTTCGTTCAGCTTGCTACTCAGAGTTTCATGCACTGGTAGGTGCAAACTGAACTCATGTCGTTTTTTTGGTGACCATTGTTTATATCTTCAGATAGTAGTGCTGTTCTGCCGCAAGACATTGAGCCCTCTTGTGCAGTGGTTGCTCCCACGCTTGGTAGTACAGTAAAGCTTGTCAAGGCAACCACCTGGATAAGGCGAACACCTGTCCTAGAAGACCACTGGAACCAGGATCCAGGGATGCTATTTCCAGTCACTTGACCCTGGATAAGGCGACCACCTGGTAACAGAGACCACATCTTGAAGGTCCCTTGAGCGGTCGTCTTAGACAGATTTCACTGTACTACCATATCATAATAATAATAATGTTATCAGCATATTTACCTTGTACCAGCTGCCAGGTAGCTGCGGACAGCGCTCCGCTCTCAAAGTCGTCGCTGATCAGCTGCAGTCGCGCGGTAGCCGCCGTGTTGCAGTCCGTACCGGAGTAGCCGCTGTCGCACACGCACGTGGGCGACGGGCTCGCCGTGCACGTGCCGTGGCCGGAGCAGTGGTTGGGACACGGCGCGCCGATGTAGACGTTGTCGATGGAGAACTGTGGCATCTGTGTGGTGGTTGCCAGCACGGTGGGACCGACACGGAAACGCACGTTCCTGTGTGTGTGTGTGTGTGTGTGTGTGTGTGTGTGTGTGTGTGTGTGTGTGTGTGTGTGTGTGTGTACAGTGCACGCACGCACGCACGCACACAAACAAAACAGACAATGGGCACACCGTGCAGAGTGGCCAGGGTGCAGCATCCGTCTTGAGTTGATTACACAACACACACTCCCAGCTGTGAACAACACATTTCTGCTGTCCAGATGCTCATCGTGTTCACATACACCGTTGTCTGACATGTTTCAAAAACAATGCACAAAGTACCTACAGTAAATCAACAAATATTCGGCGAATATCTATTTTCGGCCGAAAATTTGTCGACTTACAGTAGCTGCATGACGTTTTAGGGCGACTGCCAGCACGGTTTAATTGCACGGTTTAATTGCACGGTTTAATTGCACGGTTTAATTGCACGGTTTAATTGCACGGTTTAATTGCACGGTTTAATTGCAGGGGACAGAAAGCAATGAACGCACCGGGTTTCATCCACATCCTAATGCACTGGGTCATGATCTGTTAGTGCTAGCTAGCTCTAGCCAGTTCACACAGCTCATATGATGGTGATTTAGGGGGATTTACGCCTCTCAAACCGTCCAGGAAGAGGAACTCCCATTAGCGTGAGCAAATGCCATCGGTCCCTTGGTGTTCGTCCTAAAGAGATTTGACGGTGGACGATACCTGAATGGCTAAAACAACTTGTAAAGGACTTACATCTGATCGGCAGTGAACTGCCAGGAAATTCTCTGGAACGTCTTGAAGGCATTATCGTAGCCGTAGTAAGTGGAAGGGAGTGATTCGTACGGGCACGCTGACGAGGGCGTGATGCTGCGACAGTTCAGACCGTTCACCAGGTTGTAGTTGCTGGCATTGGTGCTCATCGTTAGCGGTACGGGCAGGAGATTGAGTCCGGCCGTGCTGCTGTACGACGTTGTACAGCCGATGCTCAACTGCACACCCATACATACATGCATGTACACACACACACACACACACACACACACGCACGCACGCACAGAAACACGGACAGGTGAGGGTTGGCCGGGAGAGGTAGACAGAGGCAGTAGCGAGAGTAAACGGCATCCATTTCTTATTCAGCAAACCTGTTAGCAAAGTATGATGTGTCCACTACGGTTGAACATGTTTGAGTTACGGGTGAGTCTGTCCCGAGGGTGCCCGAATAAGAGCGGTCCTATAGTGTATGTCCGTTCAGTCGTCCCTCATTAATCCAGAACTTTATAAACCAGCATTCTCTATAAACCAGCAGCGTATTGTTCAGTCGCAAAGTGTCCTCTTTATGCACATTGCAGCAGCGAATCAGATTTGTTAATCCAGCACTCTCCCTAATCCAGCAGAATATCTTTAGCAGAAACGGTGCCGGAATATAAAGGGACCACGGTGGAAACTGTCCCTCACCTCAAACATGACAACATCGTTAGCATTCACGTTCATCGGCACGGTCTCCGCAAAGTGGAAGGCACCGTCGAGCGTGGCAGCAAAGTCCAGCGCAGAGCCCTGCGTCCCGGGGCACGACGAGCCGCGGACACCACCGGGGTACCACAGCCAGCCGGTAGACACACCCGTGTTGAAGTTATCTACCAAGGAGGTCGGTAGCGGGGCCGTGCCGGGTCCGATGTAGAAATTGTCAACTGCCCAAACATCGAAGTTGGCGCCCGTGAACTGCGTCTGCCAGAAGCGGAAGCGAATGTGATCCGTGCGGTACTTCATTGGTATCGCAAACTGAACTTGAGACGGGACCTGCATGGCACGACACGATCACAACAAAAACAACCCACGCAGAAAGGAAGATATTGCAAGACATGTTATTGAAACGAGTCGAAAAAATTTAACGCTCGTCCAACATTCGTAGGTTTGCGAGAAGATACGTTAACGATCTTGCAGTCTTCAGGCATAGCCGCACATAACACATACAGGGCATTACAGCCTCAACAGAACTTGTTATAACGAAGAAATGCCATCCGTTAAAACATTTACTTCCTCGTTACATTTTACATGTTGTATACAGTAGAGGATCTCCACTAAGGTCGCAGTTTGACACTCACTCACACATACTTTGATACGTTCGTGTGCGTGTACATGCGCCTGGACTTCTTTTGAAGTACATTTTCATGACTGCATTCTCTGTTTGCTGTTCAAATGCCCTAAAGGACACTTGGTAGAAGGACAATGTGGTGACAGCCGACACAAGGTCAATGGACAGTGTGGCGCAAGTCAACCAACACACATGATACGAAGACAATTGATAGAAGGACAGCGTGGCGAAACACACAGCAGCAGTGCCTGCTTCAGATCCGGATGAGCCAGCATAGTCACAACAAGAGAGTAAATTATTGTGCCCGTTTCTGAGGGAACTCACACAACGGCCACTAATAGCCGGTATATCCAGAGTCAGTGATCTGGCTGACAGGATGCATACACCTGGTTAAACAGGAATCGGCCAGTTGCGCATCAGAGCTGGGTTATCATGTCTGCATACGCTTTCACCTAACCTAGCTAGGGTGGACGGACTTGGCCAGAACGTTGTGCCAGGTACAGATGTACTATGTGCTAGTAAGCTGACACCCAGGCTTAAGTTGAGGGGGGGGGGGGGGGCTGAGCCTGTGCTGACAGTTGACAGAAGGACAATGCTGTGGCAATCATTCGGCAGAGTAACAGCAAGAGTAACTGACCAGGGGATTGTACGGGTATTGGTTGTAACCCAGGGTCTTCCAGTACGTCCAGGTCATGCCGTAGTCTAGCGAGGCGAGCAGGAGGACATCCTCGTTGACCTCAGCACCGTCACAAGAGCCGGAGCCACCGATGCGGAAGAAGAACGTCATGATCTCCGCAGTGCGCGTGTCAATGTCCACGCTGGTTGCCTCGCGCCGGTCTGGTCCATCCTGTCAACAGCAGCAACAGTACATGCATAGTTGAGGAGAGATCATACATAGATACAGGTAGGCAGTGAGCAGACAGTGGATGAGACTACTCTGTGAATGGGTGGATGTATGGGTGGATGCGTGGATGGATGGATGGATGGATGCGTGGATGGATGGATGGGTGCATGGATGGATGGGTGGATGCGTGGATGCGTGGATGCGTGGATGGATGGGTGGATGGATGGGTGGATGGATGGGTGGATGGGTGGATGGGTGGATGGGTGGATGGATGGATGGATGGGTGGATGGGTGGGTGGATGGATGGGTGGGTGGATGGATGGGTGGATGGATAGATGGGTGGATGCGTGGATGGATGGATGGATGGGTGGATGGGTGGATGCGTGGATGGATGGATGGATGGGTGGATGGATGGGTGGCTGGATGGATGGGTGGATGGATGGGTGGATGGATGGGTGGATGGATGGGTGGATGGATGGATGGGTGGATGGATGGGTGGCTGGATGGATGGGTGGATGGATGGGTGGATGGATGGGTGGATGGATGGGTGGATGGATGGGTGGATGGATGGATGGATGGATGGATGGATGGGTGGATGGGTGGGTGGATGGATGGGTGGATGGGTGGGTGGATGGATGGGTGGATGGATGGGTGGATGGATGGATGGATGGATGGATGGATGGGTGGATGGGTGGGTGGATGGATGGGTGGATGGGTGGGTGGATGGATGGGTGGATGGATGGGTGGATGGGTGGATGGGTGGATGGATGGGTGGATGGGTGGATGGGTGGATGGATGGATGGATGGGTGGATGGGTGGGTGGATGGATGGGTGGGTGGATGGATGGGTGGATGGATAGATGGGTGGATGCGTGGATGGATGGATGGATGGGTGGATGGGTGGATGCGTGGATGGATGGATGGATGGCTGGATGGATGGGTGGCTGGATGGATGGGTGGATGGATGGGTGGATGGATGGGTGGATGGATGGGTGGATGGATGGATGGGTGGATGGATGGGTGGCTGGATGGATGGGTGGATGGATGGGTGGATGGATGGGTGGATGGATGGGTGGATGGATGGGTGGATGGATGGATGGATGGATGGATGGATGGATGGGTGGATGGGTGGGTGGATGGATGGGTGGATGGGTGGGTGGATGGATGGGTGGATGGATGGGTGGATGGATGGATGGATGGATGGATGGATGGATGGGTGGATGGGTGGGTGGATGGATGGGTGGATGGGTGGGTGGATGGATGGGTGGATGGATGGGTGGATGGGTGGATGGGTGGATGGGTGGATGGATGGGTGGATGGGTGGATGGATGGGTGGATGGATGGATGGATGGATGGATGGATAGACAGACGGACATACAGATTCAAACTGAGCGACAGATAGAGAGATCGGTAGAATACTAGATACTGTGGTGAAAGGGAACTATGGTGTTCGAATACTTATGATAACATTGTGTATGCATTTACAACTATTATTCACGATTTGCTGGAGTTACTTACGTGGTTTGTTATATTCTTGCTCAGTGAAGTCCCTCTGCAGAATAACTCTACGATGTGTCACTATCTGACAGGGTTTACTGTCACCCCGTATCGGGTGCAAGCACCCACTGACAGATCAAACACTTTTCTTTCCTCATCTTTGATCTTTCTGTCTTCGTCCTGCTCACTACTGTTTGTCGTTCGAATTTCTGATTTATTTATTTATTTTGCTTCTGCATTTCTGCATTTGTTTTGCACCATGTTTTCCATGGATACGCGGGCTGTGCGCAGCAGCGCACCTTTCTGGGGAGACTGGTATCGTTTTAGGTTGCGTCCCGCTACCCTTATTTGTTGCGTGTAGTACGCTGGTCTCGTTTGTGCTGCACTTCTACGCGCACGTTTTGCCAGGGACAGCGGTTTTGCATTCGCTCTTCTTGGCGCAGCCAGTTCTCTCTCGCGTCTCTCTCATTTTCTCTCTCCTTTTCAACCATGCATAATTTGTTCCTTATCTGAAAAGGCTGTGATCTTTTGTGTGACGGTGTGCACGGGGTGCATGACTGAGTGCCTGGGAAGGTTTAGATAACAAAGTGGTGCCGAAACCCGGGATGACGTCGCAGTCGAAGAACATGCGGATGCCTTTGCGGCACATGAACCGGTCGCAGTCCTCGTGCTGGAAGTAGGTGAGGAAGGCCTGGTCGAACTCCTCTGGAGTCATCTCGTTCAGCTCATTGGGGATGAGAATCCAGCTGGGCATGTAGTAGGCCTCCTCGGGACGCTCAAAGTCGGGCACTACGGGGTCGGTCTCGGTGACATCATCAGGATTGAACGGCTTGCCGTCGATGATGATCTCTCGCTTCTCACCGGCGGTGGTCGCTGCGGTGGTGTTGTGGCGCACCAGAGCGGTGGCAGAAGGAGCCCGACGAGCGGTCCTGGCCACAGCAGTGGTGGCTGCCGGGAACAAACGGTTTACAGCAAGACGCAGCATCTTTCTCCTCCGTCTACACACCGTTCAGTTCGGACGATGAGACAGGTCACGTGAAGCCAAACTGTCCGGAGTACAAGAAGTGGCGCCAGTCCCGCCAGCAGTCTGACACGTCCTGGCGTGCAAAGGAGTCTGAAGTGCAGGCCGCAGCACCTGAGCGCACGCCTGATCCATGCCTCTGTGTGCCTGATGCGAATGCATGCTCTTTGCCGCGTCTCCATGTGGATATTGCTGTGGGAGAACAGTCTGCTCGCCCTAAGGCAGTCGTGGACACCGGCGCCAGCCGCAACCTGGTGAGCCGGCAGCTGGTGGAGGCCCTGAATGTGGATGTCCGTCCGTCCGAACTGGCAATTTCGGCTATTGACGGCAACAGTGTGCCTATCCAGGGTGAAGTTTCGCTGCAGGTGTCCAGACTCGATGATGCTGTTTATCTGCCATGCACTACGAGTCGGTTTCTCGTCGTCCCTGATTTGCATGCCGTTGGCTCAGATCTGGTCATTGGCCTGGAACTGATTTCCGCACTGGGCGGTGTTGACGTCCAGTATGATCATGGCGTGCTCACTGGTGTGACGTTTGGCACGAAACCGCAGACCATTGACCCAGTTGCAGCTCCACCCGAGAGGTCGACCCATGACCATCCATATGGGCATGTGACAGTTACCAGAGATGACGAGGGTAATGTCACCCTAGCAACGGATGATGGCCAAGTGTGCTGGGACGCTGCTCGTAAGAGATGGGAGCTGACCTGGAAATGGCAAAGTGGGAGCGAGCCTCAGTCGCCCGTTGGCTGTGGCATAGGCGAGTACTCTCGCTCGAAACTGACTGATGAGCAGGAGACCCTGTTCCAGCAGGAGGTCCGGACTTGGATTGACAACGGCTGGCTGCAGCCGTATGATGTGGACCAACATGGCCAGCCCAAGTGTGTGCTGCCTTTCCTTGCTCAAGTCCAGGAGCACAAGTCGTCCACTCCAGTTCGCCCTTGCTTGGACTATCGCAGGCTGAATGCCTGCATCATCTCACATCCTGGCTCAGAAGCACCTGCCTGTGGTGAGAAATTACGGAAGTGGCGGCAGGCTGGACCTGCATCTGAGTACGTTCTCCTGGACATTCGCAAGGCCTACTTACAGGTCCATGTCGCACCATCATTGCTGCCATACCAGGTTGTCCTCGTCGACGGCCAGCGTTACGTGATGGAACGGATGGCGTTCGGTCTATCCATTGCCCCCAAGTTCCTAGACATCATAGTGAAGTGGGTCTTGCGTGACGTGGTCGATGCCGACAACTACGTGGATGATATCCACGTGCCGCGTGACCGTGCTGCTGAAGTGTCCTCTCAGCTTGCTGCGTTTGGTTTTGAGACCAAGCCTGCAGAGCCATTGCCTGATGCCCGTGTTCTGGGCTTGCAGCTCCATTCTAGCGCCACGGGTGAAGTCTTGTGGACCCGTCGTCAGGGTGTTGATCTGTCTGTTCCACCCACGACTACGAAGCGGGAACTCTTCAGTTGGTGCGGTCGGGCGCTCAGCCATTATCCCGTCTGCTGTTGGCTTCGTCCGGCCTGCAGCTTCTTGAAGCGCCTCGTGTCTGGCCAGTCCGCATGGGATAAGCCTGTCTCTCCTGAAGTACAGCGGTTCCTCCAGGAACTGTCCGATCGCTGTGTGCGAGAGGATCCTGCTCATGGTACGTGGCATTCTTCCTCTACTGGTTCTGGTTTTGTTGTTCATTGCGATGCCTCTGATGTTGCTATTGGTGTTGTTTTGGAGTGTGATGGTTCTGTTCTGGAAGATCGTTCTTGGCTCCGGCCAAAGGACGACCGGCGTCATATCAATCTTGCTGAGTTGAATGCTGCCTTGAAAGGCCTCGAGCTGGCTATTGATTGGAATGTCTCTTCTGTTGTGCTCAAGACAGACTCTAAGACTGTCTTTGGTTGGCTCCAGGCTGTGTTGCGCAATACTGAACGGGTGCGAGTTAGTGGTTTGCAACATGTCTTGGTTCAACGTCGTCTGCAGATCTTTACAGATTTGATTGAGGCATCCGGTATTTCGGTCACAGTGGAATGGGTGCCAAGTTCTGAGAATCATGCTGATGTACTGACTCGTGTTCCGCAGCCGTGGGTTGCTCATGCTAAGAAGTTGTGTTCTTCTGCTGATGTCGCTGCTTCTGCCCCCTCTTCTACACTTTCACATCCATTGGAGTTTGACGTGTTGAAGTCTGGTCAAGCTACTGATGATGCTATCCAGAGCGTTATTCGCGATTTGTCTCGTGACGTCTCTGTTTCTGATCCGTCGTTCTGCAAGTTTCGTAAGCAGTTGTGTGTTATTGATGGTCTATTGTGTCGCACTTGGCGTGACCCCGTCGACGGTGAGGTACTGGTTCCTGTTGCACCGCAATCCACCGTTCCCGCTTTGATTACTGCTGCTCATGCCAATACAGGTCATGGCAATTGGGAAACTACGTGGCGTTCTCTGTGTCAGTCTTGTTTCTTTCCAGGTATGTCTTCGCTATGCCAGGCCTATGTGCGTAATTGTCAGGCCTGCCAGGCTGCCAATCCCCGCAGTGGTCCACCAGCTCCTGCTGTTCAGAATGACGTTCCTGTCAAGCCGTGGGACATTGTCCAGATCGATACACTGGAGCTCGGTGTCAACCAGACCGGTCAGTACCATTGTGTGTTAGTGGTTGTCGACATGTTTTCCCGTTGGGTCGAGGTGGTACCCTTGCGGCGTCATGATGGTCGCTCTGTTGCAGAGGAATTTCTGCGTCTCTGTTTGAAGTTTGGTCCGCCGCGTGTGGTGCGTTGCGACAATGGTCATGAGTTCCGCAATGCTATTGTGTCTTCTTTGTTGGATGTGTTTGGTGTTTGCGTTCGTACTGGTGCGGTCCGTCACCCTCAGTCACAGGGTGGCGCCGAGAGATTCAATCGTACTATTCTCACTCTTATTCGCAAGGTGTTGGATACTGCTGCCGATTGGCTAGCCGAGCTAGAGATTCTCCTCTTCTTCTACCGTACTCGTCCGCATAGTGAATTGAAGATTTCTCCCATGCGTGCTATGTTTGGCTGGGAGCCTCGTGCTCTATTTGTGGACGGTATACCATCTACTCTTTCGTCCTCTCTTTGGGTTGATGGTGTGTGTGATAAGGCTGCTCGGATTCACGACTATTTGACGGCGGTTGTTGCAGAGCACGCCCCTGCGCCTGTTGTTGAGTCGCCTTCTTGTCCGTATGTTGTTGGTGATCGTGTTCTATTGCGTAACCCTGATCGTCGCCAGAAACGTCAGCCCCCGTTCGATTCTGGTTGGTCAGTTAAACATGTTATTGGTCCTGCCAGTGTTGTGATTTGCCGTGTGCATCCTGAGTCAGGTCGTCGTCAGGAAAAGGTGGTCAATGTCGAGCTCTTGAAGCGTGATGTTGGTTTGGTTGTTCCTGATGTGCCGTGTGCTCCTCTAGTGCCCCCGCCTGATGTTGGCGATGTTCGCGTTGATGGTCCTCGTGATGATGGTGATGATGATGGTTGGGTTTGCTTGGACATTTCCCCCCCATCTGATCATCTGGTTGGTGGTCATTCATTATGTTGTACCTGCGCCTGCACGTGTTATCTCTTCGTCGTAGCTGCTGCTGTATTTGTGTCTCTGTGTGTACATGTGGCTGCACGTGTTGTCTCTTCGTCGTAGCTGCTGCTGTATTTGTGTCTCTGTGCTGCTGACCCGTACATGCTGCTGCGCTGCTTTGTTGTTGACACGTGCACCTTTTTGTGCTGAGTACACCACCTTTTGTGCTGACGAGGGAACCAATTTCTGATATCATGTTTTCCTTTTGCCATGTCGTTGTCAGTTGTCCGACGGTCGTCGTGAGTTGTCAGACGTTCGTTGTCAGAGTCAGTTGTCCGACGTTCGTCGTCAGTTGTCAGTCATTCGTTGTCAGAGTCAGACGTTTGTTGACAGTCGTCAGTCATTCGTTGTCAGTGTTAGTTCTCCATTATGAGTTCTTCCGTCGCCGCTTGAAGTAAACTATGAAAAGCTCTCTCTCTAGCTCTAGAGAAAAACCACTGACTAGTTCGTTTTGAGGTGTGGCGTGGCGAGGATAGAAGAGGCAGTTCGTTCTCAACCTTCCGAGACGACATTTGGCGCCCAACTAATCGAACCCACGACCCTGAAGCTCGTCGCTCTCCGGCCGGTGTTTTTCGTTTTCCTCTTCGCGTTCTCGCCATGGCTCCGCTTTGCTGCGTCTGTTCAACCCTTTCCTAGATCCTCGGAGCTCCTACTCAGGTGAGCATGCCTTTGTAATTGTCTGCTCTGCTATGCGTAATGTGTTGCCGTACCTTGTATTCGATTTCGAATTTTCAAATAATTGTTTTGCGTCGGGTGACTCGGGTCCCGTGGAACCTTGTTCTCTTGTGTTCGAGTGTGTACTCGTACTCGAGTCGTAGTATAGTGTAGTCTTGCTGCTCGTTGGAAGTTCGCCCCGTTGTGTTAGTTGTGTTGCTCTGACTACCCTGTACGCCTCGTACTGTACTGTTGTGTATGAAAATTTCAAACTTCTGTGCGTGCGCTACTCGTTCGAATCTGGAATTACTTGTGTTTGCATGTTCGTCGTGCATTCAGCATGGGTAGCTTTGATCTCGTCTTGTGTTGTGCACTTGTGCTTGTCACGGAGTTGCCGTCGGACTGCTCCGATAGTGTGACTGTGTCGCGTGATTTGTTTAGATGTCCACCTGAACGTTCTCGAGGTGCTGCCTCGTATGTAGTCGATCCATATTGTTTTGTTTCGTGTTTTTACCGTTTTAGTAGTAGTTTCTCCATGTTCTGTGTACATGGTGTAGAGCGTTGTCAGGCTCGGTCATGCACTGTCAACAAAGTAGGAAAGCTGTTGGCTTCCGGTTTGGTGGGAGGTGTGAACTTCATGTAGGATTCTCGTTCTTGATCCAGGTTGAATTTTGTTTGTGAGCGTATGGTTTTGTAATAATTGTGTTTCGGCATGTGGGTTTCTCTAGTTCGTCTGGGTGGGCGTCTGATCATGGTGAGCCACGGTCTGCTTGGTGGTCTGCAGGGATCCTGCGCTTTTTTGTATCGGTTTGCCTTGCGGGTGTTATGGTTTCCGTGTGTTGCTGGCTGGCCCTTGTGCGTCCCAGTCGGTGCCGGACAGTTTTTTTTCTTCGGTTTTTCGGTTTTGTGAGCGGATGTACTATAAGTTCCGTGTTATTCAGGTTCGATCCCTGCGGGTTTTCAGGTTCAATCCCTGTGGTTTTTTTCAGGTTCAATCCCTGTGGGTTTTTTCAGGTTAGAGACCTGTGGTTATTCAGGGTAGCGCCCTGTGGTTTTTCTTCATTATCTTTTGCGTATTGGTAACCGATTTGTTTGTGTGTCCTCAATGGTGTCCTCACTGATTAATTGCTCCTGTTTCAATTGACGTGTTCTTCCTGGCTGTTCTTCCCTTCCTTCGTGTGCTTTTCTGATTTTTGGTGATGGCTGAGATGTTTGCGTCAGTCCTTCTCTCTTTCTGTGTGTGTCCTGTGATTCTCGGAGTTTCTGTAGCGCCATCGGTTTTCGGACAGCCGGCCAGTGTGCGTCCTGCTGCCCCAGTCTTCTTCTCGGTCGGTGCGTACTGTCGGTCTCGCCGCTCCTGGAAGCGTCGCTGGGTCCGTCGGCATAACCTGTTTTCTCATGCATTTGTACTTTTGTTTTGTCATGACTGGTGGATGGGTGGCGTACTAGGTTGGTGCTGTTCTAAGAATAAAAGATCCAAAGGGACAAACACAGGTCGAACAGCTCGCCAGCCGGGGTCCTCTGCAAAAATCTGTTGCTTGCAGGTTCCGTTGATTGGTGCACAGTTTTGCGGGGCTCCCGACTGGTGTTAACCCTCCTGGCCTACTCGTCATGCGTTCAACAGTTGTGGCCCACCTCTTTTGTGTTTTATTGTCGCCTGTTTATGTTGCTTCATATTTCATTTCCCCTGTCTTTCTGTCTTCTTCTCCGGTCTGTCTTCTTCCGTTTTTTATACACTTCACTTTTGCTTCCATCCACAGGAGTGGATGTCTTTTTTTGGTAGGGGATAGTGTTGTACCTGCGCCTGCACGTGTTATCTCTTCGTCGTAGCTGCTGCTGTATTTGTGTCTCTGTGTGTACATGTGGCTGCACGTGTTGTCTCTTCGTCGTAGCTGCTGCTGTATTTGTGTCTCTGTGCTGCTGACCCGTACATGCTGCTGCGCTGCTTTGTTGTTGACACGTGCACCTTTTTGTGCTGAGTACACCACCTTTTGTGCTGACGAGGGAACCAATTTCTGATATCATGTTTTCCTTTTGCCATGTCGTTGTCAGTTGTCCGACGGTCGTCGTGAGTTGTCAGACGTTCGTTGTCAGAGTCAGTTGTCCGACGTTCGTCGTCAGTTGTCAGTCATTCGTTGTCAGAGTCAGACGTTTGTTGACAGTCGTCAGTCATTCGTTGTCAGTGTTAGTTCTCCATTATGAGTTCTTCCGTCGCCGCTTGAAGTAAACTATGAAAAGCTCTCTCTCTAGCTCTAGAGAAAAACCACTGACTAGTTCGTTTTGAGGTGTGGCGTGGCGAGGATAGAAGAGGCAGTTCGTTCTCAACCTTCCGAGACGACAATTACGTCCCCGTGGTTCTCTGCAGCCCCCTGCTCGCTATCGCTAGGCATCTGTCTTCCCTGCTGTATGTCATTACATGTATGCCCCATCCAATGTTATCAGGTGGAGGGGTGAAAGGGAACTATGGTGTTCGAATACTTATGATAACATTGTGTATGCATTTACAACTATTATTCACGATTTGCTGGAGTTACTTACGTGGTTTGTTATATTCTTGCTCAGTGAAGTCCCTCTGCAGAATAACTCTACGATGTGTCACTATCTGACAGGGTTTACTGTCACCCCGTATCGGGTGCAAGCACCCACTGACAGATCAAACACTTTTCTTTCCTCATCTTTGATCTTTCTGTCTTCGTCCTGCTCACTACTGTTTGTCGTTCGAATTTCTGATTTATTTATTTATTTTGCTTCTGCATTTCTGCATTTGTTTTGCACCATGTTTTCCATGGATACGCGGGCTGTGCGCAGCAGCGCACCTTTCTGGGGAGACTGGTATCGTTTTAGGTTGCGTCCCGCTACCCTTATTTGTTGCGTGTAGTACGCTGGTCTCGTTTGTGCTGCACTTGTACGCGCATGTTTTGCCAGGGACAGCGGTTTTGCATTCGCTCTTCTTGGCGCAGCCAGTTCTCTCTCGCGTCTCTCTCATTTTCTCTCTCCTTTTCAACCATGCATAATTTGTTCCTTATCTGAAAAGGCTGTGATCTTTTGTGTGACGGTGTGCACGGGGTGCATGACTGAGTGCCTGGGAAGGTTTAGATAACAGTGGGTATGTTTTAGGATAATTAGAATTTCTGCAAAAAGAGCCGTTTTCAAGGACTTTGAATCTCCATAGTAGCCTTGTCATCTGTTCTCTTCACTTCCAGCCCAGAACACACTAACAGTCCTGGGCTACACTGCGTACAACTATTATTTCTAGTGGTGTGCACGGGTAGACGGGTACCCGTGCTACCCGTGAGGACCTCGGTACTTAACACTGAAGTGCTTCATTTCACGTACCTGATCGAAGGAGGCGCTGCCACCGGAGAACAGAGTACCGCATCGCGTGCCAAACGTGTAGCCCGATGCCGAGACCCAGTTAGCTCCGCTGGTGGCCTCAGAATCATACGTATCCAGGATTGTAGTTGGGAACGTGAAGTTGCTCTTGGAGCAGTCCGCGCCAGACATCACCACTGTGGTGTTGCTATTCACAGTAAACACGTCACACCTGCACCGCAACACAAAGACCAGGGGCGTCGCACACGATACGGTCACTACGGTATTGACCGTACCACTTTTTGCCCCAGGTACCCCGTCAATTAATAATATACACTGACGTGGGATCTAAATTTCCAAAATTTTCGGCTCAGCCATCACTCTCCCATGAGTAAATTGTACTTCAGATGGCTGACCGTACCACGCTATAACACCTTCCGATGCCCCTGAAGACATTGTCATGGGCAGGAGCAATGTTACCGGCAATGTGCCTTGTTAACGGAGACAGTACAGAAAGTCAGCCCACAGGACTCATCCATATTTGCGCTGGGCTTCCCAGAGGATGTATCCATGATTAGGCTGGGCTTCCCATAGGACGTATCCATATTTAGGCCGGGCTTCCCATAGGGCGTATCCATATTTGGGCAGGGCTTCCCATAGGACGTATCCATATTTAGGCAGGGCTTCCCATAGGACGTATCCATATTTAGGCCGGGCTTCCCATAGGGCGTATCCATATTTAGGCAGGGCTTCCCATAGGGCGTATCCATATTTAGGCAGGGCTTCCCATAGGACGTATCCATATTTAGGCAGGGCTTCCCACACTCTTATCCATAATCAGGCTGGGCTTGCGCAGGCAAGTATCGGCTTCAAACCCAGCGGAGAAGCCATCAGTGATCACTCCGCTGCAATATCCAACATTCAGCGCAGACTACAGTGCAGACCACAGTGCAGTGCAGACTACAGTGCAGACCACAGTGCAGTGCAGACTACAGTGCAGACTACAGTGCAGTGAAGACTCACGGCAGGACTTACTTGCAAGTTCCGTTGGCTTGGCAGGCGCCACCGTTTGTGCATCCGCCCGCGCACACGCCGACAAAGACGCTGTCGAGGGACCAGCTGTATGTTGCACCGGACTGCTGCCAGCGGAATCGTACACCGTTCGCCCTGTACAGCACAGCAAGCACACATGGAGTAGTATTGCATAAGTGCAAAGTTTCGTTTTGGAATTAACTTTCGCTATGTTCGTTAGGGGGCACCAAATAACTAAACTGTGTACCAAACTAAAGTTTTTTTTCTGAACCCTGCTGGTGGAGCGATCTAACGAAAGATTTTGTGAATGAAAATTTGTACTTCTACAGTAGGTTATTTAGTGTAGGCCATGTGTACATCTTGCTGTGGTGTGAAAAGAAATCTTCGTCTTCAGTTCGTCATGTCCAGTTGTATGTCCGTCGTCTTGTCATAATCATGCAACAGTGTTCTAAATGTAGTTATCGCCGTCCATTGTCTAAGTGTGGAGATGTCACGGGCCTGGGAGTAAGGTGGGGAAAGTCCAGTTTTTTTGCGACACACAGACCAAAGCACATGCGTGAGACGAAAACACGAGAAGGACAGAGAGAGAGAGAGAGAGAGAGAGAGAGAGA
>NC_088654.1:20127497-20132497 GCF_964019385.1 Sycon ciliatum | reverse complement strand
CAAAGAGCAAGAAGCAACAGCACGGAGAGCTGGAGTAATGCGCATGCTCCGCGCAGTCCCGTGCGGAAGCGCGGCAATTCGGAGTGCATGCATGTTACGCGTGTACAAGTGTTGCGTTATGGCAAGGATGTTGGTGCGTTGCTAACTTACCGTGCCATGCACGGGAACTTATATTTAGAAGCGCATGTGCTTATACGTGCCTTATTACGGTACATGCATACATGTATGACCATAGACATGTAGTTACACTGTCACTTACGTGGACGGGCGAGTGTCCAGGTCTGTGGTGACAGCATAGCGAGTGCCCGTTCCGGTGAAAACCAGCGAACTGCCAGAATACACGGTACCGCAGACGCTCGCTATGCGACCGCCGACGCTCTCCGCAAAGATCGAGCCCACTGTGCTCGAGAACGACTCGGTGAAGCTGGTCGAGAGCGCGGGCGCAATCTGGCATGACGCACCAGTGAAGCCGTTCCAGCAGCTGCAGCCTCCCGTCGACAAACACTGTCCATGACCGCTGCATGCGTTTGTGCATTGTCCTGGAGATGTGTGATTGGGAGTGCAGACATGTGGGAAGAATGCCACGGACATACACATGCGCGCACACAGGCACACACACACACACACACACACACACACACACACACACACACACACACACACACCAAAGACAAAAAGAGATCACTTCCTTTCCAACTACAACCAGCAATGGAGGTGAGCCAGAGGGCAACACGCAGTATTGGAGGTAAGGCAGAGGGGAACAAGCAGTTGAAAGGAGGCGGTGAAGAGGAGAACTTGTTGCGTTATTGAATTTAACACTCTTCCCATCACACGAATGCCTGGGGCTAAGGTTCAGCGGCATCCTTCTCTGTCTCTCTCTCTGTCTCTCTCTCTGTCTCTCTCTCTGTCTCTCTCTCTCTCTCTCTCTCTCTCTCTCTCTCTCTCTCTCTCTCTCTCTCTCTCTCTCTCTCTCTCTCTCTCTCTCTCTCTCTCTCTCTCTCTGTCTCTCTCTGTCTCTCTCTGTCTCTCTCTCTCTCTCTCTGTGTCTCTCTGTCTCTCTCTGTCTCTGTCTCTCTCTGTCTCTCTCTGTCTCTGTCTCTGTCTCTGTGTCTCCCCATCTCTCCATCTCCTCTCTGTCTCTCTGTCGCTCTGTCTGTCTCTTTGTCTGTCTGTCTGTCTGTCTGTCTGTCTGTCTGTCTGTCTGCCTGTGTGTGTGTGTGTGTGTCTGTCTGTCTGTCTGTCTGTCTGTCTGTCTGTCTGTCTGTCTGTCTGTCTGTCTCTGTCTCTCTCTCTGTCTCTCCTCTCTCTGTCTGTCTCTGTCTGTCTCTCTCTTTCTTTCCCCTGGAGTTCAAGAGAACTCAGACTGGTTCGTTGCAATGCGACCTTTTGGCAATGTGCCTGTGAGATGAGTACGCCGTTAAGTTGGCCGAAACAGAGCATCGGTGAAGTTGAATGTAAAGTTGCTACGTAAACGTGATCACTTACCAATAAAGAGATTATCGATGGCCCATCGTCCTGTGCGGCTCCACGTGAACGTCACCTGGCTTGTGCCAAAGCTTAGCTTGGTGAGGTCGATGGTCACCCACTGCCAGCCGCCCGTGTACATGTAGGTGGTGGGGAAGATGTACTGGTTGGGACACTTTGTCCTGTCGTTCCAGCACAGAGGCACCAGCGGAATGTGATTGGTGGTCGGCTTGTAGCCCTGCAGTGTCAGCAGGGACGTGGTGGCCGCGCCGCACTCCAGGTCGTACATGAACTGAAGCGTTGTGGGTACCGTGCTGCTGCCCGCTGCCAGGTCCAGCCGTATGGTGGTGAGAGTGGTGGTGCCACTGAATGTCCACACGCCGCTGCGGCTGCAGTACGTCGTGGCCGTCGAGCGACCGGTGACCCTCTGGAAGCTTGACGTCGAAGTCGAGGAGAAAGTCTCCGCCAGAGATGTCGGGTTCGGCTGCAGCATGCACGTACATGTACGCACATGCGTATAGACACAAACACGCACGCACGCACACATATATACACACACGGACGCAGATGCACACAAACACACATGCACACACACACACATACACATGCCCAAAACACACACACACACACACACACACACACACACATAACACACACACACACATAAGCCCACACAAAACACACACAAACATACACACTTTGATGAAAACAGGTAGTGATGGCGAGGCAATGACAACCATTAGGAGGGCTGGCGTCGGGTCTACAGTCTAAACAACAGCACGTACATTACTTGGGAAAACAACTGAACTCTGCGAAGAAGCTTTACAACCATGTGCTGAAAGAACTTTATTGAAAAATCAATGGTTGTCCGTTAAAAATGAATGAAAGAATGCAAAATTAGTGCATGCCATGCAAACTACAGGCCAATGTTCATCACGGTCATCACAGTCACTAGCAAAGAAGTTTAGTATGTAGTGCTGCACATTACGTAGATGTGTTGCAGTATCACATCGTTCCTCCCTGTGAAAGCCGGAACGAATCTGTTGTGAACCCTCGGATTCTCTGTTAAGTGTCAGGAACGAACGACCCGCAGCACGAGGACAACTCTTTCTTCTTAACGATATACTTGACTTCGATCGAAAATTAGTAACTAAAGCCTAAGACCGCCAACTATTTATAGCATGAAAAGACGGCGTATATCAAAGCATACACATATATAACATGAAACGACAGCGCATACAGGAAATCGCACATAGCGCATACAGGGTATACCATGCAGTAAACAACAGCGGTACGGCGGAGTCGAGATACAACATTGAAACGAATACAATGTCATAAGCGAGAAGGTCTTTTACACTTGAGAACTTGTGGTTTCGTAACCGAATCTGTACGGAGAGGAGGGGACATGGCAGGGAAGGGCTGGAAGCAAGAACTCGCATGTCCAATGACCAAACACTTGCTGATCTCTGATTGGCTGTGAAGTTCACATCCAGGATACGCTACAAAACTCCCCATTGTAGGAGTGCATGGTGGTCGGGGCTGGGATGGCATTTTCTGGAAGAATTTTCTGGCTCGCAGATTTCAGCAATATTTCTGTTTGTGATCGCGAGGGATTTCCCCTGACAAGATAATTATGTACAGACATGCATGTACATGATGCACTCCCCACATGTGATGATATGGTGATCGGGAGGGAATTCCCCTAACAAGATGCATGTACATGTGCATGCACATGATGTACTCACCACAGGTGATAATATAGTGATGGTGTCAATAGCCCAGTGGTCAAACGTCGGTCCCGAGTTTGCTGGCTGCCACCAGCGGAAACGCACCGCCGTCTTCTTCATCGCAGTCGTCAGGGCAACGGTGATTAATGTTCCGGTACTGGGCATGTGAAGGGAACACAGCACGCGCGCAAGTTTTCAAAACAGAGGGAAAGGAAAGGTATACGTCACGCCGGCCGAGTGGAGCGAGATGCTGCGGCCTACTACCCCTCAAGTTGTGTGTTCCTACCTCCGTCGTATGTGTCTAGTGGTATGCCGGTGAATGTGTCTAGTCACAAGTGGTATGCCGGTTGGTTGGTTGGATTTATTTAAAGTCGTACAACAAACAGGCATATCTGCCTCCTTACATGAAGGCGACTTCTGGCAGTAAAACATTTAAAAAAGGAAAAAGAGAAAAGAAAAACAAGAAAAGATAAGATCAAGAATGTATAGACTGACAGGGATCGATTTATCCGGGTTCGCATCGCAGTTTGCGAATCAAAATTCACTGGCTGCGATTCGCTTTTCGTTTGTTATCGCCCAAAACTGCGATGCACTACAAAGGCCAGTTGTGTGCAGTCTACATGCGACTGTTGTACACACTGCTGACTAGGGAGTAGTATTTTACCACTCCAACCAACTGGCCTGTCCTGCTCAGTCCGCGCGGGTCGCGGACTCGCGGATCGCGCTCTTTCGATTTTGGACACTGCACTAGCACTGGTCGTACATGACTGCAGTCTTCTGAAGTTTTGTACACGGCGGTGACTTTTCCTGATGTTCTCCTTTCTTCTTTCACTGTCAAGCTCAGTTTGTTTCTGTTCGACAAGGCACAGTTGAAGTCGATGGTTCTTAGTCTCATGTAGCCAACATGTCAGTGAGTCTGATCAGTGATTCACTGTCCAGAAGAGGGACAAAGAACTGGCCGCGCCAGGAATGTCGATTCGTTTGGATGAAGAAAAGGAGAAAAGCGAAATTCGATGCGCTTTGCACGAAATGTCACGATCGTTTGAGCGCTTTCCTGAGGTTTCATTGTCGAAGGAATCAGTGGAACTGCCCTGTTGAAAGACATTGTGTTGTGAAGAACTCGAAGACGGATGGACGCTGAACATGTAACGTGCCCAAGCGAAAACTCTAACGTAAATATTCAGGTCGAACATTCGCTTGGAAAAGCAAATAGCAACTGCAGCTATTGTCCTCTTCTGTACGAAATCCTGCTATTGTACAAGCTATACATGTAAACTTTTGATGAAGGAAAACTGCTAATCAATACTGGGAGTTGCTAGTCAATTGTAAAACTGTTTAGCAGTGACTGCTATGCAAAAAAATCAAAGTAAATCGATCCCTGGACTGAGCATACAGCTAGCCGGAGACTGAGCATACAGCTAGCCGGAGACTGAGCATACAGCTAGCCGGAGACTGAGCATACAGCTAGCCGGAGACTGAGCATACAGCTAGCCGGAGACTGAGCATACAGCTAGCCGGAGACTGAGCATACAGCTAGCCGGAGACTGAGCATACAGCTAGCCGGAGACTGAGCATACAGCTAGCCGGAGACTGAGCATACAGCTAGCCGGAGACTGAGCATACAGCTAGCCGGAGACTGAGCATACAGCTAGCTGCATGTGTCTAGTGGTATGCCGGTGTACTTGAGCGAGAACTGGCCGAGGTATAGTGCGCCAGAGTTGAGAACCAAACAGGGGCTCATTGACGGTAGCAGAAATTTGCGTGATGGCACTGTTGCTACGGCGATACAGCCATTTGACAAATATCTCT
>NC_088654.1:20107497-20117497 GCF_964019385.1 Sycon ciliatum | reverse complement strand
TACAGTCAGCAGCAATACAGGCTGAAAATGTACTGCGGCCGAAATGTATTTTAGCGCTCGGAGGTCGAAATTCGAATGGGCCGAAAATTCGTAGACTTGCAGTATTCCTGATAGGTTGGTGAAGAGAGCACACGGCACCCCTAGCTTAGATACATGAGATACACTTGGTATGAGTGCATGTATATACGATCTAGGACAGAACCAAGGTTGAGGATAGTTTTAGAAGAAAGCTGCAAGTTGTGTTGAGGAACACAAAGTCGCAAACTCTACGAAAGTAAACTGTAAGAAATGTTTTGGGCTTGATCTCATGATTATTTATGAACAGCCATAGTGCAAAACAAAAATGGGATATTGTAACACCAGATATGTTGCATCAATTAAAGTTAACGATCTCCGGATTTTTGTTCGTTAGCGAGGTGAAATTCTAACGAATTCTTTCTCAAAAACGGCAAATGACTGTTCATGTACATATTGTTTTGCACATAACAACTTCAAATGTTTTAAACGATTCTTTCAAATTCGTTAGCTCGTCAGAATTAAATGCTCGTTAACATCACTGGTCTTACAGTAATAATTATAACTTATAGAGCTTGCAAAGGCGTACCGGAAGCAGCTGAGTTACTCACCGTCGTCGCATGCACAATAGGTAGTGCCCGTGGATGAGCTGCTCAAACTCGGCTGACACTTGCCATGGCCGGAGCAGTAGTTGGCACAGCCCGAGCCAACAAACACATTGTCAATAGCCCATGTGTTGCCGGTGGTCAGGGCTTGATACCAGCGGAAACGGGTTGACCTGCACACAGAGCACACAGAACAGCTTTCAGTAAGCCCGTCGCGCAATGACGTAACGTTTGTACCCTAAACACCCCACACAGCCGCCTGGGCATGGTCGTGTGCCGGGCGTTGAGCAGTGCATTGCCGATCCCAGCGTACTCTCATGCATTGCTCATGCATTCCATATTGGGCAATGCACAATGGGGCTTATTTCACTGGGAAGTCACGAGTGGCGAGCATGCTCCTCAGGCATGTCGCATGGACTTTGGCCTGTTCGACGGCCCTAGCGTATGGTCGTTTCACAGCTCTTGGTCACAATAGGGCAGCACAATGCCCACAAGTGAGCATGTACTATGCATGCACAGTGCATGTACTATGCATGTACTTTGCATGTGCAGTCCTGCTCAATGAAATCCAGTCGCGTCGCCCAAGCTTGCGCCTCGCACCATTTCGCAGCCCAGTGTTCGCAGCTGTAGGGCTGCGCAACGCCCGGCGCCGCGCACTTTATTTATATTTATTACAACATCTCAAGACTCGGTGGAAACACCGGCCAATGTTAAGAGAGTGGGTGATTGCCAACCACGGCGATAAATAAAAGTAAGGGGAGGGAAAAGAAAGAGTAGCAAAATGAACAGCGACCACAACTCCGTAAAGAAAGATAATGTCAAATAACTTGAGTGACGCGACTGAATTTCATTGAGCAGTACTGTAATGCATGTACTGTGCATGCACAGTGCATGTACTGTGCATGTACTGTGCATGCACAGTGCATGTACTGTGCATGTACTGTGCATGCACAGTACATGCACAGTACTTGCACAGTACATGCACAGTACATGCACAGTACATGCACAGTGCATGTACTGTGCATGTACTGTGCATGCACTGTGTATGCACTGTGTACGTACTGTGCATGGATCATGCACAGTGTGGCTCAATGCCAATTTCTGTCCATAGTGCATGCACATAAATCCTGTATACAGATCTTGTGTGCAGAGGGGGGGGGGGGGGGGCTGAGATGGGTACAGTGTGCCATGAGACAGTGTGATGTCATGCAGAGGTCGTGCGAATGATGTCACGATGATCACATTACATGTATGTCAGCGGACTCGCTTGCGGACGCTTAGTATGTGCTGTAGCGGATGCGCTTACGGTCGTAAAGTATTGAGTGGAAAAATAGGAAATAAGTGACAAACTAGCTCTAGGGCATCGCTATACCGCGGCTTTGCAACTCCATACGGTGAATGTCAACTGATGATGTAATTACATACAAACCATGTTAACTGATGATGTAATCACATACGGTGCATGCCAACCGATGATGTAATCACACACAAAGCATGTCAACCTGTGATGTAATGTGATCACATTTCGAAAAATAATTTTGATACTTCATCGACCGCTATTGGTTCATTGATTTTAATGATGACGGGTTGGGACAGCAGGGTCTGGGTTGGTCAAACCTTTGGCCCAGCAACTTTTTCAGTCTCAATCAGCCAGAACTGGGTTTTGATACCAAGGAGGAAGGAAAGGATACTGAATGCGTTAATTTGTTGATAACATGCCTCGACGTGGCATGTTCACTGGCCTGACCACCTTCAGCTTTCGTCGCACGTTCTGCTGTAGGGTGATGGGCAGTACAGGGTGGGTTTAGCATACTTTCCGGGGTGTGTGTGTAAGCCGCACTTAAAACACCAGTAATTCACCCAAAAGAAGTCGGTGCTGCGGCTTACACTACGATGGTCAAATCAACGGTGGTACATAGGGTAGATGTATGTATTCATTGCTACTATTGCTGCTGCTTTGTTGTCCTGTGACATGAGCACACCTATCATTCTATTTACAGTTTTTGGAATTTAGACGGCGAATCCTGCACTCTGGGCGACTCCCTGTACAAAATCATACATCGAAACTCTTCTCCCCGGTTTTGGACGTTCCACGTGGGCCGACTTTTTGGGAAGTTGGTACGGCCATGGCCGTACAGGCCGTACCAGTGGCGCCGACCATACCACACTAGAATACCTTTGGACGCCCCTGGCCCTGGGTACTGTGGCCCTGGCCCTGGGTACTGTGGCCCTGTCCCTGGGTACTGTGGCCCTGGCCCTGGGTACTGTGGCCCTGGCCCTGGGTACTGTGGCCCTGGCCCTGGGTACTGTGGCCCTGGCCCTGGATACTGTGGTAAAAATGGCTGCAGCTTACTTCGTGACCGCTGCTGAGGGCAGGTTGGTGGTGACGGATCTCCAGATGTCAAACTCTCCCGCCAGAAGGTAGGACGTCTGAACAGGTCCCGTGACACAGGATGTAGTGGAGGAAGAGGTACACGCCGGTCCAACGTCGATCCACGTCTGTCCATGATTGGTGCTGTACTGCAGGCGAATGTCGAACGAGTGAGAAACGAACGGGCCCAGGCAGCTGGTCATGAAGTCAAACTGGATGAACGTGTCCTTGGTTACGTTCAGGTCGCGAGTGTACAGCAGGCGCGCACCTGTAATGTCACATGGACACACGGATACGCATGCACATGCACACACACGCATGCAAAGACAAGGGTTTTTTTTAAAATTAGGGTGCTACATCCTGCCTTCTGGGCACTTTTGGCATTGTGTTAAAAAAAGGTCGGACTGGGTGCTACGCCCCTGATATGTACCCCCCCCCCCCCTCCTCATGCACCCATGCATGTGCGTGTGTGTGTGTTGGTAGAGGCGACGGTTCGATACCGGAACGGCTTGACAGCAAAATTTGTATAGACCCAAACCGATCATCAGCGTTGATTGTTCACTCGAAATATGTTTGTGGAAGGAAACTGGCATGTTGAAGTTTGCTCTGAGGCCAGAGTCAATCAAACTGAGCCACTCCTTTCTTCCGGCTTTGTGTTGACCCATTGCCTCCAAGTTGTCCAATTTTTCGCTTCAAATCAGAGGTGGCTCCAAACCGGACACGTTTTAGAGTGCACGTCAAATTCACTCTGGGTCTGAAATTAGGTAATTGCTATCGCTCCACGACGGCCAGTACAGAGTAACAATAAGCCTTGTGTGTGCTTCCATTAGTTTTGATTGGTATGCGGTGCTTTATTGGCGAGAGGCGAGCCGCTGTTTACCTGCGACAAGAAGTTGATTTTTCGAAAGTCGTAAAACTCAAGTCGCAGTGCGAAGCAACACGTCAAAAACTCACCTGCTTGGTATGGCGCTTCTGGTCATCGCAGAGCCATGAAATTTTGGCTCGGACTATAACACATCGTAGTCTCACTGTGACATATGTTTTCTTATCTAAATACCAAGAGAGAAAGTGAATATTGAGTCCGTTCCGATTTGCAACCTATGTCCTATTTGAAACCGTCGCCTCTACCCCCCCCCCCCCCCCCAACTACACCACACACATATGCACCCCCTTCCCCTCCCCCAAGCACAGAATCACATGCATACACGACCCTGCACCCAGGCATGTGCGCACACACACACACACACACACACACACACACACACACACACACACACACACACACACACACAAACACACACACACACACACACACACACACACACACATGTCGTTGGCAAGGTTCTTGAGACGCACCGTTGCTCTCCGAGAAGACCAGCGAGTTCTTCTGCGAGGTATTGCGGTAGCACTCGCCTGTCTTCAGAATGCCGTTGGGATGGAAGAGCCAGTTGCCGTCCGATACACTAGGATCAAACGTGTCGTAAAGCAACACCTCGTTGCTGGACTTGCCGCCGATGAAGATGTTACCCACACGCCACTCGTCCTAACCGCAGTGAGACAAGATTGCAAAACACAACGAGTGTTGTGACGACATTGGAAAGACTGTTTGTTACAAGACGACTACTGAAAAACAACTAACTAGACATGACGAACTCAGGACGAAGACAGCTTTTCACACCACAGCAACACGCACATGCACCAACACCACGTACACACGACGTACACAAAATAACGTACTACAACGCGAGCATGCAACTCTTTGATCTGCACGCGTGCACGCGCACAAGCTCTCTAAAGACTCGCGGCATAACTCTGGCAAGTAAACTCGCCTACTGATACTGTAAACGCATACAAATAAAACCTGTCAAGGCAACCACTCGGATAAGGCGACCACCTGTCCCGGAAGACCGCGGAAACCAGGACCAAGGGATGCTATTTCCAGTCTAATGACCCTGGATAAGGACACCATCTGGTAACAGAGACAACGTTTTTAAGGCCCCTTGAGCGGTCGTCTTAGACAGCTTTCATTGTACGTCACCTGCACAAGTCAGTAAATTATCGTGTCCGTTCCCAAAGGGGACTCACGACGGCCGCTGACACCCGGCAAACCTAGCGGCAGATGCAGCGCCTAACGGTGGGGGGGGGGGGGGGGGGGCGAGGGGATGAGTCTCACAACCACTGGCATAAGTGCCGAAAAAGCCCATTAGTCGCACCCATGTCACACAACGTCAAGATGACAATATAGCTGGCATCAGCCAGCCAAAAACATGTCTTAGCGTGACATTTTTCAATTTTGTTTATACCAGAAAATTGTCACTTTGCTCGCCAGCTGCTTGGACTAGACCGCCAAACAAATGTGAGAACAAAGTTTGACAAGAGGCTATCGACACCGATTGACGAAGGAAGCACAGCGTGAATGCGCTCGACAGAAACAATTCTTCATTCTGACATATCTAAAAAAATGACCAAACCCAAGACATATGTTTAGCTGACCTCCACTCAAATTATTACTGGCATCAGCAGCGAACTGCAGCGAGAGCAACAGCCACATTGCGAGTTCAAGACAAGCAGCGGATTGTTTTTTCTTTTAGGACACTAGTGCTTTGCGGCCATTCGGCTCACAGATGCCGTCACGCAGAGCCAGGGGTCAATACTGCAAAGATGCTGCACCGTCACAGCGGTCGGCGTCGAAGCAGAGCAACCAAGGATGGATGCACGCGTCCTTGAACGTAATGAACAGACAGCGTACCTCCATAACCAGCGAGCTGGCTCTATACACACTGGTGTGTATCGGTAGAAAGACTTTTCATGGCTCGTTTTTGTTGTGGTCCTTTCGTTTATTTGGGTTTGTTTTGCGTTCTGCTTTGACTCGTGTTGGACTGGTTTGGTTGCATGTATAGTTTGTACATGATCCAAGTAACGGTTACGTCATTGTCATGCGTTGTGCTTTGTTGCGCGCATGCTCATATGCTGCCATAAATGTTAGTCTTTTTCTTCAGTTTTCAGTTTACCTCGTCGTGTCCGGTCTTCTTGTCTGTCTGTCTCCGTCTTGTCAAGAAATTATGTAGAACTCTTAGTCCAGTTTCGTTGTTGTGTGTGGCGGGTCGGATGGGCAGGTAGGTTGGACCCCTGACGCCTGGACAACATGTGCGAGTGCACAAAACACACACTTGATAACGTTTCTTGCGACTAGCAGTGATGAACTTTTCTAAGAACTCGCAGACTCCACATTACATTAGGATACCTCAACTGAACGTTCAAAATGCGGTCTCTTCGCTGCATACGTCACTTCAAAATGAATAAAAAATGGAATTCACCAAATTTTTCAAGCATGGCCCTTCTTCAGGTTGAAAACAGTCGACAAAATAGCAGTGATGCAAGGAATGAAGAAAAAGGAAACGGGCTACAAGATGCAAGGAATGAAGAACAAGGAAACGGGCTACAAGCCTAACCTGTGCCGTGCCGCCGTTCTGCGGCTGCCACCACCTGAAGCGCGTAGCCTTGGTCTTGGCAGCACTGGGCAGTACTGTGACGATGGACTCGGTCGGCGCCTTGTTCCAACACGTTGTGCATGTGGTGGTCCAAAGGTTCACCCACACTGCACCTGGTCGAGCAATTGGAGACAAACAAACAAGACACATACTGCCAACATACAAAGTTTTGGCGCTGCAAAATTTCGGCTTTAATTTCACGATTTTCGACACTTTGGCAGCGATTTCTTTTCGGCACGGTGGTTAATACTGCTAGTACATCACCGAAGCTGATGCGAACATTTTCATCGGCGTTTCAATTTCGGCGTTTTGGGTCGGTGCCGAATATAGCCGAAATTCTATATCTCGAGCAAAGGAAAACCCGATTTCAGGTCGGTATACTACTGCTGAATAGCTGCAAAAAATTGCATATTTGCATTTTTTATATTTTTTACTATGTTCACATAACCAATTCATTGCATTCCCAACTCATCACAACCACGCGCTCTTCAGCCGAACCATACAGACACCAGCAAGGACACTTCCGTTGAGAGATAATATTGCTCCACGCCTCTAGACAGCTGTTTCGCTCCCTGTCGGAGCTCATCAGTAGAGACATAACCAGCTCATTATATTGAGTATACTAGTTACTACAATATTATTTACACTAAATAAATTTCAGGCGGAAGTGAAAGAGTTCCAGTCCGCCAATGTGAACACATTGTGTACACTCTGGGAACACATCGACATCGACAACACACAGCACTGACAACAGAGGGTGCTTAGGTCCTATTCTCTCATGGATTAAAGCCCAGCGGTTAACGGTCAACAGAGCACTGTCCCATGCGTACAAGCTCTCTCATCCAAATCAGGCACGGGCTTCTCGTGCTGCTAGTACCAAAAGCAAAAAAACTTTCCACGGAGCCTCTACAATTCAGTTTTCCGTCTGATATGAAGAATCTGCTTGGGGAAATCCCCCGCTATGTGGTAAGCTGGACAAGGGAAAATCCCTAGATTTCATAGATAGGGGATTCCTCCAGCTAAGCCAGCGAAATCTGCAAGTTAGAGAGGACAATCCCCTCGACACGTGGAAATCCCTAACAGGCAAGATAGTGCTGTGAGACGTACCACCATTGTCGGAATACTGCACGACGACAGTTTCTCCAGAGTTGTCCGGTCGGTCGCAGGTGGAGCCGCTGTACTGACCCATGCGCAGTACAAACTCCACGTGGACGGCGTCACTTGTGTCCATGTCGACGGTCACAGCCTCGCGAACGCCTGCATTGCTGAACAGCAGCGAGTACTTGCCTGTTGCAAACACACGTACAGGCGGATGTGAAACACACACACACACACACACACATAGACGCGCACAGACGTGCACGCACACACACACACACGAACACAGATGCACACACATTTTACTTATACTTGTATTATCTATTCTTGTTCACTACAAGGAACTGGTCACCTCGGGAGAGGGGAAAGAGAATCAAAGGGAAAGCTGGAAAGATGACTCAATTGGCTACTGAACCTCCCAAAGCCTGACACTGAGCTCGGCAAACTCTGGGTGGACTTGGAAAGGATCCCACTCATGGGCTCATCGCGGTATAAAGTGGGTGAGCATAAAGTGAAAGAAAAGTGTTGACGGCATCAAGGTATCAGTCCTTGTATTCCATTGCATTTAACCTGGCTCCCACTGAAGCTGATGCTTGTCACTAGAGCGGGCTGATAAGTCAGATTGGATCTGGTATATTGTAATCACTCGATTAATAGCTCATCTAAAATAACGGTCCCTCTTGAATATTAGCCCCAATGAAGAGTAGATAGACAAGAGTGTGCAACTCCGCATCTCTCCTACACAATCTGCAGACACCCCGGCCCACGCCGGAATTTTTCGTTCCAGTCACCTTTTTTCAGAAAAACACGCATTTTGGCTCAGAGCAGTGTGAGAGCATGTGCTGGCCACCGGCCTTGTAATGTAAAGCCCGGCCAAGTGCACGAGGCAAAGCTTTCCAAAAGACTCGAAGCGCGTGCGTCGTAGAAAAGATTATGTCAACGAAAAATTCCGCCGTGGGCCAAGCCATCCGCGAGTTGCACACTCTCGTTTATCAACTCTTGCAACATATTACTGTTGTGTACATGGAAATCCGGTCGGAGGTCAAGCGGCCCCAGGGCGCTGGCCATACAGCCTCAGGGCGCTGGCCATACAGCCCCAGGGCGCTGGCCATACAGCCCCAGGGCGCTGGCCATACAGCCCCAGGGCGCTGGCCATACAGCCCCAGGGCGCTGGCCATACAGCCCCAGGGCGCTGGCCATACAGCCCCAGGGCGCTGGCCATACAGCCGTGAGTACACGCGTACGGTACACACATGCAACGTTCTGTACGCACTGAGGACGCCGGCCCCGAGTCATTTGACCGGATTTCCATGTCCGCGACAGTAGAAGACCCTCTTGAACAGAACCCTCATCAATACTAGCAAGAAAACTAGAAGCCGCCGGTGTAGACGAGACGGTTCGATACCGGAACGGCTTAACAGCCAAATTAGTATAGACCCAAGCCGATCATCAGCATGGATTGTTCACTCGAAATATGTTCGTTGAAGGAAACTGGCATGTTGAAGTTTGCTCTGAGGCCAGAGTCAATCGAACTGAGCCACTCCTTTGTGTTGGCCCATTGCCTCCAAGTTACCCAATTTTTCGCTTCAAATCAGAGGTGGCTCCAAACCGGACAGGTTTTAGAGTGCACGTCAAAATCACTCTATTAGTCTGAAATTAGGCAATTGCTATCGCTCCACGACGGCCAGTACAGAGTAACAATAAGCCTTGTGTTTGCTTCCATTAGTTTTGATTGATATAAGGTGCTTTATTGGCGAGAGGCGAGCCGCTGTATACCTGCGACAAGAAGTTGATTTTTCGAAAGACGTAAAACTCAAGTCGCAGTGCGAAGCAACACGTCAAAACTCACCTGCTTGGTATGGCGCTTCTGGTCATCGCAGAGCCATGAAATGTTGGCTCGGAGTATAACACATCGTAGTCTCACTATGACATATGTTTTCTAATCAAAATACCAAGAGAGAAAGTGAATATTGAGTCCGTTCCGGTTTGCAACCTGTATCCTATTTGAAGCCGTCGCCTCTACTGTAAAAGCAGACATTTTCGGTGGTGTAATATTTTCGCAAACTAGCTGGCAACCAAATGCCACGCCCACACTCCTGCACCTGCACACGTCCACCCACACCCAGACACTCCAAACCCCCCCCCCCCCAAACACACACGCATGCACGCACACGCACATACATGCACACACACGCACGTACGCGCACTCACACACATATACACACACACTCACACATACACATGCACACACATACACGCACACACACACACACACACACACATACACACATATACACACGCGTGCGCGCGCACACACACACACACACACACACGCACACAACACGTACACACACAGAGACACGTGAAAGTCTCTACCTTGCAGTGGGCCACAGCGTCCACTGCTGATGGACGAGTTTCCG
>NC_088654.1:20079997-20097497 GCF_964019385.1 Sycon ciliatum | reverse complement strand
CACACACACACACACACACACACACACACACACACAATGCACTGTTGTGGACATGAAACTCCAGTCGCATGACCAGGGCCGGCGTCCTCACATCGCACAGAACGCCGTGGCATGCGGCGCACTTGTTGACCCGTATGCGTAGATCTACTCAAGGCTGTATGGCCAGCACCCTCGGGCCGCTTGACCTCTGACCGGATTTCCCTGTCCACGGCAGTACATGTGCGTGTGCAGAGTCATTATAATATCGATGCCAGGCATACAGTGTACGTGTACATATTCATAATTATAACGATACCAGGCACACAATGTACATTGTACAGAGTCATAATATATCGATGCCAGGCACACAATGTACGTGTACAGAGTCATAATATATCGACACCAAGCACACAATGTACATTGTACAGAGTCATAATATATCGATGCCAGGCACACAATGATTGTACATTGTACGAGTCATAATATATCGACACCAGGCACACAATGTACGTGTACAGTCATAATAAATTATGTCGATGCCAGGCACACACTGACTGAGTCTGTACATTGCACACTTACCCTGCGGGCAGTGTGTTGAACATCTCCGTTGGCGTGATGACCGGCTGCAGCTGGACTGGGACGATCTCAGTGGCCGCATAGCGCTGTGCGCCCTGGCTGCTCGCCACGCCTGACGAGTCGAAGACGAGAGACGTGCTTGCACTAGAACAGTAGGACTTTGCCGCTCCGTTGGCAATGCTTCGCCACTGTCCTCCCGTGAACGACTGGAACCTGGGCAGAGAGTCGCACAGAGGTGTATATTATTATCAAGCGTACGTGATACCCAGAGTGTACAGCTTGTGACTTTTTCTGCATGGGTGTCGGTCACGGCGAAATTCCGCGATTACATCATGGTTATGCGTGGCCCTAAGCCTAAGCCTAAGGGCCCACACACAGCATTACACAGCTTCATATTCTTATTCTAGCAAGGAAAGACACTGAAGGACAAGGAAAGTGAGGTCGCATTCTCGTACGTCTAGCCCAGCACGGCAAGCATGCAAAACAGCCATGAGCCCCAGGCTCACATGAGCCTTATCACATCTATATGTATACTATACAGCAATCACTTGGTGATGTTGTACACTGTTGTATTGTAGTAGTTGTAGTGTGTGCAAGCAGGATTCAAGCAGGTCACCTTACTGCACCACTGCAGCTCATGTCTACGCACTACACCCCTTCCCGCCTCAGACCTGCGCCAAACATTGTTTAATAAAGTAATCCAAATGTCACTTCAGCTCGTCCTCCTTATTGCCATATGAATATAACGTTAGTATTATCACAATCAGAAACTTATCCCCTGGATACCATGCAGATACAGTCAACCTCGCTAATAACGAAGTTATTAATTATAATTAGAAGTTATGCGTATATAACAACAATTCACGAATAACGACAGAATCACTGTGCCCAGAGCAAAGTCCCATCTCACTGTAATACATCAAGAGATTTCGGGTATAAGGACACTTCGCGAGTAAGGACACTTTTCTGATGCCCCGCCGCCGAGTGTCGTTATTCGCAAATTTGACTGTATATGCATACCGGTATTATCTCCCTTATAAACACGGTACTTATATTTTTTCAACCCACCTCGCACCCGTGCTTATAGAGGAGACCGTGATAATACTGGAGACTGTGTTTATATTTTTTCAACCATGAAAAAGTCAAGAAAGTTGCATACCAGTAACACACTCAAATCGGAATTTAACTCAGATTTCATGATTAGAGAACAGAGAGAAGAAAAAAGAATGATACGGAAGTGGAAGTCACGCACGTAGCCGTGGAGCACTTTGGGTTTTTAGCTCTGGAGTACGAGTTCGAGAACGTACGCGAATGCGTCTGCCTGCATACGTCATTTCAAGGTATGCGCATGCGCACAGCTGCATTCCAGTATTATCACTGTGTGACTATGTTGGAGATTGTGCGTTTGTAATCTCAACAGCCCTCCGACCTGTGCTTATAATGGAGGCTGTGCTTATAATGGAGGCCTGTGTTTATGAGATAATAAGGTATACATGTACATGTATATGCACGTGACCATCCATAGCGAAATGTACAGTGCGTGTGTGCGTGTGTGCGTGCGTGTGTGTGTGTGTGTGTGTGTGTGTGTGTGTGTGTGTGTGTGTGTGAGGGTATGTGTATGTGTGTGTGTGTGTGTGTGTGTGCACGTGTGTGTGTGTGTGTGTGTGTGTGTGCATGCATGCATGTGTCTGTGTGTTTGCGTGTGCGTGTGTGCGTGTGTGTGTGTATGCGTGTGTGCGTGTCCGTGTGTGCGTGTGTGTGTATGCGCGTGTGTGCGGAACGTACGTTTCCGAGAAGGCCGTGCCGTTGCCAGACACAGCACCAGCTTGCGAGCCAATGACGATGTTGTCCACGGACCAGGATTGGTAGGTGGCAGAGAATGATAGGGCCGATGTCAGCGATGTGGAGCCCTGGTACCAGCGAATGCGAGTGGCCTTGCTACGGCCAGCCACGGGCAGAATGACGGTGACGTCTGTCGCAGACCGGTAGTTGTAGTAGCTGGGATCCCGGTTCAGTCGGACACGGACGCACATGTGCACGTGCACATACGTGCGCGAACACACACATGTACACACACACATACAGCAGCAGCAGCAGCTGCGGTTGTAACTTTTGCATATCCTAGTGTAGGCATGCGAGCACTCATCGGTCCGTTACCAACTTACCACACGCAATGTATGGAGCATGCAATGAGCATGCCATAGGTCAGGATTAGAGCCATGGAAAGTGTGAAAGCCGCAGACATCACCACAATACATTGCAACCTGTTCAGGAGCGTCTGACACGCTGTGATGATCACTACGGTATCGACCGCAGCGTGTCCAACGCCCCTGGTACCCGGTACCCTGTGAACCAGTAACAGACAGTGATTTGAGAGAAACGAACGTCGCAGTCGAGCTATGTCGTTGCTGTGCCCACAGGCATTGATTTGGTCGCTAAATTCCGGGAAAACCATTCGGAGCAGCCACCCCAACCCCAACCCCAGGAGTAAGTGGTACTTCAGGTGGCTGACCGTATCACCCGGAAATACCTGCCGACGCACACTGTTGTTCGAGGTTTGGGGGCGCTTGTTTCCAGGAATATATGCTGCAGCAAGTTGCCATGTTGCGCGTGTGTTCATCTCTGCGGCTTTCAGACAGTTTTCATGGCTCCAGTTAAAGTATTGTATTAATGAAGATCATGTTAACAGGTCGGTAGCTCTGGTTTCTTCTACTTAGAGAAAGCCTGTAGCCGCAGTGTGATGAGCGTGAATCACTCTATGGTGAAAACGAGGAGGTACCAAATACAACCAACAGGATACTGAATCTGGACTTTCTCTCCTGCTCCCAGCCCGTGCCATCCCCACAATTAGACAATTGACGGCGATAGAATTACAAATGGAAGACGACTACGGAAACACAACTGGACACGACGAACTCAAGACGACGACTACTCTCTTCACATCAGAGCAATACCCGCATGCACCAACACTACGTACAAACACAATACGTACACAAAATAACGCACTGCAGTATTGGCCAAAGAAATCCAACCTCATGTCCCATGACACCGAGACCTCAGGTCGGCTGAGGGCGAAAAGCCTCACCATCACTATGCTCACACAATGCAATTTTTTGTCTTTGCCTGTGACTGAGCTGTGATCATTGTACAAAAAATGATTTAAATAGTGCTGGGCGCAACACAGCCCTAGCACTGATATCACTGTTCTGCGCACTCGAATACAGTGCTGCTTTATTCCTGAGGCTGGATTTCTCTGTTGGATTTCTCTGTCGGGTTTCTCTGTTGGGTTTCTCTGTTGGATTTCTCTGTTGGATTTCTCTGTTGGATTTCTCCGTTGGATTTCTCTGTCGGGTTTCTCTGTTGGATTTCTCTGTTGGGTTTCTCTGTTGGATTTCTCTGTCGGGTTTCTCTGTCGGGTTTCTCTGTTGGATTTCTCTGTTGGATTTCTCTGTTGGATTTCTCCGTTGAATTTCTCTGTTGGATTTCTCTGTCGGGTTTCTCTGTTGGGTTTCTCAGTCGGGTTTCTCTGTCGGGTTTTTCTGTTGGATTTCTCTGTTGGATTTCTCTGTCGGGTTTCTCTGTTGGATTTCTCTGTTGGATTTCTGTGGCCAGCACTGTACATGAGGAATACACCATGTGATATCAGAACACTTACTAAAGGTTCGTCATCGTCGACCAGGTATTGCCGCCGTCGATTGAGTACTGCACTCGTACTTGGTAACTAGAGCTGGACATGATACGGCACTGCGAGCTCTGGCCGCTGAACGAGCCGTACCCGTTCAGGTAGCGGAAGTTCACGTACGGCGCAGCGTTCGACAGGTCCATGTCGACGGTTTCCAGCTTGCGTACGTACGAGCGCTGCGTGGCGGCGATGTAGGCCCCGGACGAAATGGAACTGCCGCACAAGGAGCTGGTGACCGTCATGGCTACGGGCGGTTGCCATAGCGAGCTGAGCGATGCGCCGTCAAACGTTTCCTGGGGTTATCGCAGGGATGTGAAGAAAAACACACGGAGACACGGTTACAAATACACAATGTACATGCACATGTGCACATACACACACATACACACACGTACACACACACACACATACACATACACACACACACACACATACACATACACACACATACACATACACATACACATACACATACACACACACACACACACACACACACACACACACACACACACACATGTGCATACACACCCATGGACACACACGCACACATACACAGACACACACACACACACACACACACACATACACACACACACGTACACACACGTACACACATACACTCACACACACACACACGCACACACACACACACACACACACACACACGCACACACACACACACACACACACGCACACACACACACACATATACAAACGTGACAATTGTGAATGTACACTAGATGCATTGATGGATGTACACGCAAGCCGTCACGCATGGCCGGCGCCACTGGTACGGCTGGTGCAGCCATGGCCGTACCAGTTTTCACCAATTCGGAAAGTAATTTAGTGTGGTACGGTCAGCCATCTGAAGTACAATTTACGTGTGGGACAGGGGTGGCTGAGCCGAAATTTTGGAAATTCAGTGCCCAAATCAGTGCATTTTTATTGATTCATGGGGTATTTGTGGCAAATAGTGGTACGGTCAATACCGTAGTGACCGTACCGTGTCCGACGCCCCTGTTGTGTGTGTGTGTGTGTGTGTGTGTGTGTGTATGCGTGCGTGTGTGTGTGCGTGTGTGTGTGTGTGTGTGTGTGTGCGTGTGTGCGTGCGTGTGTGTGTTAGTGTGTGGTATATAGACTAACCTTGAGGTAGGTCGGGTTGGTGGTGGTGGTGACATTGCTGCAGTCCAATCCTGAGTAACCAGTGTCACATTTACACGTGACACTGGTCTGACAGGTGCCATGGCCTGAGATACATGTGTGTCACATACACGTGCACACACACACACATACACACACGCACACACATATACACACACGCGCATTAACGTCAACACACTGCTTGCGGTACGGAGAGTGCTGGCCAGCGGAGTGAAACGCCACGGTGGGAGATCGAAGGGGTCTTAGGTAATCGCTACCGAACCAGCCGCTTTGATGGAGCCAAGATGGCATTCAAGTCCGAGGGACTGAGACAGAGAGCATTGAGTAGCCGGAAACGGAAGTGGCCAGCACCCTGTATTTACTTTGCAAAAGTAAATGAGTGATGTAAGAATGGGAGGTGAAATCGTACATCTGACGAACACACAAAGCGTGATCGGACACGGAGCAGAGCAAAACACAGAAGAAGTGATTTGGCGTGCAGGGCCAACAAATAAAAGTTTGTGTTTGAGCCATCTTTGTTTGGTTCGCAAAAACTTGGCATGGTTGCCGCTGTGCACTACTGAACAGGTGATGGCAGTGAGCATGCTTACACACGGCACGTGTGAACAGGTGTGCAGCCATCTTTGTTTGGTTGGCATGGTTGCCGTTGTGCACTACTGAACAGGTGAGGACAGTGAGCATGCTTATACGGGTCACCTGTGAACAGGTGTGCAGCCATCTTTGTTTGGTTGGCATAGTTGCCGTTGTCCACTACTGAACAGGTGAGGACAGTGAGCATGCTTATACGTGGCACGTGTGAACAGCTGTGCAGCCATCTTTGTTTGGTTGGCATGGTTGCCATTGTCCACTACTGAACAGGTGATGACAGTGAGCATGCTTATACGGGTCACGTGTGAACAGGTGTGCAGCCATCTTTGTTTGGTTGGCATGGTTGCCGTTGTGCACTACTGAACAGGTGATGACAATGAGCATGCTTACACGCGGCATGTGTGAACAGGTGTGCAGCCATCTTTGTTTGGTTGGCATGGTTGCCGTTGTGCACTACTGAACAGGTGATGGCAGTGAGCATGCTTACACGCGGCACGTGTGAACAGGTGTGCAGGCAAAGACAGAGTTCAGCCATACAGCAGTAGTGCCCGGGTGTGGTCACAATGCAGGCCATACAGCAGTAGTGCCCGGGTGTGGTCACAATGCAGGCCATACAGCAGTAGTGCCCGGGTGTGGTCACAATGCAGGCCATACAGCAGTAGTGCCCGGGTGTGGTCACAATGCAGGCCATACAGCAGTAGTGCCCGGGTGTGGTCACAATTGGCGACGAAGATGAGCGTTTGTAGTAACCTGAGCACAGCCCACAAGCTTCCAGTTTTCGAATACCGGGGCACGCCAGCAGAAGTGTCCTCTCGCTGGAAGAAATGGCTACGAAGCTTTACGTACATGGCTGAAGGCCAAGGGATTACGGATCACAAACGGCTGAAAAATTTATTGCTGCATACTGCCGGAACACAGGTTCAGGACTTATTCGAAGACCTCGAAGATCCACAGGCGTCGGCTCTGCCTGCGGATGACAACGAGTACAAGGTTACGTTACGGAAACTGAACGAACATTTCAAGGCCGCGCCACATCCTGTATACGAGCGTCACGTGCTGCGCCAGATGACCTTTGCTAAGAATGAGTCGGTGAGTCAGTTTGTTGTAAGATTACGCGTCCAGGCCCGCTTGTGTGATTTTGGTACCGCTTGTGACGACATGATTCGAGACCATGTGGTGTCATGCATTGTGAATGTCGAGTTGAAAAAGAAGTTGTTATCAGATCCAAAACTAACTTTGGGTACGTGTCTAGAAATTGCAGCTTTGTTTGAGGCAACCCAGCAACAAGCTTCGTCTATGGGTTCCGCTGCTGCTATGAGTACGCCATCAGAAGTCCACGGTCTCTCTCGTAAGCACTCTGTGTCGCAGAAACAACAGAAACAACATTTCAAGTCGTCAGGTAAAACGGATCGTGCACGTAAACCTGAGAGAGTGTCTGTTTCTGCTTCTACTTCCTCTGAGCGTCTCTGTTTTAGGTGTGGCAAGGCTGGTCATTTCGGTCGGGATCCGAGTTGCCCGGCGCGTGGCAAAACCTGCAGCAAGTGTCAGCGTCGTGGGCATTTCGCTTCCTGCTGCAATTCGCAGTCGACGTCCCACATTTCGTCCGAGCCAGAGTCACTGTTCGACTCTTTCAGCATTGGGGCTCTCACCGACGATGTGTCACCTACAGATAAGTGTCAACCTAAGTCTAAGTCTCATCCTCCCATGATGATTGATGTATGCGTTAATGATGTAGTCTGTCCTATGGAAGTCGACACTGGTGCTGAAGTTTCAGTATTCCCTAGTTCTGTTTGGAAGGAGCAGTTTCCCAATGTGTGTCTGCATAAGTCTCGTGCGTCTCTGCATTCGTATGGTGGTAGTTCCCTATCTGTAGTGGGTGAATGCATTGTCGATGTCCGTTACGAGTCCCACCAGTTTCGAGACACCATCATTGTTGTAGAGGGTAGTGGTCAGCCCCTGTTTGGTCGGAACTGGATGTCCCACGTCATTATAGACTGGTCAAATTTTCGTAATGCACAGGTCAATGCATTGTCGCTAGATAGTCTATTGCGTCAGTTCCCTACCGTATTTCAAGAGGATTTGGGTACCATTAAGGGTCAGTCTGCCAAGATCCAGCTTCAAGGGTCGCCCACCCCCAAGAGTTGCCGTTCCCGTCCTGTCCCGTACGCTGTCCGCACTAAGGTTGAAGCGGAGTTGTTGCGTCTAGAGGGGGAGGGGAT
Organism: Sycon ciliatum; assembly: GCF_964019385.1. Taxonomy (NCBI): domain Eukaryota; kingdom Metazoa; phylum Porifera; class Calcarea; order Leucosolenida; family Sycettidae; genus Sycon; species Sycon ciliatum. The sequence continues at coordinate 20,089,289 of NC_088654.1, read as the reverse complement.
CATCAAGCCGGTCTCTAACGCTGATTGGGCATCCCCCGTGGTGGTTGTAAAAAAGAAAAACAACACCATCCGCTTATGTGCAGATTTTAAAGTGTCTATCAACAAGCACATTGAAGCTAACCAACATCCCATTCCCAACCCGAGTGATTTGTTATCGCAATTATCTGGTGGATCTGTATTTTCCAAATTAGATCTCAGCCAAGCTTATGCTCAGCTACCGCTCGACGACGACAGTAGGCGCTATTGTGTCATCGCTACGCACAAGGGTTTGTACGAATTCACGAGACTACCCTTCGGCGTCAGCTCAGCTCCGTCAATCTGGCAGAAGGCCATCGAGCAGGTTCTACAAGGTCTAGAAGGTGTCGTTGTCTATTTCGACGATATTCTCATTTGTGGTAACACCCAGCAACAACACGACGAGCGTCTACGAGCAGTCCTCCGTCGTTTCGCTGAGACAGGGCTGCGGTTGCGTCGTGAGAAATGTGAGATTGGTAAGCCACAAGTTAGTTACCTTGGGTTTACATTGTCGAAGGCTGGTCTACAGCCCAGTCGGGATAAGGTTTTGAGTATTCAGAATGCCCCGAGGCCCCATGATGTATCTACCTTGCGTTCGTTTCTGGGGCTCGTGAATTTCTTTGGGCGGTTTATCCCCAATTGCTCCTCGCTGTTACAACCCCTGAACGAGTTGTTAAAGAAGGATGTAGTCTTTAATTGGACGGATGCATGTCAGTCGGCGTTTGCCAAAGTTAAAGAGTTTCTCATCGCCGATCCAGTTATGGCCCATTATGATGTTACCTTACCACTGATCTTAGAGTGTGATGCATCCCCTGCTGGTATTGGTGCTGCTCTTCTACATGTCATGCCGGACCAGTCTGTTCGGCCAGTTGTATATGTGTCACGTGCTTTGTCCAAAGCAGAGAGTCATTACAGCCAGATTGAGCGAGAGGCGTTAGCTATCGTGTTTGCTGTTCGTCGTTTACACCAGTACATCTACGGTCGTAAGTTCATTCTGCGCACCGACCATAAGCCTCTAATCAAGATCTTCGGCGAGCACGAGTCGTTAAGTAAGACGTCGGCATCCCGTCTACAGCGCTGGGCCGTGATTCTCGCTGAGTACGACTACGTCATTGAGCATATTCCAGGTAAAGAAAATGTGCTAGCAGATTGTCTGTCTCGTCTGCCTTTACCATTGTCTGCTGCTGAAATGTCTGCAATTGTTAGTGCAGTCAGCAGTCATGCATTTGACCCCTGCGAGTTAATGCCTCTACAGAGTTCGGATGTTGCCAAGGCTAGCAAATACGATTCTGACATTTCGTTAGTAATGTCCTACACGCTGCATGGTTGGCCTGCTACAGTTCCCGACAGGTTAGTGCCATATAGCCGCATCCGGAATGACCTAAGTATTGAGCATGGTTGTTTGCTGTGGGGTTCCCGCGTCATTATTCCAGTTCAGTTTAGACGCCACTTATTAGAGGAACTGCATTCTTCACATGCCGGTGTGTCTCGAATGAAGAGTGTGGCACGAAGCATTTTCTGGTGGCCAGGCTTAGATGCCGATATCGAACGATTAGCCGCCGATTGCAGTCTTTGTCAGGAAAGCTCTAATCTGCCCCGCAAGGACTCTGTCCACCATTGGGCATACCCCAATGCTGCTTTTGAGCGTGTGCATCTTGATTTTGCTGAGTTCGAGTCGCAACAATTTCTGGTCATAGTTGATGCATTCTCTAAGTGGATTGATGTATACGAGCTTGGTTCCTCCGCTACGACTACTAAAACAGTGAACTGTTTGCTACGGTTCATCAGTACATTTGGTATTCCTAGAGTGCTAGTATCTGATAACGGCCCACAATTTGCCTCTGGCGAGTTTGCTGCTTTCTGTGCTCAGAATGGTATTAAGCATCATCGTACACCGCCCTATCATCCCGCCAGCAACGGACAGTGTGAGCGGATGGTGCAAGAGCTGAAGAAGGCTTTGCGAGCAAGGCCTCACCATGTGTCTGTATGTGTGCAAGTGTCTCGCTTTCTTTTCGATTACAGAAACACGCCGCACAGCGCTACTAAGCAGAGTCCCGCGAATATTCTATTGAAGAAAGCCCCGACCACGCGTTTGGCGCTGCTGCAACCCAGTTTCGCCACGGCTATGCAGCAGGCCCATGAACTCGACAGTACTGCGTCTCGTGAGTTCACAGTGAATGCACCAGTGTGGGTGTACAATGCTCGTCCTGGCTCTAAGCCGAAGTGGCTAGAAGGTTTAATATGCAAACGACTCAGTACGATGACCTATTCTGTGATGGTAGGAGGAGTCGTCCGAAAAGTGCACATCGATCATTTGAAGTCCAGAACAGCTGAGTCTGCTGGTTTATCGGCCGAGTCCGACGCCATTCCGACAGTGTCTACGCCGAGTGTTACTCCGACAGTCGCTACAGCAACGCCGACTCCTGAGTTACCAGCTTCACCGCCGGCTCAGTCGTCTCCTGTCATTGATACAGCAGCTACTACTATGCCTAGTACGCCTACTACTGCTACGTCTAGTACGCCTACTACTGCCACGCCTAGTATGTCTACTACTGCTGCTACTCCTGTTAGTATGCCTGATACAGTTCAAGTCGCTACTCCTGTTAGTATGCCTGATGTGTCAGTGCCTGTTTCGTCAACTCCAGTGTCACCGCGCTATCCGTCAAGAATGCGCCGTGCCCCTGATCGCTTAAATTTGTGAGTATTGAGTGACTATCTTAGCATTAGTCATGAATGACTCGCCTAGCAATTCTGACATTGCCTTAGAGTGTCCTATTCCGCTATTTGTCTGTAATAGCATAGTATTGTATCATAGTTAGTCGGATATAAGGATTTGCTCTTGTATATAGTTGTTTGGATGCATTTTGATTATATATGCATTATTGCTAGTCCCACTTCACTACTTCTTTAAGGAAGGAGGATTGTTATAGATTGATCTATTATTAATATTAGTCGTACGATCTACGATCTACGTTCTGCTACGTGTGTCGTTCTACGTGTGCTCTACGTGTGTCGTTCTACGCTCCTTTGATGCATGCATGACGAAGAGTGACAATGTCTTACCTCATTATGAATCAGTCTTCTTCTGCATTACGTCTGCATGGCTGACGTGTGTCTTACTTTGGTACGAGCTGACGAGGCCTATACTGTCGTGTCATAGCGCCATTAGTGCCACGACAGCACTGACGTGTCTCTGCTGCTTATCTCTCCATGATTGCCATTTTACATGTTCACTTCTAAATTATCCTAGAACAAACCAGATGGTGTTTCCTGCTGTGGTATACGCGAGTTGCATGGAATGAATCTTGCGTGCGTACGTTATAACAGCAGGCCATACAGCAGTAGTGCCCGGGTGTGGTCACAATGCAGGCCATCCGTCTTGCACAACTTGAGCAGCAGCACGAAGCAATGTGCTCCCATTTAATCTGCATTGCAACCATGGTGCCAAACAAGCACACACACACACACACACTCCTATCCACAGAAACCCCCTACACACACACATACTCATAGACACGTGAACAGACACATACTCGTAGACACGTGAACAGACACATGCTCAAACGCATACACAAATGCATACACACATACACACACACACATACACACACAACACTTAGCAACGGCATGCCTCACCCGAACATTGCTTAGGACATGAAGCTCCGACGTAGAGGTTATCGATGGAGATTTGTCTGCCCGCCGTCGTACTATCCCCGTTCGTCTGGTAAAGCGACAGAAACACGGTCTTCCCGCCATACGTTCCGCCGGGCAGTACGACAGACACGCGATGCCAGAAGTTGCCGTAGTCTTGGCTAACAAAGGCGCGCAGCGTGGATAGGGACGTGGACGGGAGGGTGCTGATGCCAATGCGCATGTATGACAGCGTGGTGGTCACCTGTGTGCTAGAGCACACGCCCATGTACAGATCAAACTGAACCATGGAGTCGCCAGTCGATGGCAGCGCGACGGGTTTGAGGCTGAGCGCAGAGGTCGCGTAGTACTTCACGCCCGTGCTCTGCTGCATTAGCAACGTCTTGCCGCTGCTGGAGCAGTAGGTCGCCTGTGTGCCGTGAGACGTTGACGCTATCAAGCCACTGCATACACACACACAAACACACAGACACATGGAGACACAGACAGACACGGAAACACAGACACACACAGAAACGGACATGCACAGACATGGACACACACACGTTTACACACACACGACACTTGCATAATCATGTTCTTCTGCGGGGGAAACACGTGGGTGCAGGTAGTGGTGGTGATACTTTTTTCATAACATGTGCACACACACACGCACACACACACACACACACACACACACACACACACACACACACACACGCACGCACACACACACACACACACACACACACACACGCAAGCACACACGCACACACAGGCACCCCGCAACAATGAACGCTTTAGCGTAACATACCTGTGACAATGGGAGAAGATGTGCCTCCACGCCCACGGTCAGCAGGAATGTGGACATGTACAGTGAGCTTGGCGTATAACGACACTCGGCGGCGGGGCATCAGAAAACTGTCCTTATTCACAAAGTGTTGTTATACCCGAAGTCTCATTATATGTATTACAGTTGGATGGGACTTTGCTCTGGGCATGGGAATTCTATCGTTATTCGTGAATTGTCGTTATATCCGCAGTCGTTATTAGCGAAGTTGACTCTACAGTAAAACCTGGTGTAAGCGACCTCTGGGCTTAGCGACCACCTGCTCTTAACGACCGCTTTTCCATGCACCGACAGTTCTACACAGACACTGTGCGACCTAGTTCTAAAGACCGCCTGGCTTTAACGACCGCTTTTGCTTGCACCGTGGGGTGGTCGCTTAAGGAGGCTCCCACCTAAAGAAGTAAAAATAAAAGGTCCATGGACACCCTGTTTTTTATGCATAGAATGGTGGAGTGATGTCTCTTCTTCAATTTGGTATAGTTTTTAGGTAGGGTCACCAGGCATATAAGAGGTATTCTGGTGTATTTAGTGAGTGTACAATTTCTTGATTTTCGGTAAAAAAATGGTAAAATATTTTGGTTTTTGACCCTAAGAAGCCTCCTGGAAGGAGGATACTTAGCATTTTCTTCATCATATGTTTAAGAACCACATTTGGAGGTATCTTGGCTACACAAGATAGACTGCGTCTTGGTTTTGCCCTTGGCGAGCCACTTTTTCGAAATTACGGGTACCGAAATTTCCATCGGGTGCTGAATTGTGAAATGGTTCAGCCTGCAACATTTTGTCCATGGACATATTGATTTTTGTGGCTTTCTGTGATCCTTGAGCCCCAAGGAAACCGATAATGGACAGTTTTGATGGTGTCACCAGGCACTTTAGGCCCCTACCAAACAATATAGGTATCAAAATATGGTATTTTTAGGCCAATTCTGAAAATAGCATTTTTAGAAAATCTGACCATTCTTGCCTTCTTGACTAAATATCACTACCAATGACATGGTAGTATGGTAATATTATTTTAGAAGAAGTTATTTTCATGCTGCAACCTCCTTTGGACATACCAGACAGTCTGTGCTTGGAAAGGTACATGTATCATTACATGTACATGTATGTCATGTAGCCTTCAGTCCTAGCACATTGATATACGAGTAGTGTACATGTACATGTAAGGCAGCGAGGTTTCATAACAACCTCGACCATGAAACTGGCACATGAATAATGTGAAAGCAGGCATTCAAAATAAGGCACACTAAACACTCACACGCGTGCGCACGCACAAAAACACCCACCCACATGCACGCACTCTCATGCACGCATCATTGTAACACTACTAGTCCATAGTAGGACTTAGTGTAAATAAAAGCATGAAGACCAGCCACTGCACTGGGCATGCATTTGCTGGTTGTCACTTGCGTTGATAGCAGCAGACTCCAGAAAAACATCGCATGAAGGGCAATATGCATCTACACACGCTGGCGTGCACATATACGATATACATGTAGTGTACTGTCATGCTCTCTCGGCAATTCTTTTTGTGTCTCAAATACGGTTCACAAATGCGCATTCACATGCAACTCCTGTACTGTAAAGCCATTACCACACTGTCCTTGCGGACACCAGAGAGGAGAGGCATACAGAACCAGTACCGTGAGCCCCCCCCCCCCCCCTTCACACCTAGCTTTGCACACGCGCGCACACATGCACGTGCATACACACATACATGTACACATACATTTGCATGCACATGCACACAGTGCACTCGTGGGGACATGTGCATAACCCAGATCAACATTGCGTGCGAACCCACACATGCGGGCACGAGCACGCGCGCACACACACACACTCATACACCTGCCCAACGCTGAAGCGAGGATAGCGAACAAACTACGTTAGACATAGCAACTTGTGCTCGGATTACACCTTTCAACAGCTTGCACACACACACACGCGCATGCGCGCGCGTACACACACACACACTCGCGCGCGCGCGCGCGTACACACACACACTCGCGCGCGCGAGTACACACACACACACATGCGCGCGTACACACACACACACACACACAAACGCATGTACTTGTGCATAGGAAAGGATTCAAAATAATCAACCACAGGCATTTACCCAATACACACCTGAGTGTGCACATCTTAGTTGTGGCATCCCCATTTTTACAAAAGCAGGATTTAGAAGTGCGTCCCTGGTTCAGATCACAAGCTTCTGGCCAGCGTTTTCCTTACACCATCAGTGCAGTACAGTGGTTGACACGAACTTCATTCCTACAGGGACAGTAGCCCAAGTTCAGCAGCTCTGAGATGCGTCGTCCACTGAGCTCAGGATACTCTAGGATCCACAGAAAGTTTCAAACGGCACTCGTGCGACTGGAGCTGCAAGTGGGTCCACTTACCAGCGAGTGGGCAGCCACTTCACGCTCCACAGGTAGTCCATGCAAAATTCCAGTGCCAGTACTAGTATCACTACGTTCGACATCGATGTCTTCACTGACTTCAGCCTGCTTTTCTCACCCTTCTTCGTCAGTATTATCATTGAATTATTTGTTCTTCGTGGCCACATCGTACCGCTTCAATTGATCAACAACGTTTTCACAAAAAAATCAAGCAGCGTAGGAACTGCCTTTGTTTAGCATTAGCCATGGCCAGTGATTCTTTCCAGCGTAGAAACAGCCACGGCTACAGAAACACTGCAACGAGTAGAACTACATCAGAGAAATCAAAAAACTTCTTTCTAAACAACAGCTTGTTTCCGCATGGAACACAACATTTTTCGAATCTCGCGGCAAAAAACAGATTTTCGAGGTGCCCTTTTTACACTGCGCTGCGCAACTGTTCGGAGCCTCCTTAAACCAGGTCTTACTCTACTCAGTGTCTGAAGTAATTTGTGTTAAAACACACTTAAATCCAGAGCAATAAACTCGCGCATGAACAATGTTCACACTAAGCAAGCGAGCCGTACTACCGGGTGCCCAAGAATATAGCACCGAAGAAAGAACACGTGGCCCCACCACCATGGCTGCTGCATGTTCCCATGGCGTGCACCACATGGCTTTAAGTAAAAAAAAATAAAAAACAATAAAAAAACAGGCTAGGATTCCACCAAGCACAGCATACCAATGTAGTAAATATACAAATTTTCGGCAGCTACTGAATTTCGGCTATATTCGGCACCGACCCAAAACGCCTAAATTAAAACGCCGGTGAAATTTTTCACAGCATCTGTCGCACTATACCATGCCCTCTACCCCACGCCAAAAATAAATCGCCGCCAAAATGTCAAAAATCGTGAAGTGCCGAAATTTTGCAGCGCCGAAATTTTGTATATTAACAGTATACACGGTTACTCAAATGTGCACATAGACTGTACTACATGAAAAAATAACTAGAACGGCCTAGGCTACGGGGTTGACCCTCAGTTCTTCGGCACCCGATGGCAGTTCTGTAGGTTACTCGGTGAGTGTTACTATTACGTAGCAAGAAGGAGCCGCATGCGTGTGCGTGTGTGTGTGTGTGTGTATGTGTGTGTATGTATGTGTGTGTGTGTATGTGTGTATGTGTGTATGTGTGTGTGTATATATGTGTGTGTGTGTGTGATCCCCGGTAGCCTAATCGGTTAGGGCACTGTCCCGGAAAGACAGGGGTGCTGGGCTCGAATCGCGCTCGTGGATCCTTCTTTTGCAACATTGGTGCATGGCAATGGTTCGAACCCATTTTCGTCGTATCCCCCCTCCACACACACACCCGCGAGTAGGTACGGCCTGTTGGGGCGGTTAGCAGTGTAGCAAGAAGGACCCAGTGAGTGTGTGTGATCCCCGGTAGCCTAATCGGTTAGGGCACTGCCCGGGAAATACAGGGGTGCTGGGTTGGAATCCCGGTCTGGTGGATCCGTAGGTTTCACAACACACCGTACGTTACCTTGCAGTGGTGTCGAACGTCTCCAGGAGCGGCGACGTTGACACATTGACCGGGTTGCCGATGTACACGTTGTCGATGAGAGCCACGGAGTACGCGGTTCCGGTGGCCGAGTTGCGCCAGCGGAATCTCGCCGTCTTGTCCTGTGCGCCGGCTGGGATGGCGTAGTTGAGCTGCGACGCCGACGTGCGATATGAATAGTAATACATGGTTGTGATGCGCGTCCATGACTGACCACCATTCACACTGTATTCAAAATAGACCTGGTGGTGTTTGCCGCCATGACGACATGACAACATGGTGGCCATGACGACGACGACGAGTAGGACGGCGGTGTACGGCACGGAAAGACAAGAAGTGGGCACAAACGATTGGCAAGCACGCACGCATGCACACGCACGCACACGCACACACATTCATGCATGCATGCACACACGCACGCACGCACGCATTCCAGAAACAATCATGATGAGTTGTGAAGTCCGACCTATCCGGTCAATAAATCAGTTGAGATGAACGGCGAGCGGCAACCATGGCACAAATCTGTACTGCCGTATGCTTCTGTGTTTACCAGCGCACCGGTTTGCATAGACGTTTGTACTAACACATTTTTATTAGATTCTTGGTTAGAGGAAAGCAAATCAGCAAACGAAGCACAGAAGCCACAAGTATAGTTTTGACTAGGCCTTTTGTACCATTACTCTGCAAGTCGAATACAATGGTGATTGACAAGATAGCAAGCAAGTCCTTATAATATACCGGCACTTTGGCAGTCAGAGCATTGACAAAAAATAGCACTTCAAAAGATAGCGCTGGTGGTAACACGTTGTCAGTTTGACAGTATCCGCTGGAGATCGTTGCAAACGGTCATCC
>NC_088654.1:19962497-20074997 GCF_964019385.1 Sycon ciliatum | reverse complement strand
TATGATGAAGAAAGGAAAAGGACAAAATGCTACGAGTTATGACAAACTGTCCACCAACGTAACCAGATCTCATCCAGTCAGCGAGTGCGACAAAATGGCACAAAACTGACAAGGAGTACTGTATAAGATCTGGTTACGTTGGTGGACAGTTTGTAATAACTCGTAACATTTGGTCCTTTTCCTTTCTTCATCGATCGTTGCTATTGTTTTACCTAACCAAGAACTTACGCTCCATCCTCACTTCTCCGGATGCCTTGGCACCAGGCACTGCTTGTATGTCAGATTTGCCCGTATCTCAGGACAGCTTATCTATCATGTATCACGCTAGGTTTTCATGAAGTTTATCCGGCTCGTATTCATTCTGCCGATTTCTGGCTGCCAAATCAGTTAGAATAGCATTGACACCATTGCTTTTTTTTGCCTTTGCCTTTGGCCGAGTCTCACGCGAACCGTGAGATTTTTTTTCACGCACTCCGTTGTGACCAACCTGCGGGCGGTGACGTTGCAGGGAGGGTTTGTGGATAAGGCCACGAGATTAACGTATTCCAAGCAAATTATCTCTAGAGCGCTTTGTCGCAGAGACGAGGCACCAACACCATTCGACTCAGCGCCCCAAACAAACTCTACCGACCCTGACACGGTCATGTTGTGCCAGATCTCCCCTTTAATAATTATGACATCATAGAGCATTAGTATGACATCATTATGCATGAATATACCATAGCAGGGGCGTCAGAAGGCAATTTAGTGTGGTGCAGTCAGCCATCTGAAGAACAATTTACTCGTGTGGGAGGGGTGGCTGAGCCAATAGAATTGGAAATTTAGAGCCCAAATCAGTGCATTCGATTGATTCACGGGTTGGTACCTGGGACAAATAGTGGTATGGGTCAATACCGTAGTGAACGTAGCGTGTCCGACGCCCCTGGATAGAGCAGTGATATGCTCTGTATGGAGTGGCAAACCAGAGGTCACAATGCCATACCATGCAAAACACCGCAAGTGCTGAAGATACGCTCTGTACGGAGTGAAAAACAGCGGTCGCAGTGCAACACCATGCACGACACCGCTGAACGCTGAAGCAAGCACATTACCAGCAATGCACGTACCTTGATAGAAGTTGTCAATGGCCCAGTGTGTGCTGGAGAGGGTGCCAGACGTCTGCTTGAACACTACTCGGAGAGAGGCTGAGGAAGGCAGCGTGATACCCACATGACGCCAGACCGTGTAGTCAGCGGCCTTGTACGTCGTCTGCAGACAAGACAAAAACAGGCAGAACGTCGTGTGACTGCGGCTGTTGTTTATCGAATTTTAGTTTTGTATCACATACCGGTATTTGATTCCGTCTTTCCAGTCTTTTTGCAGTGTATTTTTTGTTTATGTTCTCCTCCTTCAGTGTGGCAAATTACTGTAATTTCAAAAAAAATCAGTGTACTTACTGATTTTTCAGTACTCCCAGTCAATTTTGTGTTAGATTGTGCGCGTCTGACTGTTCAAAATCTGGTTTATTTGGTGGACTCGATCGCAAAACTTGTGCCCACAATTTCCCATGTTACAAATTATTAACTTTCGGTACTTTCGGTGCGTCTGTTTCATACCTAAAATTTCAATACACCAAACAAACATATAATCCAATAGGGAACTGCTGCTCTGTACCTAAAATTTCTGTTCACCTAACCTGGCCGTTTGCCCTCATACCGAAAATATTGAGCACCGAATTTTTCTGTAATTACTAATGCAGTAGGTATCGGTTATAGCGTGGGTGTTTGAAAAACGCCTTTTTATTCTCATTCCCAAAAATTAGTTCTTACACACGATACTTTTTAAAGTGTGACATATCACATGCATGTGCGCAGGGGCAGGAAGATCATCGTACATGCAAGGTAGTGCTACTGTGCATGCAAGGGAGTGCTACTGTGCATGCGGCTGGTCATACATAGTCCTGTAAGCTTGCCATGTGGCTCTGCAGCATGAGTTAGAAGACAACAACAGTTGAACCTGCAGCACTGTGATGCAGTGCGAGTCGGATCAGAAGACGCATTGGACAGCTGTTAACACCACAGGTGAAACACTTCGTACCAATCTGGAATGTTTTGCTACACAAAGGTGTAGTGGAACCCACGTTCGACCAGCCAGCACTAACGCAACACTTCGGATTAGGGAATGAATTATTTACAAGAGAATTGGAAGAGACATAGAAGTTAGAAGTAAGTTATCAGAACCAGACTGAAGCACCCTGAACTAAAGGATCGACTCAACTACTGAAGTACAGAAAGACGGGCATGCAATCTGAGAAAGGAGTGCAGCTACGCACGTGGACACATGCACAGCATGAGAGGTGTACACATAAAGCAGAGGCGCGCGCATATGGGTGAGCGTGTACACAGCATGCATAGCAACATACAGTGTGACACAAGAGTCATAAGGCACCTAATATAGCAGTTCATAACACCACTCCCCTAGGTGCCATTGATCATCCACTGTATCTAGCTGGCTGTCGTCGATTACCAGGGCCTCGGAGATCGTAGCGCTGAGTCGGCATGTCAGCCGCAAACTCGATGCTCACCACATTATCACAGGCAGCTGGCTCTGGGCGATCTTCGGCAGCATCATGGTTACCATCATCTAGTGTTCCATCTACCTGCTGGGCGTGTCCAGGCTTCACGATATCAACGTTCACGACCTTCTCTCTGCCGTCAGCATGCTGGATCACCAGGGTCGATGGCGAGACTATCTTCAGCACCGTCCAGCCACTCTCATATGGCGTCATGAGCTTCTGACTCCGCTCTGGGCGACGTAGCATCACCGGATCATCGACACGGTATGGTGACTCTGTTGGACCGCCTGACACAGAGTCATTCGAGGACAGTAGCGACTCAACAAGGTCTCGAATTCGAGCAGCGCGCCCGGCGAGTCGGTCTACCCATTCACTGGCGCTGTATGCTGTCGGGTCGTGATCAATTACTAGATCGCGCCCTTCCCAGCCCGTGATGGCCAGCCTTGGCGATATTCCGGTTGTAGCATGGGGACGTCCATTGTAGTAGAACAGAACCAACTCCAGCTCAGACGTCCAGTCACTGGTTTCCTCGAGCGCCTTACGCAGGAGACCGATGATTGTACGGTTGAGCCGTTCAACCCCTCCTTGTGATTGAGGATGTCGAACTGCACCCGTTTTCACCACCACACCAAACTGTTCCAGGAGGGCTGCTACGACCGCGTTCCGGAACTCAGTGCCGTTGTCCATGCGAATGACAGACGGCGGGCCCCACCGGCAGCAGATCTTGGTCAGTGCGGCTGCTACGCTCGCTGCATCGTGTCGACGTAGTGGCTGTACCTCCGCCCACTTGGTGAACATGTCGACGCATACCAGGCAGCAGTGGTGCGCTCCACTCTGGCCAAGCTCCAACGTGTCGATCTGTATGACCTCCCATGGTCGTCCTGGTACGTCTGGACGCGTTGGCTCAACAGTCGGTCCCCGTGCCGGGTTAGCTGCAGAGCAAGGCACACACGCTTGGACAACACTCTGGCATTTCTCGGCCATCAGCGGCATATAGCAGCGCTTGCGCAGTGAGTCATGCATTGTCGTCCAGGTGGCATGGCCAGAGGTCTTGTGAGATGCTTTCAGTACTTGGTCTTCAAGCTCAGGTGGTATGACTGGCACTTGCACGACACCGTCGAGTGGCAGCTTTACTGAACGCATCAGCACACCGTCATGGTCCAACAGCTGATCACGGACCGGTCTGTACAGCTTCGACGACAGGGGGGTTCCCGACTTCAGCTCATCCAGCAGCTGTGATATCTCGGTATCGGCTTGCTGCGCATCCTTTATCTCACTGAGAGTAACGGGCCCGATAGCATGCTTGTGCGTTGCCACAGAAACAGAACAAACATCACTCGGCTCGGCTGTACCCTTGGGCCACCGCCTCGGGACACGGGTGAGCTCATCGGCCGGGTTCTGGTCAGTCGGCACCCACTCCACTCGGACCTTGAGGCCGACCGTTTGGACGAGGTCAGCAATCACTTCCAGTCGCCGCTCAACCAGTATCTTGTGCAGCCCACCAACTTTCACTCGGCGCACATTGTCGAGGACCTGCTTCAGCCAGCCGTACACTGTCTTTGAGTCGGTGACGAGTCGTACCGTCTGCAGGTGCCATTGCGCTGCAAGCGACAGTCCACGCACCGCAGCATCTAGCTCCGCCACATTGATGTGCTTCTTATCGGCTGTGTCCCGCAGCCATGTACCGTCTTCGATGACTTGGCCGTTCAGCTGGAGGACCACACCGACTGCCAGATCCGAGGCATCGCAGAACACAGCCCAATCTCCATCGGACTCGGCTGATGCATGCCACACACCACGGACGGGGTCTTGAGCGGACAGCTGCTCAGCAACTTCATCAGCACACTGAAGAACGCTAGGTGGAACCGGCGTGTCCCATCTGTCCACTGCACTTGATAGCCGCTTCAACATTGAGCAGGCTGGGCGAAGCCATGCGCACACTGGATAGTGGCTTGTGAGCCGACCTGTCCATTGGAATACACCACGCTTCGTCAGCGGTTGGCGGAAGCTGAGGTCGACTCCATCGCGGCGAGCCCACATGATGGTACCATCAGCAGTCGTCGATAGCTTCAGGCCAAGCACTCGCGCCTCGGGTAGATGCTCTGGTGGCTTTGTCGGCAAGCCATACCGTGCTAGCTCTGCAGCGACGGCCTTGCGCTTCTCCGCCGGCGTGAGGACGTCATCAACGTAGTTGTCCACATCAGGCCATCGTCGCGTCACCCACCGAACAATGATGTCCATGAATTTTGGTGCAATCGATAGACCAAAACCCATCCGTGACATGGCGTACAGCTTCCCACGCCACACCACGACTTGGTAGCGCAAGAGGGATGGGTCGACTCGTACCTGCAAGTACGCCTTACGTATGTCGACAAGTTCAAACTGGCTGTCTGCAACCTGTCGCCACTTGCGGATCTTCTCACCGCATGCTGGGGCATCAGTGCCTGGGTTCGACTTAATCACCGCATTCAAGCCACGGTAATCAAGACAAGGACGAACTGGGGTCGACTCCTTGTGGGCTTGGTCCTTGGCGAGCAGCGGAATGATGGCCGCCGGAGGACCGTACGTAGCCTCGTCGTACTCGATCAGGTAGCCATTCTCGACCCAGGCGTCCATCTCGTCACAGAACTGCGACTCTTGCTTGTCTGACAGGTTGTGCCTCGCGTACTGTCCGATCCCTGAGCCGATCGGAGATGTAGGAGCTTGCCCATCACGCCACTGCCAGTGCAACATCCAATGCTGCTTGTCGTTGTCCCACCGGAGCTCTCCGTCTTCGGCCTTCAGGGTCACACCACGATCGTCCTCTGTGACGTCCACATGACGGAGTGTGCTCTCAACGTCAGCTGCAGCAGTAGCGGCTGCACCGGTATCTCTAGGTTGAGGACCAAAGCACACGCCATTGACCTCGCCGTCCTGGCCATAACTGAGTCGAACGCCACCAACACCAGCTATAACGTCAGCACCGAGGAGGAGGTCTGCTGCCACAGCCGTCAATGAGTCGACAACGCAGGCATTCACACGCACTCTTGGCAGACTAACCGGTTCACCATCCCCTTGGCGCTGCAGTTCCACATCAACTGCTCCTCTGATCTTCACCTTGCTGCTATCCACGGATACAACAGACACACGTGGCTGAGCAGTGAACGGAATCTTGTGAAGTTTGAGGAACTCGACCGTAACCATTGTGTAACTTGCGCAAGTGTCCACTGCTGCTCTAGCACGTGCCCATTCGCTGCCTACCACGCCTCGCACGTCAACGTAGATTCTGGGCAGTGAAGCTCTAGTAGCCTCGGCTACAGTGCACAAACACGCACCCCTCGCCAGGGAGCCACTGTCTGCAGCCGTTGCTGCTCCAGACGATTTCCGCTCTTGCCAGGCTTTACGCTCCGGACAGTCACTCTTCATGTGACCTGGCTTGTCACAGAAGTAACAGGTTCGAGGGCCAGTACGCTCGCCGCGCGTTCCTTTACCAGCACCACTCTTGCGACCAGATTTCTTCGCTTTCGGGCACTGCCGCGCCATGTGGCCAACTCCGCCACAGTTGAAACATGCCTGCTCATCCGTGGTGGCAGCTGCCACAACAACATCGCCACGCACTCGTGTCAAGTGGTCCGAGGTCGCAGCCTTCAACGCCCGTACCACGTCCAGGCAACCCGTCACACTCAACTCTTTGCCCGCCATCGTAAGTCTTAGCTCTCGGGCAAACTCTACCGGCAGTCCCTTGATCAGCTGCTCTATGATCATCGGGTCCTTGTCGTCATCAGCCTTGTGCCCCGCCATAGTACTCAGTCGCTGCAAATCGGCAACGTAGGCGTCGGGGGACTCATCCACGCGCATCGTCCGTGAGGTGAATCTGGCGTACGCCTGCGCCTTCGTCAGAGTGAACGACAGTCCCATTTTCGCCAAGACTTTATCTTTGTCTTTCTGATCGCTTGCCGGCATCCGTGAAAATACAAGAAACGCGTCATCCGTCAGGAACAACGGAAAATTCTTCACTTTCTTGTCGTCCGTGTCCCAACCTTGTATGTTTGCAAGCACCAGAAACTTATCCCAAAAACGTCCGAAATTGTCCCCGTTCCCACGGAACGGCTGGAGGAAGTTGTCAAACTTGAGCGACATCTCGCTGGCGTGGCAGGGTTTGCACTCGTCAATACAACACACACGTCCCGGGTTTCGGCACCAGTTGTAGTGGAACCCACGTTCGACCAGCCAGCACTAACGCAACACTTCGGATTAGGGAATGAATTATTTACAAGAGAATTGGAAGAGACATAGAAGTTAGAAGTAAGTTATCAGAACCAGACTGAAGCACCCTGAACTAAAGGATCGACTCAACTACTGAAGTACAGAAAGACGGGCATGCAATCTGAGAAAGGAGTGCAGCTACGCACGTGGACACATGCACAGCATGAGAGGTGTACACATAAAGCAGAGGCGCGCGCATATGGGTGAGCGTGTACACAGCATGCATAGCAACATACAGTGTGACACAAGAGTCATAAGGCACCTAATATAGCAGTTCATAACAAAGGCATTTCTTAGAACCGATGTATTCTACAATGCGATAACACTGCTCGTGGGAATAAATGTTCACTTGCAACCCATGTTATGATTAAAGGGGAAGTATACCCTAAAATCAAATTTTCACCAGTTGTAGTCTTCGGGGTGCTGAGTCGAATGGTCTTGGTCCGAGGAAGCTGAGACGCTCCCTTCCTACTTGAATCCCAATCGAACTCGCGCACTTCCACCGAAACTGGGTGACTGCGCCCTACTAGATGGGGATTTGTATGCAAAATCTCACTAAAAGCGCCATTTCGTTCTTATAAAAGCACGGATGACCGCGATTGGCCCATATGTTGTAGTCTTTTGGACGCTGAGTCGACTGGTTTTGGTCCGAAAAGGCTGCGATGCAGCGTTCCTCCTTTATTCCCAATCGAACATGGTTGAACAAGCGGTCACGTGCTCCTGCGTACACCAGTCACCTGGTCACCGTGCCTGCAGGGTACAACTTACTAGCCTGTTTGACCTTTTTTGGGTGCAGTCCTGTCACTCGAGTTGAACTTTGGTGTGAAAATTGTCGCCTGCTGGCGCGGTGACCAGGTGATTTGGGCAACCAGGACCACGTGACCGCTTCTTCAACCATGTTCGATTGGGAATAAAGGAGGAACGCTGCATCGCAGCCTTTTCGGACCAAAACCAGTCGACTCAGCGTCCAAAAGACTACAACATATGGGCCAATCGCGGTCATCCGTGCTTTTATAAGAACGAAATGGCGCTTTTAGTGAGATTTTGCATACAAATCCCCATCTAGTAGGGCGCAGTCACCCAGTTTCGGTGGAAGTGCGCGAGTTCGATTGGGATTCAAGTAGGAAGGGAGCGTCTCAGCTTCCTCGGACCAAGACCATTCGACTCAGCACCCCGAAGACTACAACTGGTGAAAATTTGATTTTAGGGTATACTTCCCCTTTAAGAAAATACGAGACTGTTCATTCTTGAAGGCAGTATATTCTTTTACACGACCACACTATAGCCGATAAGCACTGTGTATTGTGATGTTGTGACCGTATTCACAGTTAATACCCGTCACGCTTTGGAGAACGGCATGTGACGAGAGTGTCAATGCCAGTTACACTTTGAAGCGACAAGTATTTCGGTGCGCTTGTGAAGAAGAGGGCAAAGCAACAGCTCGCTCTCGTTCAGTTAACCGACAACTAACCCTGAAGGGCTGTCATCCTTGTTATTTTCTCTCGGTGTGCGACACTATAAAGTTGTACAATACGTGAGTACTAGTATAGAAAAGGTACCGGTGGTACGGGAAACAGTACTCAGCATGCAATTCTAATGTCACATACGGACAGGTGTAACTATGAGGATGTACAGGTCATGCAGTAAAACTTGTGACTAACGACCACACCTTGGGGCCAGAGAAAGCGGTCTTTAGTGGCAGGTGGTCCTTAGTTCGAGGTTTGCACCGAACAACCATAATTAACTGAATGTGAGACCTGTGCGTGGCGAAGTGGTCCGTAGTACCATGCTGATCGTTGTTTGGCTCGCGCGTCGAAAAACAACAAGAGTGACCTGCAGCTAGCGTCGAAATTAGGAGTTTTACACCAAATTTGACGTGAAATTGCGCTTCACGTCGGAAATAACGTGCCTCTTAACCTCTCTATTATGTATAGGGGTATTTTTTAAGATGGCTCTAAATGATATGGAGTTCCAATATCTCCACAGTAATACATGTGTGACATGCCCCTGCCGTCGGTCCTGCCCGAGTAGAACTCTACAGAGTTTCACTTACTGTTCGCGAAGAACCGTAGTACACTATGACTTGGATGGTAGCTGCTAGCTCTGCCGCTGACGGAGCGCCTAATAAGGACATTGGACCAAGAACGCAGACGCACACAGACGGTCGGTTGCACATAAACACATCCAGAAACCAGTGCGTGCATGCATGCACACTCGCGCGCGCGCACACACACACACACGCACACGCACACGCACACACACACACGCACGCGCGCATACACAAATACACACACACACACACGCACAACCGCACGGGCACACACACACACACACACACACACACACACGCACGCACACAAAACACAACCGTATACGCATGCACATGCACACACAGCACATTATTTACATCACTATAAATAATAAAATAATGAAAAAGACATTCACGTGTCTATATCTCGTGGCAAAAATAGGGGGGGGGGGGGGGGGGGGTGCTTATACTCCCGTGCGGCTTATACTCCGGAAACACGGTATATGATGTATGCAGCAAAGAAACCGTGTATTTCGTGGCAATCCACGTGCTTTCACGTGTCTGTATTTCGTGGCAAAAAATGGGGGGGGGGGGGGTACCTATGGGGGGGGGGGGGGGTATTATACATTGCTTATACGTGTGCAGCGCAGAGACCGGGGTGCTATTTGGTAACTTACTGGAACAGGCCAGGCGCATGTCAAACATGAGTGTTGTTCCGCAGGCCGGGTCGGAGCAGGACGTCTGCATCATACGCGTACCGAGTACACGGGCACCAACCGCACTACTAGTGCCCAGGTCCATTACGCTGCTTGTGGCGCCACATGCTTGCTGAAAGCAGTCAGAGAACAGAGAACAGAGAACATCTAGTGAAGCACCCGAGACCTTTGGTTGGTGGAGCTACCCCTGCAGCCTCCCCCTCCCCCACCTCCCCCCCCCCCCCCCTACATACAATATGCCCCTGCCCGTAACCTTTGGCTGGTGGAGCTACCCCTGCAGCCTCCCCCTCCCCCTCCCTCCCTCCCTCCCTCCCCCCCACCCCCACCCCTACATCCAATATGCCACTGCCTGTAAACTTTGGCTGGTGGAGCTACCCCTGCAGCCTCCCCCTCCCCCCCCCCCCCCCCACCCCCACCCCTACATCCAATATGCCACTGCCTGTAAACTTTGGCTGGTGGAGCTACCCCTGCAGCCTCCCCCTCCCCCCCCCCCCCCCCCACCCCCACCCCTACATCCAATATGCCACTGCCTGTAAACTTTGGCTGGTGGAGCTACCCCTGCAGCCTCCCCTCCCCCCACCCCCACCCCTACATCCAATATGCCACTGCCGGTAACCTTTGGCTGGTGGAGCTACAACTGCAGCCTCCCCTCCCCCTCCCCCCCCCCCCCCCCCACCCCCACCCCTACATCCAATATGCCACTGCCCCTGCTGTGCGGCATCTGATGGCTAGTGGAACCAAGTAAAAGAAACAAAAGCCCTGCAAAAGGACAACATCGACCCCGTGCTGCTGCTGCTGCTGGTGACACGCTACACTAGAACTTACCTTGAACGTAGCACCGGTGGGAAAGAACCAGTTGCACGATGAAAATATGGAGGTGGAGAAGCTGTCGCCGAAGCCGTCAGTTGCCGCATAGAAGATGACAATGTTGTCGACACCCCACGCATAGCCACTGCTGGCGAATCTGGGCTGCCTCAGGCGAATCCTCACGTTGGCGGCGCGCGCCAGCGTGGGAAGGGAGAGGGTGTTGTCGCGCGACGTCACGGCGCTGCACGAAACAAGTACAAAAAAACCGGCAGTGTCGCAGTTATGGCACGGTCACAAAAAAACAGCAGTGGGTGCAGCCAAAAAGGAGTACATAAAGCAGCAGAGTGTGCGGCGTCCTGATATCAGTCCTGATATCAGTCCTGATATCAGCTAAGGAAACCGAATTGTTGGTACCGTATTTTCCGGAGTGCAGGCCGCACTTTAAACACCGGTAACTCACCCAGAAACAGTCGGCGCGGCTTTTACTGCGACGGTGAAAATAACGGTAATATACAGGGTACTGTAGATGTGTGTATTTCATGATAAAAAAAATCTGGTTGCAGCATCATACTGTAAAGCGTGAAATTTTCGCGGCGTTTTTAGTTCGCGTTTTCAGAATCCGGACAGGTTTGCGAGGTTTTAATTTTGCGATTGCAGAATGGCATTCTTGCTAAACCTGTGGCATTCTTGCTAAGCCTTTCATGGATCTCCTTTTCGCGCTGTCTAAATTTCGCGATTTCCACGCGGTCGCGAATTTCGCAGAAATTAGACCATGGCAATAATTTCACGGTTTACAGTATTCCGCGAAATACGGTATTACGGTAGTTTTCACCACTTTTTTCGCCGACTCATCTGAGCCGCCATGTGTGGGGTACAGACAGCCATACGGGTAAAGCGAAGAAATACGGGTTTAGCCATACACGACTCGTACACGACTCGCGAGCGACTCACGGAAAGGGTAATAACATGCAGATACAAAATACGCAAGGAGAGAACAAATGTAACTAACTGCCCATCTTGGGGTTCGTATCAAATAGTGCAACTCCTACAGCCATACACGACTACATGTACCGGGGTGCGCAGCATGAATACGACGACAATCTACAACAGCAACTCCCAACGAATATTGATGGCAGAATGATATGAATGACGACCTGTGCCGTCCCGGACCCCCTAACGAGGAACTTGCACACTCTGGTTCAGCTACTGTTAGTATAGCTGGGTTAGCCGGGTGTTAGCGGCCGTTGTGACTTCCCTTCGGGAACGGATACGATAAGTTTGGCATAGCTTACAAGAGCTGATTTAGAGCTTCATGCACAGCTAAGAAAAACCGGCATTCTTTCGTCTTCATATTAAACTTGGAGCGAGTTGAAAGTGCAAAAAAAGTCTTAAAACTTGACTGGCAACAACAGGACTCGGATCAGGGACCCTTGCTTATGTGTTCCCTTGTCAATCACCAGACAGTCGCTTGCTATAAGACTTGCAGAAAGCATTGTGACTTTCTGGGTGTAGGGAAAAGGGCTTAGAAGCCT
This sequence comes from Sycon ciliatum, assembly GCF_964019385.1. Taxonomy (NCBI): domain Eukaryota; kingdom Metazoa; phylum Porifera; class Calcarea; order Leucosolenida; family Sycettidae; genus Sycon; species Sycon ciliatum. Next base: position 20,063,114 of record NC_088654.1, on the reverse strand, counting down.
TCCCGCCTCTCTAGCTAAATCCGCACATGCGGTTTAAAAAAGAAGTATCAACAAACATGTGTTGTGACTGGTGCCACTCGGCTGTTCAACAATGCAATAGTCGCGGCCGGAGCAAGACTCACCCGGTCGTGAAGGACGTGATCAAGGTATAGGTCCCGGCATCGCCGACAGAGTACTCCACTCGTATTGAGTACGTCGAGCTGGAGCTTATACTTCTGCAGGTACCCTTGCCTGAAGAAAGAGGACAATGTGAAATCGAAAAAAGAAAAAAAAGAAAATGCAAAGCTTCTCTAAGATTGCATCGAACAGCGGGCTCAGAATGTCACACAATGGGGCTGCAGAGACCCTGAAGCTGTTCCTATGCATACATGGTTTGTACAATGTCATGCACACAGCCTCCGAAACGCGGCCAAAAATGGGTGGTGGTGGTGGTGGTGGTGGTGGTGGTGGTGGTGGTGGTGGTGGTGGTGGTGGTGGTGGTGGTGGTGGTGGTGGTGGTGGTGGTGGTGGTGGTGGTGGTGGTGGTGGTGGTGGTGGTGGTGGTGTTGTGGTGGTAGTGGTGGTGGTAGTGGTGGTGGTGGTGGTGGTGGTGGTGGTGGTGGTGGTGGTGGTGGTGGTGTGGTGGTGTGGTGGTGGTGGTGGTAGTAGTGATGGTGCTGATGGTGGTGGTGGTCACAGTGGTGGTGGTGGTGGTGGTGGTGGTGGTGGTGGTGGTGGTGGTGGTGGTGGTGGTGGTGGTGGTGGTGGTGGTGGTGGTGGTGGTGGTGGTGGTGGTGGTGGTGGTGGTGGTGGTGTTGTGGTGGTAGTGGTGGTGGTAGTGGTGGTGGTGTGGTGGTGGTGGTGGTGGTGGTGGTGGTGGTAGTAGTGGTGGTGCTACTGATGGTGGTGGTGGTGGTTGTGATGGTGGTGGTGGTGGGGGTGGGGCGCTCTCACGCTCTTGTACTTTACGGTACCTGTGAAGGGCATATGGGCACGGGACTAAATGGAGCTCACAGTCATCTACCCCCCCCCCCCCCCCATACATGCACACAGTCATCTACCCCCCCCCCCCCCCCATACATGCATGTACACAGTCATCTACCCCCCCCCCCCCCCATACATGCATGCACACAGTGGGAGATAGGCTACAGGTAAGTAAAAAAATAAAAATAAAATCACGGTTTGCGTCAGACTCGGCCAGAGGCCGAGCTTTCCGTAGGAACGCCACCGTAGGAACGCATCCGTAGGAACGCCACCACCCTTCAAGGAGATCAAGCCCCGTAGGAACGCCACCACCCTTCAAGGAGATCAAGGCGCAGATGCGGCTCCTAAAGCGGTGGGAGGTAAGGAGATCAGACCCACCAACGTGGTCAAAGACCGAAAATCCCATTCACATGCAACTGCCCCACACCCATCGTCACGTCATTACTTACCGAACTGAAAGGACATTGTTGTTGCCTTTGTCAAGTCAAGGGGAACCGAAATCTACAAGAAACAGAAAAGAGAATCGCAATGAACAGGTCCAGCTGAGTCGGCATTTCATAACGGCCTTTATTGTATTCATCAAGGTGCACAAGCTCCACTGCAGCCACTACCTAACACAGAAAACGCTACATCATCACCAAAAGCAAGCGGTCTCTCTGCTGCAAACTCTATAACTTCAACCAAATTTTCGTCCGGGGGCCACCATCAGGAAGCTTCAAGTATGTGAAAGAACGAACGAGACTTTCGTGCTGCCTGGCCACCCACACATTACTGCACAGTGTTGCCATGCTGTATGTATTCTAGTTCAGACTTTCGGTCAGCTTTTCCAGTCGTCCTAATGGTACTGTTGCTAAAATAATAATGGCTTTTGTTTCCGTCAATTCTGCCATTTCACTGTATTATTCTGTAGACATCAATCCTGACTGGCATACGCGAAAGTGGCACCCCCGCCACCTACGCAGACATGCTTTTAAAACAATAATAATAATAATAATAAATAAAAAGTCGCGTCTCACCAGTCCAGGCTGACCACCGTGGGTGAATGTGCGCATTCACCCGCGGTGGTCAGCCGCTCAGGGCAATGCCGCCAGCTACCACGGTCAGGGCAATGCCACCAGCTACCACGGTCAGGGCAATGCCACCAGCCACCACGGTCAGGGCAATGCCACCAGCCACCACGGTCAGGGCAATGCCACCAGCTACCACGGTCAGGGCAATGCCACCAGCCACCACGCTCAGGGCAATGCCACCAGCCACCACGCTCAGGGCAATGCCACCAGCCACCACGCTCAGGGCAATGCCACCAGCCACCACGGTCAGGGCAATGCCACCAGCTACCACGGTCAGGGCAATGCCACCAGCCACCACGGTCAGGGCAATGCCACCAGCCACCACGCTCAGGGCAATGCCACCAGCCACCACGCTCAGGGCAATGCCACCAGCCACCACGCTCAGGCTGGTATAAATACAGTAAAACATGTCAAGGTGACCACCTGGATAAGGAGACCACCTGGATAAGGAGACCACCTGGATAAGGAGACCACCTGGATAAGGAGACCACCTGGATAAGGAGACCACTTGGATAAGGAGACCACTTGGATAAGGCGACCGCCTGCCCTAGAAGACCACCGCAACCAGGACCAAGGGATGCTATTTCCTGTCAAATGACCCTGGATAAGGAGACCACCTGGTAACAGAGACCACATTTTGAAGGTCCCTTGAGCGGTCGCCTTAGACAGATTTCACTGTACATACAACTCTATGGCCAACTACTGCCGGGCCAGTTTCTAGGCCCGGCCCCGGGCAGGACCGGCATAATGAGGTTTTGATTGGTCTGGCCAAACCCTAGCCTGCCATGCTTTGTGTATGATATGGGTGACTAAATTTGACCTTACCTGCAGGAAACACACGTTGGTGGCCAAAAGGTTGGTCCGGCCATGGCCAGACCAGCCGGACCGGTTCCGCCGCAGGCCTGTAGGACCATGTCATTTGTTTTATCATCCGGATCTACACAAGTGCCTAAGCACAGTGTATAGATGTACGGAATCCAGTAGGTGTCCGTCAGCCCGGCTGGGTGTTCATTGTGTGCCATACATGCACATTCGACCAGATTCAGCCCGGAAATCAATGAGAGACGCTCTTCGCCTTTTCATCTTCATCGCCACGCTTGTTGTGCAACGAGTGCCATATAGTAATACTTGAAGTAAAAGGACTTGAGAACTTGGGCAGGCAGGCACTCGGTGTTTCTAGTTGATTTGTTTTCGGTTCGATTTATTTGTGTTTCGATTTATTTGCATTTATTTGGCACGGCTACTAGTCGCGTACCCTTATGCAGATCGGTCTACTTTTTGAGTGCATGTGGTGTCCTTATTTTGATGCATGTAGATTAGTGCAGTACGGTGGCTTTGTTTGCGCTGCTGCGGGTGCGCTGTAGGTGCACTTGTACGTGCACGTTCTGCTGAGGAGAGCGTTTGGGCTTTCGCTTGCGCTGCTTGGTTATTCGATGTTTTCCTTTTCTGGTTGTTGTTGTTCCTTCCGTGATGAACGGACAGTCTTTATTTCTCTCTTGTTTCACCTATATTCATATTTCTTGCAATGTAAAATATCACCCCACTGGTTTGTGTGAGCTTGTAGTCGGTTGGACCAAAACGCTGGATGGAGCTACTGACCGGCGCCGCCCTTGGACCAGTGCTTGCAATTTTGATCGGTTCTCACCGAGCGCAACTGTAGTTGATCGGTTCTCACCGAGCGCAGCTGTAGTTGATCGGTTCTCACCGAGCGCAGCTGTAGTTGATCGGTTCTCACCGAGCGCAGCTGTAGTTGATCGGTTCTCACCGAGCGCAGCTGTAGTTGATCGGTTCTCACCGAGCGCAGCTGTAGTTGATCGGTTCTCACCGAGCGCAGCTGTAGTTGATCGGTTCTCACCGAGCGCAGCTGTAGTTGATCGGTTCTCACCGAGCGCAGCTGTAGTTGATCGGTTCTGACCGAGCGCAGCTGTAGTTGATCGGTTCTCACCGAGCGCAGCTGTAGTTGATCGGTTCTGACCGAGCGCAGCTGTAGTTGATCGATTCTGACCGAGCGCAGCTGTAGTTGATCGGTTCTGACCGAGCGCAGCTGTAGTTGATCCGTTCTGACCGAGCGCAGCCGTAGTTGATCGGTTCTCACCGAGCGCAGCCGTAGTTGATCGGTTCTCACCGAGCGCAGCTCTAGTTGATCAGTTCTCACCGAGCGCAGCTGTAGTTGATCGGTTCTCACCGAGCGCAGCTGTAGTTGAGCCACTTTCTACACACTGTAGAACGGCTAATTCTGGCGGGTAAACATTTTAGCGTTTTCTGAATCTGGACCAATCCGCGATGAAGTATTTCTGGGATCCGAGGTTTAGAGTCTAAAAAAGAAAGATGGCTAACGGTACACTGTACTGCACATGCGACATTTCGATTGGCGTGGCAAAACATTAGCGAAGAGAGTCGATAAAATATCACCGTCGCTAGAGTTAGCCATTTCCCAGTACATGTATAGGTATGCTGTATGTGTAAACCTCCAGCCTAGTTGTTGTTCGGCAACCGAGAGTACAGTACACGCCCTCCTGCCGAAAACGAAAGCCATTTGTCTTGAGCGCACGTGCCGCATCTCAACTGCAGGTGTTGGTGTTCTTGTCACACAGGCTGGCTAGCGCGACTACTTCTGTTGGCGTATGACTCTCCCTGCATGACAGGACCTTTGTTAGGCCATGCACTTAGAAATGGCTGCTGGTAAGCTAGAGTGCACCACACTGCTGCCATAAGAAGGAAAAAATAGCTTTCAATTTCGTAAAAAGGCAACGAGGCGACAATAGTTTGAGAATCGCAATATACAAAACCAGCTGAATCGACATACCATGACACTTAATTCCACTATCGTTCATTCTTTGTCCATCACCGGTTTCAAGTAGTGTTTGTAACAGCCTCAACTTGCATTGAAGCCTTCACGGTATGTCGATTCTGCTAGTTTTGGTTAGTGCGGTTTCAATCCCGATTCCTTTTAGAAGCGGCAGGCTAGCTTCACACGTCCTACCCGAAACCGATCGAAAGGCCAGCAACCAGCGCTCCTACTCTCACCATTTCTCTCGTTGAACCGCTGCCGTCGAACCATGCCGCGTTGCCATCGCCCAGGGGCCCGCACTGTGTTCCCACGGCACCGTCGTTCTTCGACCTGAGCAAGCATGGAGGGAGAAACAAGAAATCAGAAATCCGACCAGGCATGGTTAAGAAGACGCACAGCATTAGAATGTAGATTCACCATATTCTTGTTTTTGTTTTGTTTTCTCAAAGTGTCTGCCTCACTGGTATTATTTATCGGTAGAATAAAGTTATCGTCTCCTCGTCGCTTAAACATTGTAATCGTTGCGTTTGGTTTTGGCCACAAACGGTCTGTGTGCCATGTAGAGTAAAACCTGGTTTAAGCGACCACCCCGCGGTGCAAGCAAAAGCGGTTGTTAAAGCCAGGTGGTCTTTAGAACCAGGTCCCACAGTGTCTGTGTAGAACTGTCGGTGCATGGATAGATGGTCGTTAAGAGCAGGTGGTCACTAAACCCAGAGGTCGCTTACACCAGGTTTTACTGTAGCAACAAAGTCAGCCATGCACAGTATCAGCTGGTAGGCATCACACCGCCAAGGCTACAGAATAGAGAGGTTAAGATGCACGTTATTTCTGACGTGACGCGAAAGTTCAGCTCGCGTTATTTGCTCGCACGTCGAAAAATCAACGCGAGTGACCTGCTGCTCACGTCGAAATTTGGAATTTTACGCCAAATTTGACGTGAAATTGCGCTTCACGTCGGAAATAACGTGCATCTTAACCTCTCTATTACCTCAAGAGTGCGTGACTCCACATGGATAGCCAAGGATAGACTTGCTTTCAGACTTGTTTTCAGAGCTTGCGTATGTCGTTTCAAGACACCGGAATTCTGACCAGCTCTACGAATGCATTCGAGCTGCGAGTCGACCTTGCACAGTGCATGTTGTGCGCAGTCGGTTGCATTGCAGCACCCAAAGCGGCGTAATTCAGAGAACGAGTCGTGACGGAGCTTACGTCGACTGATTGGAGTTGTAATCAACATAGCTTTTATCATGTGATCCATACATCCAAGGATTGTGTGGAGTTGGAACCAATATGGCTTTTATCATGTGATCCATACACCCTAGGATTGCGTGGAATTGGAATCAATATGGCTGACATAGTATAATCCATACATACAAGGATTGGGTGGATTTGGCGGTAACCTACATTCTGTGCTCCCTAAGACTTTTCAAAATATGTTTTGCACTTTCTGGATTTATCCATGGCACTGTTCAAGCCGCACCAAACGCTAGGTCTACAACACGTGTAAAACCAAAATTGGAGAACGCGGTTGAGGTCAGGCGGTCCTAAAATACCGTGTTTTACGACTCCCTGGTTTCGGTTCAGGCTGCCTGCTGTGGGCCCATGCAGCCGACGCGTCTCCAACACAACAAGGCATGCTAGGCAGACATGGATAAATCACGCCGAGAGAAACTCGACTGCGCAGATTTTGTTTTACAGATCCTACGTTAGTTTCAGGCGCGATCACGTCCTGGGAAACGTCCCCATTGAACAAGCCCAATAGTGTGTACGAGTTTTCCAATGCGTCGACGACAGCACATCACGAATTGCACGCAGTGTCCAAGTACACCGTCACTATCAATGTCTTCAACATCACTGGGCACAAGCTCGCCACCACAACACAGCACACGAATGGCTCACCATCTTTGCGAGGCCGTGGATGGTGAGCTGAAGTCATCGGCAAACAGAATTCCACTGGAAAGACAGGGATTGCCTGTAATTGCAAGAACAAGGGAAGAAAAATGACAACAATGCAATGAACAAAACTATGTGCGCACTCATATCACACTCATATCACACTCATAGCAACAATTAAAGGGTTCCAGGACGTTTTCTTTCCACAATTTTCAATGGAGGCTCATAATTGTTGCTCGTAATTGCTGCTAATATAGTGATATGAGAGCGCGCATAGTGTTATTCATTGCTTTGTTAAGATTATTGTCTCCGCGGCGCCAGTTCAAAAATGGCAATGCCTGCTTTTACACGCAGATGAAAAGAGATTCCTGGAGTTCCTCATCGGGCACCTATGTTTGCTGATCCCCACCTTGTCCCGTGATATGTCTTTAATTACAGCCGACAAGTGAATTATGATCCCCCGCGTCTAAACACACACACACACACACACACACACACATCAGACGTGCACACACACACACACACACACACACATGCATGCGCGCGCGCACACACACACATGCATGCGCGCGCGCGCGCACACACACACACACACACACACACACACACACATGCGCGCACACGCACACACACACATATACCACAGCACACGGACACACACAAGAACAGTGACCTTCTCGCCTTACCTGATATGGATGGCACAACCTGTGCAGCTGTTGTCCATACTGCACACAGAACAAACAGCAGATAGGAGGAACTGAGTAATACCGATTTTATGTACAGTAAAACCTGTAACTATAAAGACCACCGTGAATAGCCACCAGCCGGCCAAACTCTACTAGAAACAGTAACACAGCACCGTCACCTTGGAATAATATTCCAACATGATCTGCGCTGGACAAAACACTTCGATAGTATTATAGTGAAATCACTCAAGTCATCGAACTTGCTATTCCGCCTAAGATCAACCCTTACCACTTCTGCTCTTGCAACCATCTATACTTCTCGCATCCTACCCCTGTACTCTTATTCAAGCATCGCTGTAACCCCATATCCCACACTAGCTTACACAAGCTACAGAGAATCCAGCGGAAAGCCGCACGATTTCGCCTCCCTCTCTACTTCCATATTGACCACTCTGACCTTCTACACCGCATGAAGTGGCCCACTCTCTTCTCCCGCTTTATTTAAAGTTAAACACATAGCGTCTGCTCACTCCATCCACCACAATTACACCACGCCACACATTCTCTGAATGCTCGCAACCCCAAATCGTGTCAATACAAGCTATAGTTTCGGCACACTCGCACTTGGCATTTGCCAACTGCAAGAACCAACCGCTGCCTAGTCTTGTGCAGTAGTATGATTTCCTCAACCTAATGATTATCCTCTCTCCTACTATCTTTTTATGGCTGTTTTACGGACGGTTTCTGCCCATAAACAAGGTAGCGAGGAGATTAGGTAGAACCTGAGAGGGGGAAAGTGTAAGCGAAATGTGCGTGCGTGCACTGGCGTGTGTGGAATGGACAGGCAGCTGGTATGAGGTCAACGGTGTGGTCTAGAATAAACTAGATCTGCCAGCAGCCAAAAACGAACGCGATCATCTGAAGTTTCGGCATGTGCCAAGTATTTCTACTGATACTTCCCGGGGATAGATCTACCCGCCTCGCGCGCCTCATAAAACATCTTGACACTCCAGGACCGCGGAGAGGCTGCGAAAATCCGAGAGCTACTTCATCGACCTTGGCCACACACGTGCGGCTCTGCATTCAGTGATGCATGGTGGATCCATGGAGCGGACGAGGTGACGGCCTCAGCCTGATTCTTAGTTCTTACCTCGCCATTTCCTCAGTTGGTCGACGGCGAATGGAGCTAGTCACGTAAGTGCTACCAGAGCGTAGGATCGTGCCTTGCCGACCCATGCCACTGCCCCGAGTCCCTCCCTTCGGACAATGCGCCAATGGACGAGGCCATCAAACGTCCACGGCTACTATAACAACGATAGCAGCAAGTGACCTGCATTCCCAAGCAAGCTTGTGAAGTAAACTGTCTGCAAACCTTTTTTTCGAACCGCTTTTCACTCCGACCTCGCTCGACTGGAGAAAGATGATTTTCACTGCAACTACACGAGTCACGAGAGCATTTTCTCCACAAGCGACCTTTGCCTTTGAACATTGATGGTCGGTGCACAGCTACTACTGACTGTACTACTACTACTACTACTACTACTAGTACTACTACTAGTACTAAGTATACCTACTAGTACTACAGTATCGAGGTGTCTGCCTCAACTACAGTACTGTACAGAATGTTGAGTGTAGTGTAGACTTGGGAAGTAACGTGTTAGTTGGGTTGTAGATCTACTTTACTGCTCGCGTAGATCTACAATTTTACAAATAAAACAAAATAATTGTCATGTAGATACATACATGTACATGACTACTACTGAAGTACCTCGAATGTCGAGAATGCTACATTTAGAAGCTACAACTACTACTTTTTAAATACTTACAAGCACAAAACATAAAACAAAGAGCTAAAGTTAGTTAGTTGTAGTGACCGTGCAAATTATAGCACTTGATCGGTAACTGGTTCAGTGGTTGGTAGATCTACATGTATGTACATTATTACATGGTGTGGAAAACCCGATCCGTTTGCCACTCAAAACTAACATAGTCATTGTATCAGCTTCTACAACAAGAGCTGAAACTGGAAATAATCGCTCCCTCCTTTTAAAGATTCCTTATATGGTTTGGTTCGGTTTGGTCTCCCCCCCCCCCCCCCTCCCCATTTTAATGGCTATTCGCAGTGGCTTTTGCTGCACAAGGAGACGAAGAGCTTTCTTTTTACTCTTTTCCTTGCTAGCCGTGGTTGGCTATAACACCATGCAATCGCCACGCAAAGTGCCCCAGCCCTGTATTGCTTGGATTATAAAACTAACTTTATACCTCACTCCATATACACTTACAGTCTTAGGTATGCTCTCCCTTATAGCTTAGTGATGTGTATATCTCCATATACACCGCTAAGGGAAATTAGCAGTAGTTGTCGCAACTTGTCGGCGAGGAACAAGCCATTAGGAGGTCACACACGGTGAATATGGAGAGGTAGAAATATAATTATAACAAAGGGACCTCGTGTATATTGGGTTCCTTGTTATAATATTATTATACATATCTAACTAATCTCAGTTTATAAGAAGAAATTATTATTATTATTATTACTCTGTGCTATTATTATTATTATTATTATTATTAACGGTCTCTGCTGGGATGACGACTACACCATAGCTCAGTGGTTAGAGCATCGCTGGCTACAAGCGAGGGTCCCTGGTTCGAGTCCTGGTGGTGACAGTCAATTTTTTCTTCAGACTTTTCCCGTTTGTCTCTTTCCCTCAAACCAGTTAATATTTTATGACTTGGGGCTCCCCGCGTGCTAGTTTGTACGTGAAGTGTGTGGGTTACAGTGAGGGCTGCGTCCCACCCGCCTGTGTGGATTCACAGGAAGTGTGAGTTACGAAGTCTGAAGAAAACGTTGAACGGTCTCTGCTGGGATGACGACTACACCATAGCTCAGTGGTTAGAGCATCGCTGGCTACAAGCGAGGGTCCCTGGTTCGAGTCCTGGTGGTGACAGTCAATTTTTTCTTTCTTTCCCTCAAACCAGTTAACATTATTATTATTATTAAATTTTTGATAGGGCAATTCCCACAGGCCTAAGGCCTTTTGACAGGGTACCCTAAAAAATGAAGAACAGAATTACGGAAGGTATGCAAGGAAGAACTTGAGCGGACCTCCGCTGGGAGGGCATTCCAGCGGTCAGAGCCAAGGAAAGTGACAGAAAATAAACCATAGCGACGTTTGGCAAATGAGGGCCAAGGAACTACAAGTTCGGCTATATCACCTTCCCCTCCTATGTTATTTCTAACCCTAGAAGTAGAACCTTCCAAGCTGGAAGGTTGTCGGAGTGCGCATCCAATATATGCTAGAGTTGATTGCCAGTTTTACATGTGCAAGTTATAGACCCAAAGTGAAGCATCGATCGAATCCTCACGCTATACGTATAGTGTGAGGTTTCGTTTAGTGCAAGGTTGCGATCTATGGATGCGCCTCAACTTGTTTTCCTTAGATTACTTCAGATAGAGTCGCACTTATTAATCATCCTTATTGGCGTCACGCCATCGTGGAATAAAGGAATAATAATAAAAGTTGATTGTTAGGAATTATCGATCAATTACCCAGTAATCGGTGTAATCGTTTCAGCCCTAGAACCTTTTTTTAAGATCACAGCCGATCATGCAAGGCAGTGCGATGGCGGGCGGGCGCTGTGAAGCCCCAGACCAGCCTACGTGAGCATGACACTGATTCACACCCGCCGGACCCGTGGAACCTTACCTGATAGGACAAGGAGAGATGCGGTCATGAACACCCTCGCACAGAGGACGTCATTCCCGTGCGCCGCCATCCTGGAGTGCATCCTCAGAGGTCACCACCTATTGCCGCTTCAAAGTCTCCCAACCGGATCAATCCTATACCACTGGTCCTGCGACCATCCGACTACTGTCCGGAACACTTTAGAGGGAAGGTGGAACCAGTACCCGAAACTGCTGCTACTGCTGCAGGACTTGGCGAGCGCCTGATAGGCTTCACACAGGCGATGAGAGGCACAGTTGGACAGTTGCTGATCCTGTGAAATCGACCGCTGCGGAGCCAGGAGTGTGCACTGCACACGTTGCCACAGGTTGTTCACGCCAACAAATCCACCCTACGAGACGCAAGTTGTCTTCCTGAGTCCTGATCCTCCTCCGCCTGATCCTGCAGCCAGTGTGGACTTCAGCGTGCAGAGGCTAAAGCAAAACAATTTTCGCTTCGTCGTCGTCTTCGTTGAGTCTCGTGCATGCTATACATGTAGGCCCCATCCATATGCGTGAGCCTGACCGACGACTACTAAACTGGGCTGTGCACAGGGGCAGGGACCACGTGAGCGATCCACTCCGCGCGCTACGTCTCCTGCAGGAGTGCTGACCCTTTCTGACTGTTAATGAGCTGGGCCAGCGGGGCGACTCGTACCTACCACGGAATCCATTCGTGCTCCAACGAACCGGGAAGGGCAGCGCGATAGGGACGCTCGTGCGGAGCTCCGGAGAAAGAGACAGAAATGCACTCATGTGCACGCGGGGACTTGCGTATTGCCACCTGACCATGCAACAACGCCACGCATGCTACCATCAGCATGCACACGTGCACAATTTCCACCACACGTTCAATATTTCCAATAGTGGCCAACAGCCACCTTTCGGCCATGCCAATGGCCGATGTACTATCAAGTCTACAGTATAGTAGAGGACGGCAGGTAGACCATGCACCATGCCTTTAGCACCTTTCTGGAGCTGCGTCACAATGGTCGCCTAACGCGCGATCACGTGGTCCCGAACGACACGACAATGACATTTTGACAGGCGTACTGACAGCTCGGCTGAGCTCGCCCGTCAACGTCCTCCAGGCTCCAAATATGGCCATGCGCCAGTGTGTGGTGATGACGTCAACCGTCCGAATGACGTTACTAGCAGGCTGGCGACCGGCAAGTCGGCGGGACACACCTCGTGCATGTAATAGTTGGTTGGTTGGTTGTGTTCATTTGAATTCGCAAACCGAACGGACTGAACATGCCTAATGACAAGGAAGCGAATGAAGTCCAAGAACCCAGGAATGGGAAACTCGGCAGCAGACACAGATGAAAAGAAAATATGGGAACAGAAGGCTCTCAGCAAAGGAAGAAGAGGAAAGAAAGAAAGAAAAAAGAAAGAAAGGAGAAAAAGAAGAAAAAGACGAAGAAAATAATAGTTTAGTTGTCTGCTGATCGGTTACTGAGTAGTCCGTGAAACTCGGAGTAACAGCACATTCTTCATCCTCCCCTTCTTGTTAGTTCTGCACAACCACCACTTTCCGCATTTATTCGGGAGCATAGGGTGGACTTAGTAAAAATAATAATAATAAACCTGGCTGCGCTTATATTCTCATGACACGTTTGATCGGTGCACTGAGTTGGTTTGAGTGTATATTGTCCAGTCGTTCAAAGTTTCACTCCAGACTTATCCAGCAAAGTTCCGAGTAATACAGTAGCAACAATACTGGTAGCAAGAGTATAAGCTCTACAGCACAGCTGCTGTTGCTTTACAGCCTTCTTTTTGATGGTTGATGTTGCTGCCTAATTTGGATTGGAACAAAATAAAAAAAACGATTCGCCCACATGCACAGTATACAGGACGCGACTTCAGTGCATCGCTCAAACACTGCTCAACGGAGGGCTTTCTGGTCAGGCCGCCACAGATCCGTCAGTCAGGACGGTCTGTTGCAACTCCAACCTTCACGCCACGCGACCATCGCCATCGGGCAGCGTAGCACCAGCCAACAGGGAGTACATGATGATTGTATGCCAGGGTGTGCACATGGATTGTAAGGCGCATCCCGTGCTGACTAGTGGTAAGCGGATTATGCCGGCATAATTTTTGGCATAATCAGGTCCTTTTTGAGAAGGAGCACAAAATGGTATCGGAAAAACAAGGGTAGATCAGCCCAATGAGGCTATTATTATACACACTTGCTATTGAAGGACCACACATAGCGCTTCTTGTCGATTTGGAATAATATTTTAGCAGCCACTTTAGGACATCTCCCAAAACGGCTCTGCGTTTGCTCCTGAATTTGATATTCTTTTTGCATTATTATTGTGTGGTACTTCCACAAAGCTCCAAGTCCACATCATGACAATGGCCTTAGTTCTTTTTTCATGACGGTTATCTTCAATGCGACGGACCCCACGATAGGCGGTCAGCTTTTGGGTCATCCTAATAATAATTATTATTAATTTTGTTTGATGATCGCACGAACTTCACGACTCACATTGTCAGACTTCTTGCCCTTCCATGGTAAGCACAAAAAGACAGGACAACGAGCAGGCCCTATCAATAATTATTCATGTTTCGGCGTGGGGGCTGTAGACAACAGTTTTGCCAACATGTCGCCCGAATTTGGTAGCGTAACATCGGTGTATCGTAAACCGACATTCACCGGACAATACATTTATTTTTATTTATTTATTTATTTCACCTTCCCGTGGCCAGAGAATATAGGCCAATATGGAGGGAGGGGGGGGCGGTAGCCAGCCATGGCAGTAAACAAAAACAAAGCAAAAATAAATAAATATTACACATTACTGGAGGCAAAGAGAAACAAATGTGGATGAAGAACTAGCAGTTATTAAAACACGAGCTTCATGTTGGCCTTGAAATCCTTTAGCGTACAAGACGATTTTACTGATAGAGGCAGGGCCAGCCAGAGAGAATAGGCAGCAAAAAACGGAGATCTGGTATAAGCTGAGGTTCGGGCTTTAGGTAAAGTCACGTTTAAGTGCAGGGATTGCGCGTAGGACGAGTGGGAAGAAACCAGTTATATTTACGCAAGTGTGGCGGGGCTTTGTCAAGACGAATAGAATGAACAACAATACACAGTTTTCGATCCGCTTGACTAGAGATAGGGAAGGTGTTAAACATATCATACAGCTCGGCAGAAGGAAAGTATGATGGTTTGCGGAAAAGGACTTTGAGTATCATCTTATTGTGGACTTCCAGGGTACTCATTAACGATTTACTAAGTAGGGATGACCAGGCGGTTGAGCAATAGAGAAATACATTTCCTATGACTCGTACTGTTCATCTAATTATAAAGTCAACTTAGTAAAGAATCTCGTGGATCGCGCCAAACGGATCTGTTCACCTTGTAAACTCAGTGGTGAGCTCGAATTTCTCCGTTCAGTTTTCACGAAAAACGGATACCCAGGCGACATGTTGGCAAAACTGTTGTCTACAGCCCCCACGCCGAAACAAGAATTGATAAGGCCTGCTCGTTGTCCTGTCTTTTTGTGCTTACCATGGAAGGGCAAGAAGTGCGACAATTATTATTATTATTATAATTCGAAACAGCATGCTGTCCGCAGATTGAGTATTATTATAATTCAACGCAATAAATAGAGTAAGCTGCGCACTCAGTACAAACACCATAAGCAAAACTTGTTTTCATGTAAATAAAGAAGCTTGTTCCTAAACGTTTTCGTCGCCATCTCATCAGAGGATTACTGGCAAATCAACAAAAGCTCTTAACTCAATATATATACGCACAATGCAAGTAATAATTTAGATGGCGACGAAAACGTTTAGGAACAAGCTTCTTTATTTACATGAAAAAAAGTTTTGCTTATGGTGTTTGTACTGAGTGCGCAGCTTACTCTATTTATTGCGTTGATTACATTTTTATCTCCACGGAAGCTTTTTAATTATTATTATTATTATTATTATTATCTGTTCTTTGTCCTTCCCTCAAACCAGTGATTATCTGTTCTTTTGGTCTTTTTGGTGAAGCATAATTATAACAGCATAATTGGCTGTTTTCTCGAGCATCCTGGGAGCATTACCATGGCCGGCTTTGTGCGTACAAGGGATTTGTACGACCCATCCTTGAGTATGCTCCCCTTAGCCTTGTCACCCCCGGCTTGTGTGGATGGGAGCTTCATCGTATCCGCTAGAGCATAACCTGGTCATTTCCCGAGCATAATTTTCTTCTTCTTTTTTCTGCAAAATCCACATATCTCCAGACACTGGGGTGAATAATGGAGTGTGGTGGTGGGGCCCATTGCTCCGCCGACCAGAGGTTACTGCCAGAAGTCGTCTTCATATAATTATAAGGAGGCAGACATGCCTGTTTGTTGTACGACTTTAAATAAATCCAACCAGGTCTCGGCTTCATAGTTCCATGGACGCACCAAAGGGATATTGGGTAGGGAGGATTAAATTGAAAAAGAAAACAGAAGAAAGAAAAAGGAAAGATTGTGTTGCTCAGTGAGCAAAAGAATAAGTTGAGTATTGATGTGAACGCTGTTAGACTTTTAAATTCAAGAGGAGAATCCGCTTAGCCCCAGTGCTGAGTGACTCCGAGTCCGAGACCTCTGGTCGGACAAGCTGGACTCGCCTAACATGCACCTTGCTTTTTCATGTCCTACCACTTTTGTTTTTTTTGACAATGCAACCCAATTATTGTGGAAAGGTCACAACAATAAGAGACAAGGTCAAAAGGAAAGCTTTACAATAATAATAAAACGTAGCCTGTAAAATGTAAAAAGTCACTGAGTACAGTTTAATTCAATATCCATGTCCAGTATTTATAATAAAAATAATCTGCTGCAATTTATAGATTCTCACATGCGAGCAACCTGGGCCTCAGCAACAACCAGCTCAGCAGACTCCGGATGCCGAACCGATCGCTCACGGAAAAGACCCCGTGAACCCCGCAAACACATGATGCATGATCGCAACAGGGCAAATGAGAGACGGCATCTGATGTAAGATATTACGTGGGAGTACTGCTCCTTCCTCCTTTCCGCTCTCAATAACGCGATTCGGTGATAGAGTGATGTCGCCGCTCTTCCCATGCCACCACTTGCCGACAGCACAACAGGCATGAACGTCGCATGCTCCACCTCTCTCACTCTCTCTTCATAACATCGTCGCTTTTCTACCTACCACTTTTGTCAGTTTGTCCTAGTCTTCTGTCCCACTTTACTGTTATCCCAGATCATCAATAGGATTGTGTGCTTTAAACGTTTAAAAAATGAAAAAAGACAGTCCGCAGTGGCTGGTGATTGTTTGTTTGTGTGCACAAGCATTGTAAGGACAGTCCACAGTGGCTGGTGATTGTTTGTTTGTGTGCACAAGCATTGTAAGGACAGTCCACAGTGGCTGGTGGTTGCATGATGGTGTTCACAGATTACTACAGTGCTGGCAACTGAAATCCGACCGCCTGAGCGGTGCGCTCGCATCGCAAAGAATGTGAACCCACCATTGGGTGTTAAGTGTGCGGGCAGGGGTAGGCATTGGCGGATTCTGCTCGAAAAGGTGGCAGATTCTGGTCGAAAAGCAGTGTAATTGGCAGAACTATACAAACCTTATGGAGGGCAATTCCTCGAATTCTGCTCCATTTCTTTATCCACATATCAAACATGCAATCAAATTGCACCAACGCTTGCCTCTCTCTTGTCGTTATCCCTCGAAACTGGAGAATTCCCAACGCCCTACAAGCTAGCACATGTCCGTCCGATCCACAAACGTGGGGACGCTTCCGACCCTCGCAACTACAGACCCATCTCCCTCCTTCCTCTCATGTCCAAACTTCTCGAGAGGTGTGCGCTAGAGCAACTTACGCAATACATGGATAGCGCCAGTCACATGGAATCCCTCCCTGCAGTTCAGTTTGCGTACCGCAAAAACCACTCCTGCGACGATCTTCTCGCTCTGGTGGCAAATGATTGGAGTCAAAGTCTAGACCAGAACGAGTATGTGGCTGCAGCTTTCCTCGACATGTCCAAAGCCTTTGACACTGTCAACCACAGTTTGCTCCTCCAAGAACTGTTCGAGATTGGTGTGGGAGGGGTTGCACTGCATTGGTTCGCATCATACCTTACTGACCGGCAGCAGAGAGTTGTCACCAAGTCTAGCAGAGGTGCCTGTTATTCTGCCTCCAGAGGTGTACCTCAAGGATCTATCCTTGGACCTGTCTTGTTCAATCTTGTTGTCCGCAAACTGCCAGAGTGTGTTGCTAGTACCAAGGTCCGTCAGTTTGCTGACGACGTTTCTGTCTACAAATCCGGAAGGGATCCACAGAAGCTCACTGCAGACTTGGCCAGAGACGTTCTGTCAATCCGCAACTTCCTCCGGGACCACGGCCTTAAACTCAACGCAGAAAAGACACAGTTCATCATATTCCGCCCAAAGTCCAAGGCGGTCCCAGCTAATCTCCAATAAAAATTATTGTCAATTGACAGCACTAGCATACCGCCTTCAGCCACGATCAAATACCTAGTCCTCCTGTTCGATGAGCATCTTACGTACCGAGATCACATCACGCTCCTGGAACGCAAGATAGGCACTAAACTCGCTGTGTTCAGGAAAATCAAACACAATCTAACACCTGCTGCCAAACGAGTCTTCTACTGTTCCTTCATTCAGGCCCAACTTGAATACGGCTCTAATGCATTTGCGCACAGCCTCCAAGTCTCGCAAATGGACCGCATTACTCGTATCTCCAACCGTGCTGTTCGGATTGTCTTCGGCTACCCGAAGTACTACGATTCTTCTCTTGTTCTAGCTAGGAACTATCTCGCTGCTCCCTTTGATATCAATTTCGCCTGTTTGTACTGGTGTTTCGAGCCCTCCATAAGTTGTGCAGTCCACTACTCTCGACCTGCTTCCTCCCTCGCACTGCCACTTCACAAACCTCAGCCCGTACACGCTCTCAACCCACTTTGTCACTTAGTCTTCCTTTAGTTTCTCGCCGCTATGGTTTATACTCGCTTAGCTTTCTTGGTTCTGATCGTTGGAATGCGCTTCCTGCTGATATTCGCACAATCTCCTTGCTCAGAAACTTCCGTTCATCTATTCAACAATTCATAGGGTACCCTGTAAAAAGGCCCTAGGCCTGTGGGACTGCCCTATTCAAAATTTAATAATAATAATAATAATAATAATAATAATAAGCCTTCAGGCTTGTACAGAAGAGAATGGAGACAGCGATCAGTCCGCGGAGTTGGCAAGTGCCAAGTACGAGAGCGAAGTAAATTATACGAAGGTTGCACGCTGCTAGCAGTATGCAGCGAGAGTATAATTATGTGGCAGGGCATAATTGTGGCGCAGAGAATGTGCGAAGAGTAAAAATTATTTTATTTTTATTTTATTTTATTCCAAGCAATACATGGCTGGGGTAGCCAATGACCACTTTGCGTGGCGATAGCAGGGTTTTATGTTTAACTTTAAAGCGTGAAAATAATGTTGGCCATTTGATGCGGTGCAAAAGGTGGACGTGTTCTAAGTGTGTGTAAAGAGGAAGGTGGAGACATGGCGGCTTTCCGCTGGAGTCGTTCGTTCTAGCCAGAACAGATCCCTGAGGGACGCCGGCAGGGATCCCGAGGAAAGGCGATAGCTCGCCATCCACCTGGACCCTCTGCTGACGCCCCAACAGATACCGTCGGAACCACTCCAGGGCGTTGCCCTGAACACCATAGTGGGAGAGTTTTGCTAGAAGGCCTGCATGCCACACACGATCGAAGGCCTTGCTTAGATCAAAAAAGCAGGCAGTGACGTGTTTCCCGTTGTCTCTCGCAGTGGAGACTGCAGAGGGTATGGACGAGACGAGCAAGCTGCTGCTCAGTGCCGTCTTTTTCACGGAGTCTGGTTGGGTAGGTGGGGTGTTATGTGGTTGTGGAGGAGCCGATGTACATTTTTTTCTTGGAATTTCGATGCATGTATGTATGAACACTTTATTTGAATTCGCTAATCCAAACGAGCACAAATGTTCAATGACAAGGCAGCGAATATGTTATTATGTTACAGGGAAGGAGGGCCTAGGGTTGGGGAGAAGATAAGGAGAAAAAAGAGAGAATGATAGATATTTTAAAGAAGAGCGAAGCGTTATCAAAACTACAAGTAAGCCAGCGAACGACAGTAGTTCTGTAACCCGCCTAATAGACTAAGTGTAGTCCTCAAGAGAGAGATGGGTCTATAGTTTGTTGGTTGGGTTGGGTCACCAGGCTTGGCCACTGGAGTAATGGTGGCATCTTCCCACTCCTGCGGGATTTCTCCGGCTTGGAATGATAGAATAAAGAGATAACGACGGTGCAAGTTCGTTAGCCGCTTCTTTGAGCAAGCGGTTTGGTATAAAGTCGAATAGGCAATGGCGGATAATGCTCGAAAAGGTGGCATTCTGCTCGAAAAGCAGTGAAATTGGCAGAACCATACAAACCTTATGGCGGGCAATTCCTCGAATTCTGCTCCATTTCTTCATCCACACACCAAACATGCATGAAACTTACCAAAAAAGTACCGAATTCTGCCAATTTTTCTGCCGGCATTATCCGCATATGCCTAGAGTCGAACCTGGGGCTTTTGTTGGTATCAACTCCGCGGAGGAGTTTTTCTACCTCAGCTTGGGAAGTCGAGAAGGGGACTGAGGATGTCAGGGGTGGTGTTGATGGCTGGAGTTTGCTCATCCGCATTGGCCACGGACAGCTTGCTCTGTGAAATGAAGAATTCGTTGAGGGCAGCAGTTTTTTGTGCAGGTGTCGTTGCAGGAGTTGCTTGGCTGACGAGTTCGGATATGCGTTGTTTTGTAGCTGTAGTTAGATGCTTCATGAGGCGGTATAGGGAAGTAGAGGAGGCTGTTGAGTTGTTCACGAAATCCGATTTTGCACGACGCAGGAGAGTGGTGACATGGTTTCTTTGGGCAGTGAACGTGTTCCAGTCGTCGGGCGAGCGTGATCTCTTGTCCCAAGTGGGTGAGTGCGAGTAACTTGGCAGTGTTCTTGGGCGATGCTCAGGACTTTGTCGCGCCAGGATCTCCAGAAGGTGTCAACTGGGCATGGGTCGTGTTGGTTTGGATGGTGGTTGAGATCTGTGGGTGAAAGGGCTTCTCGAAGAAGGTGGACAGTGCTGTCTGTCCATGAGTCCATGACCAGAATGTGGTGCTTCTGGATCGTGGAGGGGAGTTGTTAATTTGTTTGTTGTTTGTTTGTTTGTATTTAGTTAGATTCGCAAATTCAAACGGGCATATAACCCAATAACATGAAGGCGAATATGAAAATTATAAAGAGAATGTGAATTAAAATACTTATGGGGGGGGGGGGGCAGTTGATTATTGATGTGGCCACTGATAGTAGTATGGTCGGATGCGCCAAACGGTGGAAGTGATTGGATATGAACATCATGGGGCTGTTAAGTGATGACGTCACAGTTCCTTCGATACGCATAACAACGATCCCACTGGGGACAAACAAAAGTAGCGTCGTCTCCACCGAACCAGTTGTCAGTGGCAACATCATCCTACAAAACAACCTCCAATGGAACTCACATGTCACGCACATAATAAACAAATCCAAAAAACTCCTTCACCAACTTCGTAAAACACGAGGCCAACTTAACACCCCCAGTCTGCTCGTAATCTACACCGCCTACATTCGCCCGGTTATAGAGTACGGCAGTCTCGTGTTATCCAACACCACCCGCACACAGAAGGACCAATTAGAACGCGTTCAGCGACGAGCAGCCCGTATCTGCCTGCGGATCCCCCTTTTTGCACCAGTCCATCACAGCTCACTTCTTCATCATCTCCAACTCCCCACATTAGTCTCCCGGCAACTCTTACGACAGGTTACTCTTGCCCACAACATCAAGTACATCCGCGCTCCCCTTCACCTGCAACAGCCTCACCTTGCACGACCAATCACAGAGCAGCCATATGCACTACGACACATGAGAACATACACATTGAGAACATCACACACATACCGACACACCAACTCACCCATCAACCTATCCCTTCACAATTTCAACCAACTACCCCCCGACCTGCGTGAAACAAATAGCAAGCATGCGTTTAAATCAATGGCGTCTAGCCTCATTCTATCATCCATATGCTCCTGTAGTAGCTCACACTGTACCCCATCGTGACCCCATCCCCCTGCAATGTGTTGATTTCCTTACTTGCTAGACTGATTTTATATGATTCTGGACTGATTTGAATCATATTATCTTCCTTATTGGCCATGGGCCATCGTGGAAATAAAGAATAATAATAATAACATATAGGAATCGTGTACATTTCTTCGTTTCTTCTTTGCTGTTTTCAGTGAGTGTTTTGTTTTCTCTTTGTCCTTGATCTCGACGATGTTGTCGTGCTCATTACCTTACTGAGACGTCTCTTGTGACTGTAGCCAGTGTCACGGAGGATTTTATTGGCGTGACAAGGTAGATCGCCGAGATCGAGCGTGAAACGCTCTGCATTAGTAGCTCCTGTAGAATGTTTTCTGGGATGGCGTATCCATGGTCAACAAAACCAAGGTGCAAGACAGCATGAGAGATCGTGTAAACGATATGAACTCCAAAAGGTAAGCTCCTGAACAAGTGGAAAGATATAGGTATTTACGAACTCTCTCTTCATCCATCGATTGCCGCTATGCATTGCATTTTGTCTTCACAGATAATCTGGCCAAATTTATTGTAACTAGAGAGCGCAATCGTGCTTGGGGCCCATCCCAATGTCATCACATGGCTGTGGTGACTAGTGTATATCTGGGAGAATTTTTCCTCGACTGATACCTGGATACGGAGTGCAGGTGGATCGATTATGAGAAATGCGAACATGTGAAGTAAGTAATTACCGGTACTTGTGTCGAAGAAATGTGCAATAAAATAAAATTTACTTTACACTCAAACATACACTGTAGATGTACATGTAACATCATGATAATAATTCCATCTTCATTGTCCCACAACTGGTACACCATACGCACCGAATACATGCACACACTCTCATGCGTGGCCGAGTCGGCCAGATGAACAGACCATGCATTTGGACGAGGTGTCCGTAATGTCATTGGAACGCTGTACTTTATGACTTTATTCCAAAAGAGTATGTCTTGCCCCTGAAGAATGGAGTTGTGTCTGTGCTCAGTGGGTATCGGGCTATGACGCAACACTGCAATCAGCGCTGCAATTAAAAGAGCACTGCATGGATTATTTTGACTAACTTCCTTTGTGTTTACTTGGTTGAGCCCGTGGTTTCATTTCTGTGTTCTGTCATGATTGGCCTCTGGAAATATTCAGAGTGGATGTCATTTTGCCATATGTGTGTGTCTTGTGCGACAGGTTCAAGGCTAGATGCACTTCACATTCGGCGTGCGATCTCAGCGTCTGGGACCTGATGAAGTCTTGGTTGGATGATTATTCAAGCCTGATACTACTCGACACACCAATGTACATGTCAATGTATTTTTTTCAGAGCTGCACTATTTACGTGTTGATGCTTACTTCGGTGTTAGCGTGTTTCCCCCGGATTGTTTCTATCATCATTATCGTGTGTTCTTGGGCTGAGCGAGCACATGCACAAGTGTGCAGCTATAACCCTGTGTATCTTTGGTTACACTTTGTTCTGCAATGCATGTACTTTGTAACAGTATGTGCTTGCACTGCTTTGTCTGGCTTGCGTATTTCAGGACTATTCAGTGCATTAGACCCAGGTTTGTTTGGTTGCCGGATGATCTCTTGTTGCGTCGCTCTGTATTTGTATTCATCAATTTTTGGGCTTGAGAATTGAGCTGTTGTGTGGTTCCCAATATGAAAACATCATGCTGGTGCTCTGTGTTTCGATTATCGACTGTCGGAGCAGTCATGCATTTATTAGCAGAACGGTCAATACTGTAGTCTTCAAAAAGTTTCACGTGTTTGTCTTTTTTGTGTTTTCGCCGGGGGTATTAGCGGTGACGCTGCACACAGAACGGCAGTGTTGCATCACTGGACGACCCTGCCTCCGCATCTGACTTAATTTCCTCAGGATCTGGTGCAGTTACACCAGACAGCCACTTCCTGTAAACACGCAAACAGCAAAAGAAGAGATCCTGCAAATCAGGAAAAACCATTGTGGAAAATATAGAGTAGATCATACAACATTCAATAATCTGGAGTAATTACAGTGAGACAAACACTTCAAACAGTGCTCTCTCTCTGTCTCCATCCTTCCAAAAATACCCTATGACAATTCCCTAGAATTATTTTATTTTATATTCTTAGGACATCATTCTGAACATAATAAATTCTTCCATGGGTCTTCAATCACCAGATCACCACGGAGGGCGAAAATATATCTACATGTAAGTCATGCAGTTTACGGGAGGTGCGAGCTGTCATGGATATAGAGGCTGATATTGTGCCAGCGTGAGGGCAGAGACAGAAAGAAGACACTGATTTCTTGAACAACTCACCTATTATAATCGAATCCACAAGGAGCGCTCATACTTTGATCCATCAGGACGCGAAACATCTTCAAAGCACTCTCAAACACGGAGTTTTACTGTGGGCAGCCAATATCACAGCCATCATGAAGGCACTCGACGACTACAGGAGTTTTGTAGAGGAAAGAACAAGGAGTAAAGAGCGACAACAATCGCTTGAAGAAAAAGCAAAGAAAAACTGCTGTCTCTCCAGTCATTTAGATGCTGTTGCCCTTGACATCTGGTTCCATCCAGAGGACGCGACTTTTGTTTGTCCCCAGTGCTCTCCGTTGCTATGCGTATCGAAGGAGCCGTGACGTCACACTTAACAGCCCCATTGCTGGGGAATGAGGAGATAACAAGGTCTAGGCATGAGAGAGGTGTTTGTCGGTGGATGCAAGTAGGGAACCTGACATGTTGGGTGGGGCCGTATGTGTGTAGAAGAGTTTGTGTAGTGTCCCTGCCCGACCAATACGGAAGTAGTACGGAACTAATACGGAGCTTTGGCTGATGTCCTCCGTATGTAAGCGTACGGCGTCTGCTTCATAAAAGCTGCTGCGCATTTCTTTTTAGATGAGATTTTGATAATAACGAGCTATTCAACCTCCAGGTGTGCACCGGAGAGAAAGTCAGTTATTTTGCCGCTTCTTCTTTCACTAATAATTATATTTCAGGTGTGTACCTGAAAGAAGTAGAATAAAACGAATTCTTGTTGATTTCACCGCGCCTACCACTCGGCTAACCATTACATTGGTGGCAGCGGTGTAGTTTAAAATATAACGACGTGATTCGACCCCAGACCCCCATGGCTCAACCCGCTGCAGCTCCGTGCGACGAATCAAGATGAGAATCATGTTTCTTGCTTTCCTGGGCCTGGCCATGCTTATTAGCTTTCTGCACAGTCAGGGTGCTAGCGCGGATCACCCTTCCCTCCACATGGCATCCACTGGAGACTCCGATGGCGATTCCAAGCGACCCGCTACCTACATGTATACTACCGGTGGTGATGGCGAAGCTGATGAGGACGACAACAGGCAGGCTACTGCCCAAGACAAGGAGGGTATTCCCCAAGACCAGCAGCGTTTGATTTTCGCCGGCACGCAGTCGGAAGCAGGAGCCCACTCTTCACTTGGTACTTCGCCTCCGTGGTGGGATGCAGATTTTCGTCAACACTCTTCCTGGCTAGACCATCACTCTTTACGTCGCGCAAAGCGATGCTATCGACAATGTGAAGACCACGATTCAAGACGAGGAGGGAGGTCATTTGTCTGACGCCGAGCTAGCCGCTCTGAGTGACCGGCTCAACCAAGATGAAGATAAAACCTGGCTTGCCCTCCGCCGTAGCTCCAGCCGCCGCCGTGGTTACTAACGCTGATTCTAGGTATGGCATTTTCTTTCCTCTCTTCCTTCAGTCTCCCTGTTCTTTTCAGTCCTCCTTTATGCGAGTGTGTGAATCCAGTTTAGTTTGGTAGGCGTCTGATCATGGTGAGCCACGGTTTACCCAGCTAACGTGGGACAATGTGTGTGACAACGCCCCTTATAGTTATAGTGTATTCAGTTCGGTTTTTGAACTGCGATGTTCCTGGCGGGTTGTGCCAGCGTTGTGCAGCAAGAGTGCTGTAGTTTTTCAGGTCCTATTTGGAGGACAGTTCTTTCCCCTTTTGACCCCGAGAGATCGTGTGAACCTGGTGTGCTACTACTTTATGATTTGTTTTCAGTTCATTTCTTCTGTCCACTCTAAACGTTATCATTTCCGATATAATTTGCCATCTTCCGGTTGACGCTGTGTTCGTAACTCTTAATAATAATAATAATAATAATTCGCGGGATTCGCGTTGGCATCGCTTGAATGTTCAGAAACACACAAACTAGCCTTCGCTTCCGCAGGCCACCACTATGCCTATGCCTTGCACACCTTAGTGGCGAATGCAGACCTCACAAGTGAGTCAGGGGAGAGTAGGTGAGTCTCTCAACCAATCATAACCCTGTAAACTGCATCCTTGTTACCCTCACTCCGAGCTGTGAGTACCCAGTTGACCGTGGGTGTCGGCGCAGTTCACCACGCATAAAAAGTCTTTACTCACGTAAAAAGTCAACTCTTCACTAATTGTTTTTGAAAATCACGAGGGCGTGATAATCTGTAGGAAGGGAGGGTGTAGTATCCCTGCCCGACCAATA
The DNA here is from genome assembly GCF_964019385.1 of Sycon ciliatum. Lineage (NCBI taxonomy): Eukaryota > Metazoa > Porifera > Calcarea > Leucosolenida > Sycettidae > Sycon > Sycon ciliatum. Next base: position 20,037,354 of record NC_088654.1, on the reverse strand, counting down.
CGGAAGTAGTACGGAACTAATGCGGAGCTTTGGCTGATGTATAGTTAGTGTATCTCCGTATGTAAGCGTACGGCGTCTGCTTCATAAAAGCTGCTGCGCATTTCTTTTTAGATGAGATTTTGATAATAACGAGCTATTCAACCTCCAGGTGTGCACCGGAGAGAAAGTCAGTTATTTTGCCGCTTCTTCTTTCACTAATAATTATATTTCAGGTGTGTACCTGAAAGAAGTAGAATAAAACGAATTCTTGTTGATTTCACCGCGCCTACCACTCGGCTAACCATTACATTGGTGGCAGCGGTGTAGTTTAAAATATAACGACGTGATTCGACCCCAGACCCCCATGGCTCAACCCGCTGCAGCTCCGTGCGACGAATCAAGATGAGAATCATGTTTCTTGCTTTCCTGGGCCTGGCCATGCTTATTAGCTTTCTGCACAGTCAGGGTGCTAGCGCGGATCACCCTTCCCTCCACATGGCATCCACTGGAGACTCCGATGGCGATTCCAAGCGACCCGCTACCTACATGTATACTACCGGTGGTGATGGCGAAGCTGATGAGGACGACAACAGGCAGGCTACTGCCCAAGACAAGGAGGGTATTCCCCAAGACCAGCAGCGTTTGATTTTCGCCGGCACGCAGTCGGAAGCAGGAGCCCACTCTTCACTTGGTACTTCGCCTCCGTGGTGGGATGCAGATTTTCGTCAACACTCTTCCTGGCTAGACCATCACTCTTTACGTCGCGCAAAGCGATGCTATCGACAATGTGAAGACCACGATTCAAGACGAGGAGGGAGGTCATTTGTCTGACGCCGAGCTAGCCGCTCTGAGTGACCGGCTCAACCAAGATGAAGATAAAACCTGGCTTGCCCTCCGCCGTAGCTCCAGCCGCCGCCGTGGTTACTAACGCTGATTCTAGGTATGGCATTTTCTTTCCTCTCTTCCTTCAGTCTCCCTGTTCTTTTCAGTCCTCCTTTATGCGAGTGTGTGAATCCAGTTTAGTTTGGTAGGCGTCTGATCATGGTGAGCCACGGTTTACCCAGCTAACGTGGGACAATGTGTGTGACAACGCCCCTTATAGTTATAGTGTATTCAGTTCGGTTTTTGAACTGCGATGTTCCTGGCGGGTTGTGCCAGCGTTGTGCAGCAAGAGTGCTGTAGTTTTTCAGGTCCTATTTGGAGGACAGTTCTTTCCCCTTTTGACCCCGAGAGATCGTGTGAACCTGGTGTGCTACTACTTTATGATTTGTTTTCAGTTCATTTCTTCTGTCCACTCTAAACGTTATCATTTCCGATATAATTTGCCATCTTCCGGTTGACGCTGTGTTCGTAACTCTTAATAATAATAATAATAATAATTCGCGGGATTCGCGTTGGCATCGCTTGAATGTTCAGAAACACACAAACTAGCCTTCGCTTCCGCAGGCCACCACTATGCCTATGCCTTGCACACCTTAGTGGCGAATGCAGACCTCACAAGTGAGTCAGGGGAGAGTAGGTGAGTCTCTCAACCAATCATAACCCTGTAAACTGCATCCTTGTTACCCTCACTCCGAGCTGTGAGTACCCAGTTGACCGTGGGTGTCGGCGCAGTTCACCACGCATAAAAAGTCTTTACTCACGTAAAAAGTCAACTCTTCACTAATTGTTTTTGAAAATCACGAGGGCGTGATAATCTGTAGGAAGGGAGGGTGTAGTATCCCTGCCCGACCAATACGGAAGTAGTACGGAACTAATGCGGAGCTTTGGCTGATGTATAGTTAGTGTATCTCCGTATGTAAGCGTACGGCGTCTGCTTCATAAAAGCTGCTGCGCATTTCTGTTTAGATGAGATTTTGATAATAACGAGCTATTCAACCTCCAGGTGTGCACCGGAGAGAAAGTCAGTTATTTTGCCGCTTCTTCTTTCACTAATAATTATATTTCAGGTGTGTACCTGAAAGAAGTAGAATAAAACGAATTCTTGTTGATTTCACCGCGCCTACCACTCGGCTACCCATTACATTTGTATGTCGTCCCCAAGGCGATCTGTTCTGTCTGTGGTGAGCCACGCACTGTTCTTGGCATTGAAGCTTCCAAGAGTAGGAGATGGTCACCATGGTCACCTTCGGCTCTAGCGGTTTTAATTCTGCTTTCCAGCTCCGCACAGAAGAGGGTGCCATCGCTACGGGTGGTCGGTAAATGTTTGCAACAACGAGGGAAAGTTTATCAGTGGAAATTCTCGTCCATACGCATTCTGCTGCTGTCATTTGTATTTTCAGTACCCCTGTGTTGAAACGTACCGCTGTGTACAAGGCAACACCACCACCAAAGTCCTGCCTGTCAGCTCTGGTCAGCTTAGTAGTGGTACCTGTAGTAGTATTAATTTTATTATTTTGATAGGGAAATCCCTACAGCTTGTGGCCTGGGATTGCATAGAGACTGTCAGGGTCTGATGTGTCAGCCCAGCCCCAGGTTTCCTGGACTGCAATGACTGATAGTTCGTTCTGAGATTCAGAGCACGAACAGGTAAAGGTAAGCAACTCGTCCATTTTGTTGAATAAGCAACGCACATACATTGGTACTGAGAATGTTCAAATTCACTGACATTAGTATGGATTTTTTTGGAATTTGTTTGTTTTTCTTTTGGCTAGTTGAAACTTATCTGGACTCAGTATTTCGGGTGTTTCCTCTGAGGGGAGGGCCATGTCTCATCGGCCTTGGTTTTCTCCTCCATGGCCGCATGGCCGTGGCTGTGTCGGCGACGACGAGGAGCGCAGGGTATCCAATCCGCGTCGTCAGAGGCAAAGTGGTGGCCCCGTCGTCGTGGCCTGCCCCAGTGCCTCTAGGCGGAGGGGTGTACTGGGAGCGATAACCTGCAAGCTAGAACTCTCCGCTACCTCAGTTTGGTGGGCGTGCACTGACGCTGTTCATTTCAGCAGTAATATCACCTGTGGCTGAGTGCCCGTCTCGGCTGCGGAGAGACTTGTAGGCGCCTTCCTTGAATGCCTGCATTCCCTGCTCTTGTTTTTGTTGTTGTTTCAAATCTTTATTCTCACGATAGCCAGTGGCCAATAAAAGATAATAGTGTAAGAAAGGAGAAAGAGTGAGGAAGAATTGGGTGGGCAGGGCCTAGGGGTTAATGACTACTTAAGTGGACAGTACGGGCAGGGGTGGTCGCTACACGAGCATACAGAGTTGTGCAACAGTAGGGATATCTCGGATTTGAAGGGAGTACGAGAAGGGATTTCGCGAAGCTGAGCGGGCAAGCAGTAATGAAGGGCCTTGCACAGGGGAGAATGGAGACAGCGGTCAGTCCGCGGAGTTGGCAAGTGCCAAGTACGAGAGCGACGTAAATTATACGAAGGTTGCACGTTGCTAGCAGTATGCAGCGAGAGTATAATGTGGTGGGGCATAATTATGGCGCAGAGAATGCGCGAAGAGTATATTGTACGCGTGGAGACGCTTTCCACCGCACATCAGAAACCGAAACGACAACTAACTAGTTACCAGGGAGTCGTAAAATACCGGTATTTTACGACTCCCTGCCCTGAACTAATTTTTTACTTACTTGCTCGTCTTCTCAAGAACTCTCAACAACGAAGACACTGTACTGGCGCACGCAAAGCTACGTGGCGGTGGCACACAGCGCTCCAAAGAAGAAATGCGTAGATCACGTGCATGCATATGAGAAAAACAATGATGTCACGCTGCCATGACGATACACAAGCTGTACTGGCACGCAGTGGACAAAAATAATGGAAAATCAAGAAAAGTCAGAAAATAATACAAACAGTGAAATTCGAAAGTAGAAGTCAAACGAAGTTCAAAGAACAAGGAAAACGAAGATCTGTGCTGATGGGAACTCAAAGCAATTTCAACCATGTCCTGTCAGAGAGTGTTAGCACCCACAGGGTGAAGGCAAGCCTTGTCAGAGCAGAACGTACACTAGGACGGACTAGAGCTGCAGAACGGACTTTCTGAAGGAATGCAAAGATAAGTAACAATTCGAATTCGAGATAATCAACTTAGAAACAACACCAGCTGTTTTGTAACCTGTAAACTGCTTGTAACAATCAGTGATGTACTAGTAACTAACTCCTAGTAAACGCTTTGACTGTGCTCTCGGAAGAACGAAGGATTAACAAAATATAGAATAAACACAGTAGATAAATAATTGTTACACTCGTAAATTCTACAATATCTGGAGTCTTCTGCACAGTACATGAAGAACACACAGATCGCACAGGGAATACACAAGAGAACAGAGCGCACACAGATCGCACAGAGAACGCACAGAAAACACACAGAACGCACACCACTGCATACTGTCTTCAGAACATATATGTTTAATTATCCATATAAAAACCGCTCTGTGAGCGGTTCTGAAAACCCTTTACTGGTGCTGCCCCGTCGTAAAAGTAAGAAATTAGAACTGGAGCATTGTCCCCCCAAACGCGAACAGATCCACCTAAATCGCGAATGACGGGACCCGAACGCACCAGTAGCACGAGGTCGGGAGGGCACAGGATCCCAGCATCATAGGGTAACACCACCACTACTATGTGCAGTACATTGCACATTGTATCAGTGGCAGTGTATTGCTAGTACACGTACAATTATCGATGACCATGGCCTATGGTCTGGACCAACGTCCCCATCTGCATCCACAGCTAGGAACCTCGTGCTACTGGTGCGTTCGGGTCCCGTCATTCTCGATTTAGGTGGATCTGTTCGCATTTGGGGGGACAATGCTCCAGTTCTAATTTCTTACTTTTACGACGGGGCAGCACCAGTAAAGGGTTTTCAGAACCGCTCACAGAGCGGCTTTTATATGGATAATTTCAGTTCTTTTTCCGTTCCCTCCCCACCCCAACCCCGAAGGTAAACATGATGAGCACACGCGCGATGTACTGTATGTAGCCATGAGACTGCAATAACACACTGATACATACCAGCCCTCTCCACCTCGCTACCCCGCACACAGATACACAAACATGCGGGTGTACACGGCACACGCACATGGTCACGCACACATACGCACATGCACACGACACAAACTGGAAATTCTTCATGTATAATGCCATGCAAAGCAGTGGCCACCGTACTTGAGGAAGTCAGTTGTGAAACAAAATAATTCAACTACAACGTGTAGACAAGCTGACGGCCAAAGCACAACATAGCAAACATGACATTTGCCCAAGGATTGCAGTTTGCAGACCACGCCATGGAAGCAGCGAATACAGAATGTAATATCATACAAAGTGACAAGCAAAGAAGTGGCCACCATACACCAGAAACGTGCAGAAAGTCACATATCCAACAGATAGAGAAGTGAACAGCAATCTGGTACAGCCTACACAAGACAAAGCTGACCTGATACTCGTCCCAGGATCGCAAGTGGCAGATCCTTTTCAATGCATAACATGCAGGTGTACGTTACACGCATGGAAAAAATCTGACCGTGTCACCAGCACACAATGTCATCACAAGTATACCCCACAAGTTACACACATGCACAGTAGAAGCACAATGAAAGCAATGGAAAAGTACGATGTGGTTGCTGAAGCATCTTCACACTTCAAATTCAGACTTCAATGTGGTCGTCACAGGATGATATACCTGCAAGATACAAGTGATGCAGAAAGAAAGCAGAAGGTCGTGAGGTAGGCTATGAGACACCACAAACGGGTCACCTATATGTATGTTCAGGGCTAGTGTACTCACACGCAGAACTATCATATTCGAGCATTTCCCAAACTGAGAAGTGCAATGAAATCCACTTGCATGCAGAGGAGCAAGTTTGCAGTGTGATGCGTAATTTGACACGTTCTGCGATACTGCGTGCGATGCAAACTCGCGCAAAATATCATTCACGGAATGGCTGCAAGACGTCAGTGATGCGATAACGCCCTGCTGACATGTGTCTCAAAGCTCAATAAGAATGCGTTTGTCACCATGGCACTCGCATAGCCGGTACAACTGGTACAAATGTGCAAGCAATTCATGAAAGGCTGCGACGACAACCTTCAGCCTGACAAGGTGCTTCCAGACAATCTTCGCACTGGTTGGTACACAGTTAACTATGATGTTTGTATTGTCAGCACACAAGTCATGCATGAGACGCGGGTTGCCGTCAATTGACAATGGAAGGTGGAGTATTTTGTTCTTGGCACCTCACTCGCTTTGAATGCGGTCGACTGCCATGCTTTGTGTCTAGCTTATAACATGACTGGAAGGGTTCCACTTTTTGAATGAGTTATTTTTCGAATGAGTTTAGTCGCGACAAGCACTGGGGTACAGGGTCAAGGTGCAAGTCATTGAGAACGCAAGATGGCGGCATGCTGTCTTTCTTCACGTACAGTTTGCAAACCCTGCAAAAGAACATGGCGTCTATAGCGTGCGACTGTACACCATTAACTATTGGCAAGATATACACACACACCTTAAACGTAACGAACTACAAGAATAGAGTGAGTACAATGCGCTGTCGACCTGATAACGTGTTGGAAGATAACAGGTATACCGTCCCACCTAACCGTACCCTTCATCATTTCTCATTCACCATCGCGCGATACCATGGCACACACTGGCAACATATCAAGGGATGCCTTACCGTCGTCTAAAGGGGACGTCTTCGCAGCAATGTTTTTCGTCCTGCGCATTCAGTCCGCCGACGTGACAGAGTTTACGGGCCCGTTCCAGTTGCAGAAGACATTCGATTCATCGGGCCAGTGCAGCAACAGGGCCGCGGGCACACAGGGGCAGAGGAAAGACATCGTGAGTGGACAAGAAATATGCAGTGGCAAGTGCCATGAATGTCAAGTTCTCATTAATTGAGCTATTACTTACAGTCCTGCCATTGCTCGCTCGTCCTGATTCCTCGTCGTTCGTCTGCGTCCACTTCTGCCGTTCTCCTCCCCGTCACGGCGTCAGGTCAGTGCATTCTCATTAATTCTCAATGGCACTTTTCGGGACGGGGGTACCGGAAGGAGTTCGCACGATGCCTCCAAATTTTTTCTGCAAAGGCCTAGATCTAGAGCGGACGTCTTTGCAGCAATATTTTTCGTCGGCGGACGGGACAGCGTTTACGGGGCCGTTCCAGTTGCAGAAGACATCCATCAATGGCACTTTGCGGTACGGGGGTACCGGAAGGAGTTCGCACCATGTCTCCAAAGGCCTGTAGAACGGACGTCTCTGCAGCAATATTTTTCGTCCTGCGCATTCAGCCCGCCGACGCGACAGCGTTTACGGGGTCGTTCCGCTTGCAGAAGACATTCATCGATCATCAATGGCACTTTGCGGTACGGGGGTGCCGGAAGGAGTTCCCACGATGTAGGATGTTGCACCTTAGACATTCCAATGACCAAGAGCCAAGGGTATACATGTACCAAAGAGGGCAGATGTTAACCTTATAGTCCTGCGGCCCAAATCTAAAGGACGTTGTTTTGCAAGTCCCGTTTCAGTCTCAAGCAGACAACCTGAGCTTTGCATGGGTGGAAAGACCATGTCCTAGGGATGTCGAAACGGCTTGTTGTCATGTCCAGAACTAGGGCATAAGCTGGGGAGAACCAATTTTAGGTTTCGTTACGGAAGTCGTTATTTTACGACTCCTTGATTGAAATTGGCAGCATGTGATACGATATTTTATTGAAAATTAGTGCAGTCGATGTGAATTTGTTCTTGTATTTGGATGATTCGTAGATCATGGTTGCCCTTTGCCGAGCGTTCATTTCCTATTGATGGTGATTAGAGATGGCACAGATTGATTTGTTGTAAAATTCGACCAAAATCACCCCCAAACATGGATCTTTCGTATGAGAGGATTTCATTTATTGGGACACTATCTCGACAACACCAGCGGAAGAGAGCTAGCACGAGTGAAGCAAAGGACACCGGAAAACGGCAGAGTGATAGCGATCATAAGCTGATCTTAGCAAACGAGCGATATGGAAGATGTTGTAAATAATAGCGCAGTAGTGTATTTGTCATTTGCTGCAGAGTTGAAAAGTACAATTCAAATTCAAATCAATTCAAAAACTTCAATAGTGCGGTCCACTAGCCTTAGCTTTCAGACTCACTGTCCGATTCACAGTCGGACTTACAGTCCAATCCACTATCGAAACTGCCTTCACCCTCATCATGGCATTGTGTGCATGCGCGCGCGCGCGCGCGCACACACGTACACACACCGCACAACACATGACATTGTGCGCGCGCGCGCTCGCACACACACATACACAAACCCCACACGCACGCACACACACACACACCGCACAACACATGGCATTGTGTGTGCGCGTCCGTGCGCGCACACACTCACACACCACATAGCACGCTAGAGATCAGCAAGAACCTGCTGCGACCGTGGTTGAGATGGCGCTGTAGAAGACACCGCAGCCACCACTGGTTGCCTCGCACCCGAGGTTGTAGTCAAAGCCGTACTAGCCGATACATCTGTATTGGAGGCTGATGTAGTACCCAGAGATGAAACGGATCCACTGGTGTTCACCTGACGCGGCGGAGTAGCGGATCCTTTGAAGCCGAAATGAGTGGGCAACACGACATTGGCGGGGACAAGCCCAGCGGATATCGCAGCGGGCCTATCGTAACTCCTGGCAGTGAGCCTATCGTAATTCCTGGCAGTGGGCCCGTCGTAACTCCTGGCATTGGGCCCGTTCTCTTGCCGGACACTGGGGTGCGCAGTGGACGTGGATGCGGGCAGGACATCTGCGGCGACCGGCTGGACTGGGATGGTTGGAGCCGGGCCAGGTGCGTACTAGTATGACTGTTCGGCAATGACTGGGTATTACCGGCCATCGGACCGTTTGCAGACGACACAGACAAGTGGTTGCTCCGTGAAGAGTGCGCCTGTATACCCATGCCACTTACCATACATGTCAATTGCTGAAGGAAACACACAGTTCAAACACAAAACGCAAATGAAACACGCCAATGAAATTCGATCCTTAAACAAGTCAAGTTCGCATGTCCGCGTTATCACGGGCTATACAATTGTGTTTAGAAAACAACCAGTTTATAACTCTGTCTCTTCTTGCATAAAGTCAGCCTAGAATACTGACGTCAGCTTTGGACATTACTCTGACTCGGACCACAAGCCCTGATTTATTCTGACCTACATGTGTACCGTGTGAAGTAGCGCGAGAGCCAAGCTGGTCGTAATAATACGTGTAACAGCCACGAACGTAGTTCAACCAAAGAAGACTACCACATTACATGAGCATGAACACTTGCATTCCATTTAATACATTCCTATGTTGTAGATGTCAGGCACTGTAGTGTTCACGTCTACATACACATTGTGGCATTCCTTGGCCACCCAGACATTCATGATAGTAGCGCATCGTGTTATGTTATGCATGCAGCATGTGCCGTTTCCCGAGCGCGCGTGTGAAATGAACTTAGCGGCTTTTAGTTGCTGTGCATGAGTTGAGTCTGGACTCATGATCTGGTGTGTACATGCAATCATGTGATCTTGTAGTTGAGCGTATGTGTTATTTGGATTTCCTTGGTCATGACCAAACAATAAAACATGATCAAATTATTTCTACACATTCAACAATGCCAAGAACTCACCTGGTCCCCAAGTAGCTCATTATCTTCTTTTTCAGCATGAAAGTTGGATACTAAGGCGGAGTGTGATGCCGGTCGGCAAGCTGGTGCCGTTTGCAGTTATTGTACTTATCCGTGAGAAGCTTCAGGGGCAAGGCCCTTGCAGACTTCAACTCGGACTGTATATACAGCACCAGGCTGTCAAATGTTTCGTAGGCCGACGGCTGGTCACTCCCTCTGCCACTTCGTTGCCGGTGCATAGTGGCCAGGTGGGTGAAGGCACTGTAGCATGCTCCGACGCTGATAGTGGATTTCCGCTGCAACGCAATCTGGGCCATTCTGGAGCGAAAGCCAAAATTCTTGCGTTGTTCTCCAACTCTGCTAGATGCACATGTCATGAGGCACAAGTCTGCAGATGTGGATTCAATCATTGTACATCTCTCCTTGTTCTACGCTTTGCTGGTACATGGTGTCCCATCCTCACATACATGTATCTCCTCCAATTCAGAATGGCTTGAAAAGTCATGGCCACGTCCAAGTGGCAGCCGACCCAGCAACGTTTTGTTAGTGTATGTACTGTAGCACTTGCGGTGGTACCATCCGCGGACGCTCTCCTCGGTGCAGTGGCTCTCGCACAAGAAGGTATAGCTCGTCCTGCCTGCATTTAGCAGCTTCAAACAAAGTTTCCCAACTCTGCAAAGTAAATCGGGTTTGCTTTTCCTGCGATGCATTGAACGCAATGGCACAAGCAAAATTCCCGCGATACAACGCCATTCCCAGGACGAGGCCTAAGAAGCTCCACGGCCTCTTCCTCCATCATGTCAAAAGGTGTCTACCATGCTGTGAGGCACTCAAACAGCGCGAAACGCAACTACTATGCAACTACCAAACGAAAATGCAATTCTACATTTCAAAGAGTATCCTGTCGGTGTCGTCGTCATCTTCAAAAATTTGAAAAAGGCGCTCCTTTCCGTGAACTGTGCACCCCCAGATGGTGCGCAGTATCGCCGACGAGAGCGGAGAAATTGGCTTCTCCTGAGCTTCTGCCCTAACTCTGAAGATGACAACAAGCGGAATCCAGGTCAGGTATACATACTTTAGGCCGTAGTGAAGAACCCAGGTTGTCTGCTTGAGACTGAAACGGAAATTTTTTTTGAAGTTTGGGCCGCTGGACTATTAGGAGAAGTTGCCATGCAGTGCTGCACACTGGACATTGATTTGTAGGAAAGATCACACCATGTCTCAAAAGGCCTAGAGCGGACGTCTTTGCAGCCCTGCGCATTCAGTCCGCCTACGCGGCAGCGTTTTTTAGGTGCAGAAGACATTCATCAATGGCACTTTGCGGTACGGGGTACGGAAAGGGGCCTCCTCGTTCGACTTCGTCGACTTCTGCAGTTCTCCTTGGCACAAATAATTAGACCGCTGACGGGGTCACTTGTCAACAAAGTATCAACAACGTGTCGACAAAGTGTCGACCAAGTGTATAGCGGTACACTCAGCGGTACACTAATTCTCGTGCCATTCTCGTGTCACAAAACTGGAACATCGAGTACCAGTGCAGTATGGAAAGGCTTCAGACAGCGTGAAAATAATGTTGGCCATTTGATCGACGCGATGCAAAAGGTGGGAGTGTTCTAAGTGTGTTTAAAGGGGAAGGTGGAGACATATTCTGGCGGTTTTCCGGAGTCGTTCTAGCCTGTCAAGGGAAGTGTGTGACAACGGTGTGAGAGCATTGTTGTTGTTGTTGTTGAGTATTAAATGTTAAAGTTGCAAAACAAACAGGCGATGCCGCCTCCATGTATACAATGTACATGTGAGCGACACTGACTAATTTACCGGTAATAATAGTAATATTCCGCAAGTAATGAGGAGGGGATAATAATGCTCAAGCGCAGAGCTCTGTCATAGACTATGTCTTTTTCTCTTTCTTTGCTCACCTATTGCTCATCACTTCTTTTTCAGATTTGGTATTATGGAAAGTTTGGAACCCCCCTCGAGATATATAGGCGAAAGCCTTTGGGGAATCCTTAAAAGATTACAATTACAAAGGATCAGTTCCGGGAGCCCTACACTTACGTATCTATACGTATGCCGGTATGGCTCCCTTATCGGTGACCGCGAAGGAACTAATGTTCTTCCCATGTACGGGAAGAAGTAACAGGTCCCCCTCCCGGCTCCCATCCGACCCTCCCCCCTCCCCCTTTCCGAATCTCCCCATGACGGACACCGTACAAATAAAGATCCTTACGGTGTGTAGATGTATGCACGTGCACGTGACAAGTGCATGCGTGTGACACCTACAGTACCTGCTACCATGCTAGGGATCAACACAGTATCTAGGGAAGTGATACACTGCACTCATTATGGATTATGCGTACCGAAAATGTGTACGCCATTATGGCTACAGGCTCTATTTAATGAACATCTAAAGGTTAAACGGTTCACGGAATGACCTGCAGTGTAGGCAGAAGCAAGAAAGAAAAGCAAACTCCAGCTAGCTCGCGCGCAGGAAGCTCACTCTCGAAAGAACAATCGAACAGGAGGTGCTATCTTTAGACAAGTCTCATTACCTGTTTCCGCTCAGCAACTCTAACCTAGAACGGTTCTGGTCAAGTAGACCAGCTGGTGGGTGCTTACTCCAACACTCAACGTTCTCTGAAGACCTTTCCCGGAGCAAGCGTTTATACGGATCGTAAACCGGGATAAAAGGTAAGTCTCACCTGTGCCATTCTAGTCCGGTTTAATAATAGTTATGGTAACTATCAGTATAGACGGATAGGTTGCACGCTCTTTAGCTCACAAATCAGTTTCAAAAAGATTAGCAATCCTGGCGATCGCCCGAGGAGTTTGCAGTCTTACCGTATGAGCTGCCTGGAAAACTCGCTGTGAGCGTGAACTCGAAGAAATATTCTGCGCGAAAGCATGAAAAATGACAACTCACTCACGTCAGCATGTTATGTCTGGTTTACAACAAACGTTCTTCCTCGTATCGTATCGATATGGACTCGGAGAGGACATGTCGAATGTCGAAGCGCGGCAAGGGTCCCAAATCGTTTCGTGACCAAATAGTTTCTTTGAGCTGCGATGCAATTTTACTCTCACCATGTGACGAAAAATATATGGGTACGCACTCATTCTCGAGGGCATGACTTGGGAAAGCCATCCGTGTGACTCGACGACAATAGGGAGGTTTAGTCCCACGCAATCTGTGTGTACTTTACGTGGGTGTACCACGTGATACTCAGTGACCCACGTACAGACGTCTTCTGATTCACGATATGCCGTGTATGGAGGCTCACCAACGTTCGGCCAGAACGCGAGTGAAAATGAAAGTGCAGCACATTGCGCTGGTTGTGAGTGTGCTCAAATGTAGCGGATTTAGATCACCCGAAATAAAACCAAGTGTGGAACGACTTTTTTGTTTGTTTGTTACGTGGGCGAGTTTCACTTTCGCCCTGCTTACAATTTTTGTAGCTTTGTGCAGTCGTTGAATCTTTCCTCTCACTTTTCTTCGTCATGGCTGATGTTGAGGATGTGGTTGTGGTCAGTACGCCCAAGATAACCCCAACGAAGAATACAGTGCGTTTTTCGCTTAGAGATGACATAGCTCTGCTCGCAGAGGACAGGTACGAGAGCCATGAGGACATGTACTTGATTGACAAACACAGAGGGACAACGAGAATCCAAAGTTGCTACAAGAACATGCAAGAACCATTGACCGAAACAACTAATTTACTTTTGTCGTGGTGTCGACTTCGAATCTATTTTCAAACTTTCAAAACTTTCCCGCTCACATAAATGCCGTTTCCATCGAAAAGACTGCAACGATTTCACAAGTTTTCATTATGTGTGACTAAACAGCACATTGCAACGTGGGTGCCCTTTATCCACTTTACGTGTATCACCCACGTACGCGTTTCCGTTACGTGGGAACTAAACCTCCCTGTTTTGAGAAAAGCAGACGCTTGTGAAAGCTGATAGAAGACGGTGTTGAGTCCTAAATTCAAATAAATTGGCGATCTTGAAATACAAAAATAATTCTCAACAAGAAATCGATCCATTGATGTGTCGGTGTCTTCAACACTTAGCTACAGCGCAATGACTTCTATTCACTCACACCATTTCAGTGTTGTGGGTGTGTTCACATGGCGTGAGCCAGTCAAGTGTCTGTCAGTTCGGCAGGAAGCGCGAGCTCCAACAACAAGTCGTTTGGTGCAGCCACCTTCTCAGCTTGATCACCAAAACAGTGAAAAAAAGTTGGATTTGAAGATAGGTTGGGATTTGAACCCGCAAAATCATGGTCAGCAGACAGCATTCATAACCACAAGGCCAAAAAGGAGTGGATAAATCGTGGGTTTTGATTAAAAAAAATTGATACTGTCTTCCAATTGTAAACCATGGGAAAAGGTAAGAAGCCTGGCCGAAATTCTAATTCCTTAACGGCTGGTCCAATTGTTACGAAACCCTCAGAGAACAATTTGCCGTGCCCTAACAAACCCTTTTATGTGTTTTGTTGTCCAATTTTCCCTTATCTTCATAATTTTTAAGATCCAAACCTGATTTCTAATCTTCTTGAAACAGACTGTGGTACTTCTGTCGTTGTACCCCATGTGGCCGAGTGAGAACAGAGAGGGGAAGAAAGACGGGGAGAGAGAGATGGGGGGGGGGGGGGAGAAAGAAAGAAACATGGCCAGCAATCGAGGACATCTGAGAGTTGTAATTTTGTACTCCTCCCAAGTGGGATTTTTGGCGTGCTGGCTCAATCACAAGGAAGCCATCTGCCAAAAAAACTGAAGAAAATGGTTGTTGTTTGATCCTTTGGTGTAGTCTTTGTAGCTAGTCGAAGCTAGTTGCTTTTTGGAGCAGAGACGCTGAAATTGACTATTTTCTGCATGTACTCGTGCATGTACTCAGATATGCAGTCTCACTCGTATTTTAGCTCTTTTTCTGGAATGGATTCTGCTCTGCGGCCCTTGGTGAACATTACCTGCGCTCGTGGAGCAGCTGAAAAGGACCACTGGTATGTCTGGTTCCTGGTTTGAAAGTGGACAGTCGACTTTTGTGTCTTGAAAAAGGAGTAGAGAGTGATAAAGGTACATCTGTAGCTTATTTTTGAGTGCTCCTTGTACACTTTTGATCATGATAGAACATTCTCAGACCAAAGTCAGACCAAAGTCAGCCCGAAGATGGTCATACAGTTTTCTTGTGGATTTTTTAGTTGTTTCGTCTCGTACCTATGTCAGTATCGTGATGGTGAAGTGGAGAGGGTGATTTTCTTCCTCTAGGCTTCGTTTGGCCGACTTTGCTTTGTCCTCGTTGAAAAGTGATGCTGAAAAAAGGTTGATTCGCAAAATTATGAGAGAGAGAGAGAAAAGAGAAAGAAAGAGAGAGAGAGAGAGAGAGAGATAGAGAGATAGAGAGATAGAGAGATAGAGAGATAGAGATGGAGATAGATAGATAAATAGATAGATACTCAATCTGCGGACAGCATGCTGTTTCGTTCTTTGTGAACTCATCAGCGCAGCACAGTGGAAATGAGGCCGAACCTGATAGCAATGGAAATAAAAATTTCCAATTAGGCCCGAACGTATCTTGCGAGAGTGCTCAAACTGACAAGTCAGTGAGCTCTGCGTCATGCAAACAGCAAAGGCACTACCCCACATGAGAGTGCTCAACTACTACAAGAGCAGGAGCGAAAATACTCAATCTGCGGACAGCATGCTGTTTCGTTCTTTGTGAACTCATCAGCGCAGCACAGAGGAAATGAGGCCGAACCTGATAGCAATGGAAATAAAATTTCCAATCAGGCCCGAACGTACCTTGCCAGAGTGCTCAAACTGACAAGTCAGTGAGCTCTGCGTAATGCAAACAACAAAGGCACTACCCCACATGAGAGTGCTTAACTACTACAAGAGCAGGAGCGAAAATACTCAATCTGCGGACAGCATGCTGTTGAGAACGAAACAGCATGCTGTCCGCAGATTGAGTATTTTCGCTCCTGCTCTTGTAGTAGTTGAGCACTCTCATGTGGGGTAGTGCCTTTGCTGTTTGCAATACGCAGAGCTCACTGACTTGTCAGTTTGAGAACTCTGGCAAGGTACGTTCGGGCCTGAGTGGAAATAGATAGATAGATAGATAGAGAGAGAGAGAGAGAGAGAGAGAGAGAGAGAGAGAGAGAGAGAGAGAGATGGAGATAGATAGATAGATAGATGGAGAGAGATAGAATGAGGTAGAGAGAGATAGAGTGTGTCTGATCTCTGAAGATCTATTTAAATCAAGGAGTATGCCCAGGAGAATGAAATTGAAGACATTACTGCAGCTGTACTTATGGTTGATGAATATGGTGGTAAAGACACACCTGGCAATATGGCGGTAAACACACGCCTGCCCACACACGCTCTCTAGGCTGCAAAGTTCTGGTGCCAGAGCTCTCCTTCTCACCACCACCACCATCAGTTCGCGCCTGGCGCCTGGTCGATGCGTGGCTGGCGGTATCCGGCATAGCAGGCTGGTACATCAAGTAGCGCATGGCACATAGATGATGACACAGCAACGGCATAGCTCGATTGCGACGTACGTTTCGTCCCCGCTGGACTCGTCAGGCAATCTTCTTCTTGGATGTCTTCATACGGAGCTTGACTCGGGAGAATGAAATTGAAGACATCACTGCAGCTGTACTTATGGTTGATAAATATGGTGCGAACTGATGGTGGTGGTGGTGAGAAGGAGAGCTCTGTGCCAGAACTTTGCAGCCTAGAGAGCGTGTGTGGGCAGGCGTGTGTTTACCGCCATATTGCCAGGTGTGTCTTTACCACCATATTTATCAACCATGAGTATGCCCAGCAGTGGAATTTCTTCAGCACACACTGAAATGTTTTGCATGTATGCCTGGTAGTGCAGGTACTACATTTATAAAGTCCGTTCAATATAGTTATTTGTGCATTGACACATAAGTTACACCTACCAGCAGCCATGCATTGATGAGGCTCCATGCCAGGGTCAAAGCTATGGTGGTGCTGGAAGGTGCACTCTTTGCCGGAGCTTTGCAAAGTTAGAGAGAGGGGTGGGGGCGAGTGGGTGCATGTGAGCAGGCATGTATTTACGGCCATTTCATAAAGCGGGTGCGCTACCAACATCAGTTGGTCAAGCGACACAACCCAGTTTTTCGGGTTCGTTCAGCTGTGCTGCTGGTGGCGTCTCTGCCGGGTGAGGGGTCACGCACTGTTCCACGCATCGATTCCGCCTCAGCCACTTCCTGCAGGGAGTTGTTGCGGAGACGCTCCTTAACCTTGTCACTGCATAGCAGGAACCCTACGAATGGACCCCCTGACGATGGTGATAGTGAGAAGGACTCTGCAATACTCCGTCACCTGGCATCGTCACCGACCTGCCTGAGTGCAGTCTGCAAACACAGCACTCACTCGCAGTCTACAAACACACCACTCACTCGCAGTCTGCAAACACAGCACTCACTTGCAGTCTGCAAACACAGCACTCACTCGCAGTCTGCAAACACAGCACTCACTTGCAGTCTGCAAACACACCACTCACTCGCAGTCTGCAAACACAGCACTCACTTGCAGTCTGCAAACACACCACTCACTCGCAGTCTGCAAACACAGCACTCACTCGCGGTCTGCAAACACAGCACTCACTCGCAGTCTGCAAACACAGCACTCACTCGCACCTCAATATCCAAGCGCGTGCGCGCAACAAACCTGACCTTGCTCTCCTGGAGGCGGTGTGCATTGCAAACTCTGAAGCCTGAACTGTGTGTTTAGAAGAAGTATGTGCGAAAGTTGTTTTGACATTGTGGTACCGTAGTCCCCACTGTTGTTGGATAATACGCTCTGTATTGATTGTCTCACTATGCAGTTGGCGCCACTAGCGCTTTCTTAGGTGCTATTTTTGTCACTGCTCTGACCACCAAAGTGCCAGATATAAGGACTTGCTTGCTGCGGCTTCAATCACTACTGTTTTCGACTTAAGAAGAAATCGTACGAAGTGCCTAGTCGAAACTACAATTATTATTACTTCTGTGCTTCGGGTGTTAGTTTGATTCCGTCCAACCCAGAATCTATTCAGATTTGAGCACACATGCTTTTGTGCGCACAAGTACGGTATGTTGGCAAGCAGAGGGTCGAGATATAAGTAAATAGGAAACGCTCAAGATCATGACTGATTTGACTGACCACAGGAAGCCGTGCACACACCAAAACATATCCACATGACAGTGGCCAGATTCTCTCGCCTAAAACCTAGACTCCTCTCCTCTTAGGCATTTACATCCACATGCAGATACTCACTATAAGCTCCATCATAAGCTGAGCCGGTTCAGCACTGCAAGTAAAAGCTTACCGCCTCCAGGGCAAGTTAGGATAGTAATCTCTCAAACTGCCACAAACAGCGAAGTAGCGAGTGGAACTACACATGAACCGTAGTTGGCGAGGGTACATTCGTGCGGGGACTTTTCGGGAAACTTAGAGTCTGGCGAATAGTGAAAAGAAGAGAGGACTAGCCTAGCAGTTTATTTAGCGAACGAAGTCCGGAGGAATGTGAGAATGAAAAACAGGCACAGCATCAAAAGGATTTACGCATACCGGTAGCTCATCTGACCTTCATGGCTGGATTCATATCATCAATCCAGCCATTCCATTCCATTGCATACATGAGCCATGATCAGCAGAAGCAGACCTACATGATGTATACTACAGGCCAAACATTTCAACAATGGTTTTTCTGGTGGAAATTATTTCTATTTGAGGGTCATGTACACAAAGTTTGGGGCGGATTGGACAAGGGCGAGTCAGCGAAAAAATGGACCGGAGGGATAACCCTACTTGTAGGTGAAATATCCAAGAAAGCATGTTGGAAAAAAAAATATCCAAGAAAATATCCAAGAAAGTATCCAAGAAGAAATTATCCAAGAAAGCATGTTTGTAAGGATCATTGTCACTCTGCTCTCTTTAGTTGCTTGTCCATGTGCAGAACATTGTGGGTTTGATTCAGGTAGGGCTTCATTCCCTTGACCATCCAGCACACTATAAGATCAGCACCTAGTAAAATTGCAGCCTACACACACTACGGGTTCTTGTGCTGGCCAACACAGCTCAGTGTCAGGGATAGTTTTATACACAGAACGGCTGGGTTCATGCTGTTCTCCCTGAGATTCAATCATTGTTGAACACCATGTTTGCAGCAGCGTTAGCTGCACCTCAGGTGCATCATGAACAACTGCACGTTGAGCATAAACTCGTCGTATCCACATCCAAGGCCAGAAGCGTTTGACAGCCACATCTAATACCTAGAATAGTAGATGATCAGCGATCGTCTCTGCATTGAAAGTCGCTTCAGCTGTAGAAGCATGTTGAAATCTCCATCCTACGTTGTCGATGGAAACACCTCTGCTCCTCCTCAGCTTTGTTGACTAGTTCTCAGATTCTTGACAGGTTACTACAGCTATTTGTTCTGAGTTGGTCGCAACGCCACTATGTCGAGACCAAAATAAATGGTTCTCAGCTTCGAGTAGCCTTCGTTTGGCCTCATGAACTCCAGAATATTCACAACTGCGACGACGAGCTATTGTAACTAACTACTCACTCAACAAAAAAATTATTTTAAAATTATTAATTTTCATTCACTTGAAGCGATCGATCGAGAGCATTCGATCGTTGCAGTTTCGAAGCATTTGCAAGCGCTTCCAGCTGAGCGCTTGTCTACACAGCCTAGCATAACTGGTTACTAGTATCCTGTACGACTTCGCAGAAAGACAAAGGAAGAACCACCTGATGTTGCTATTGAGAATTGTTGGGAGCACACGAGAGAGCGGCATCAATTTAATATTAAAAAAGGATCAGTTTCTGTTTTTCGATTTCAAAGTAACATGTTACAAGGCAATACGGTTCAAATGGTCGCAAGACCGTGACCCTGCCAACCGGGTTATGGTTGTAGTCAGGAGCACTATGCGTCCTCGCCTGTTGTGGTCGTAGTCCGCCCAAGCGCCTCTGCATAAAGAAGGCGAACATCAGAGTTGGCAGATAAGTACAATACAATTTTTGTAGTACAGTGCTGGCAACTGAAATCCGACCCACTTGCCAGCGCGCCGCGCGGGCAAGGGGGTCGGATTTCAGTTGCCAGCACTGTACTCATCTACTACAGATAGTAGCCACACACTAACTAACGATAACGCACCTTCCAGGGTCAATCTGTGAACCTAGTGGTCAAAGTTCATGTCAGAACAACTGCCAGCATGCTACAAACAGATGACAATAAACAACGATGCTGACAAGGCCTACTTGGCAGATCTACCAGGTCCAGTATGTAGCAGGATTGTGGATAGGTACACGTAATGATTGTAATTACTATCGTTTGTATCACAACTTGTGAGTTCAGCAATAGAGGAGGTTTTATCACTCACACTAAGAGGACCTATGACAATGACTATGTAACTCACTGGTACTGTGGTAGATCTACAACTAACTTACCAGTGATAGTGATAGTAGCTTTGGTTTTTACTTCATGCTTTTTCAACCCGTTCTCAAAGGAAACTTTCGATGATCTGACTTCTAGTGGACTGCAGTAGTCAGAAAGACGATAGCCAATAAGGTCGTGAGGAAAGCTTGTTGCTTGCCGATCCAGTCTAAGGCTTCTGGCTACAGAGAAAGCCTTTTGGTTGCCTATTCCGTGCGAGCACGGCTTAAGAACACAAGAACGTTTTTGGAAAACCAGACCGGCAGCTGGCGAGTGTGAACAGAGTCGTCCAGTGCTCCTCGCCCATCCTTTGTCGAGTGCCTGTGGGCTTGTATACATGTAATAGCCCAGTGGACACCAAGTTGAAAGGTAAGTCCCAGCTGGGCCAGTAAGGTCTAGGCAGCATGGTCACTGATCAAACATAAAGTTCACAGTCATTTTCATATTAAATTTTATTATGACTTGTAGTTACCGAAGAAGAAGAAGAAGAAGAAGAAGAAGAAGAAGAAGAAGAAGAAACATAAAGTTAGCCCTGTGGGATGGGGTGTTCGTTGTCGTAATCGTTGTGCTACGAATACATTGTACTACTGTGCACGTGCACCCGCTTAACCTGTTGGGATCAGGTGATATGATGCCACTCATGTGCATGTAGTTTCCCCGCGCCTGTCATACTTATTATAATTTGCGTTACAGGTCTACTCTCGTTAGTTGACAACCCGGGGGGGGGGGGGGGGGGGGTCGCAATTGTTGTCTTCTAACGAGTATTATCTACTATCCACACTTGCATGAACGCGTATCAGGCGTCGGAGACTTTGGATCATTGGAAAGGTTAAGCTGCATGTTATTTCTGACGTGTCGCTCAAACGTGAGCTGCAGGTTACTCGCGTTGTTTCCAACGTGCGAGCCAAATAACGCGAGCTGAGCTTTCGCGTCATGTCAAAAATAATGTGCAGCTTGACCTCTCAATGGTCTAGAGAGGTTAGTGAGCCGGTTCGTCTTGTACCTGCGGGCATACTAACGAGGGTAGACCTGTATACTGCTGTACACGCATGCCTACTGGGTTCCGCCAAGAGTAGATAAACAAGAGTGTGCAACTCCGGATCTCTCCTGCACAATCTGCAGATACCCCCGCCCGCGGCGGAATTTTTTGTTCACGTCACCTTTTTTCAGAAGAACGCGCATTTTGCCCCAGAGCAGTGTGAGAGCACGTGCTGGGCACCGACTTTGTAATGTAAAGCCCGGCCAAGTGCACGAGGCAACACTTTCCAAAAGACTCGCAGCGCGTGCATCGTCGAAAGATTACGTCAACAAAAAATTCCGCCGCGGACCAACCCATCCCGGAGTTGCACACTCTTGTTTATCTACTCTTGGTTCCGCGCATCTGACTTCGGCGCTGCCACTGCTATGCGAGTAATCTGTTCTTTAGTCTTTACCAAAGTGTTTAAATGTTTTCCTGTCTACTTGTACTAGAAGTACAGCTGTCCCTCTCTAGTCCGGCACGTTGTGCAACGGCATTTTCTACTGGATAAACCATATTTTGAGTGTGCGTTTTTCCTGCCTTCTTGTTCTTTTAATCTTTTTCCATGGCTGATAGCCCTCATTCATTACATCGGTGGACACTATGTCAGCCACGGATTGAGAATAATAAAAATACAAGTAAACAAGGGTGCTGGTTTTAACAAATCCTGCCGCCCAAGGTGGCCCACTTATCTAACATGCATGTTTGTGTTATTCGTCAAAACGCAAGGGTTTCCCGTGTCAATCCAAGGGCTTTGCGGAATGCATGTCCATACAGAGTGTAGATTGTGTAGCCTATAGTGCATAAGCTGTAGGCTGTACATTGCGTACACTGTAGGCTGTACATTGCGTACACTGTAGGCTGTACATTGCGTACACTGTAGGCTGTACATTGCGTACACTGTAGGCTGTACATTGCGTACACTGTAGGCTGTACATTGCGTACACTGTAGGCTGTACATTGCGTACACTGTAGGCTGTACATTGCGTACACTGTAGGCTGTACATTGCGTACACTGTAGGCTGTACATTGCGTACACTGTAGGCTGTACATTGCGTACACTGTAGGCTGTACATTGCGTACACTGTAGGCTGTACATTGCGTACACTGTAGGCTGTACATTGCGTACACTGTAGGCTGTACATTGCGTACACTGTAGGCTGTACATTGCGTACACTGTAGATGTGATACTTATCAGGGCTGCAACGAATGTTCTAAATCGCTGAAGAACCCTTCTAATCTAAACGAATGAAGGTTCCAACCTGCTAGGACTGTCGAGTAGGTGACTGTTAGCATCTCACAGCACTTGTCATGGCATAGGTATACACATCATGTCATGCAGAACAATAATCTGTGTGCAAACTTTGAAGGCAACCAATAGCCGGAAAGGCATCACTGTTGCAAGATTTATTTGCATTTTTGTCGTTTCATGCTCTTGGCATGCTTTTCAGAGTTTAAAGTAGATTTTGAGATCATGCATGTTCAGAAACCTGTTTTAGAACCTTCGAACCTTTCTTGATGCCCTAATAATTATGTTCTCAACCGTTTGTGACATTCAGAAAGTACACGCGCAGAGATAGGTTAGTTTGTGCACGTCATGTATTGACTAAACTGGCATACATGTAGCTGTGCTCCGGTATGGTATGTGATGTACAACTGTTGGACTCGAGATCGAATTTTAATTCGATTTCGAGTCCAACAGTTAAAAGTACAGTTTGAGCGATTTGTTGCAAAAATTGCTGCTGGAGGCAGAATTCAAGTGTCGGATCAAAGTGTAGAAAATGAACTGAAAAATTCCTTTTTGTCAGAAAGTGTGGTGGTTTGCAAGGGTGCTGTATAATTATACATGTGCCGGATTAGAGAGGGAAGACTGTAGTTCTGTTTTCTACCCTTCCGTGGGAAACAATCTCAGGGAACGGGAAACCAAAATAGCAGATGGTGATAGGGCATCTGTAACCAACGTTGTCATTGTCGTCGTGGCTAGGAGGGAGATTAAGATAGATAGATGGATACATGGAGAGAGAAAGAGAGAGAGAGTGTGTGTGTGTGTGTGTGTGTGTGCTCCTTGGGAGCAGGTTACACTTTCTGAGCTCCTTTTTTGGCTTTCTCCAAAGTGTTCTGCCTGCCCAGGGCGACTCTGGCATAGCCAGAGTCGACTCTGGAGCACCCTCGCACACTGCCAAGGTAGTGCTACATGATTGGAACGCAGAATCGCGATGTAGCTTGCAGGACAATTTATTCCGATATTGTCACTGCTGCGTCGGCCGTGGTCCACCACTCGCAGTGGAGTAGCTGTCCAGCGAGTGCTGTATTATCTAAGCTCAAAGAAAGCAGTGGTGGGAATTGCAGATTGGTTGGTGGAGTGCTGGAACGACTCGTTGTTTACAGTGGAGTGGACGAGGGAGTGCTGAGAGGAAGGTCGCAATGGCGGAATGGTGGGAATTGAGCCTTCAATCCTTCGTCATCATGAGTGCACTGGTCAAGCGTTGTGGAAGTCTGTCGGATATGTGAGGCCTTGCCCTGCCGCTTACATCTTCAATGTGGAAGAACTGCCAGTGGAGTCCTGGTGGGATTTCGGATGCCCACACTCCTTTTGCTTGGTGGATTCTCTCGTGGACAGTGTTTTTTTGTGACGTGGAATTTTGCAGGATTTTTTCTTTCCTGTTCTTTTTCAGTTGTGGTCACTACCACTGTCAGGTTGTTGTTACAGTACAGCAGTCGTCCGGTCTACTCCATTGTTTCATCTGTTTTGCCAGTTCTGCTAGCTGGTTTTCTTTGTTGCCACTGATGAATTGTGGAATATTCAGTTTTGCTGAATTCGAACCTGCAGTTAATTATATTAGTCAATGTCTGTAATTTACTACATTCTCAACCCGTCACCACCATGCGCTCTCAGCCTAACCAATGCCCATGCTATGTATCTGCTTGATACATTTCCAAAACAAATGAAGTCAGCAGGACCAGGATATGTGTGAGAAGCCTCAGAAACAAAAATAGTACATAAGAAGCATGTTTTTAGCTAGATACCGTATTTTCTCATAGCCAGCAATCGCATGTCACCACGTACATTCAAAATCAACATAATTTTGCAAATCGACCTTTTTTTCAGGATCACTTTTCAACGAGGACGAAGCAAAGTCGGCCGAATGAAGCCTAGAGGAAGAAAATCACCCTCTCCACTTCACCATCACGATACTGACATAGATACGAGATGAAACAACTAAAAAATCCACAAGAAAACTGTACGACCATCAGACTTTGGTCTGACTTTGGTCTGAGAATTTCTATCACGATCAAAAATGTACGAGGAGCACTCAAAATAAGCCACAGACGTACCTGTATCGCTCTCTACTCCTTTTCAAGGCACAAAAGTCGACTCTCCACTTTCAAACCAGGAACCAGACATACCAGTGGTCCTTTTCAGCTGCTCCACGAGCGCAGGAAAGGTTCACCAAGGGCGTAGAGCAGCATCCATTCCAGAAAAAGAGCTAAAATACGAGTGAGACTGCATGCCTGAGTACATGAGTACATGTATGAGTACATGCAGAAAATAGTCAATTTCAGCGTTTCTGCTCCAAACAGCAACTAGCTTCGACTAGAAACAAAGATTACAACAAGGGATCAAACAACAACCATTTTCTGTAGTTTTTTTGCAGATAGCTTCCTTGTGCTTGGCCCAGCACGCCAAAAATCACACCTCGGAGGAGTACAAAAGTTACAACTCTCAGATGTCCTCGATTGCTGGCCATGCTAATAAGAGCCCGGAGTTCTTATTTTTTCAGTGACAGCTCTACCCTTGCGACTATTAGAGACTGGGCTATTATTGGAGACTGGGCTATTATTTTTTTTCAATTGTCATATCAAGCCAACTCCAGTCTATACAGGCATAAACTGACCATATCAAGACTGATGTTTCAACCCTAACTCAGGAATATGGTCAAAACAGATGTTTCACAATAGCATTGGCACCAGGAAGGAAGCAGTAGACCGAAAACGTCCTTACAAATATGTTCTTGGCATGTTGTACTGCTGTTTTATATGCAGTCAATATACTTGTTGCATACTCCAATTGTGACCTGCGCTACTATTAGAGACTGTGCTCTTATTATTTCAAACCACCCTCACCCCGGGTCATTATTGGAGACTGGGCTATTATTGGAGACCTGGGCTTTTATTATAGAAAATACGGTACTGAAAATTTTTCACTTCCTCGGCCTATTACTAGTAAAATTCATGACCTGGAAGTTCTATATTGGGCAAATTACAAAAATGGCCCGAAAATATTTAGTTTTTTCTTCTTTTCTACATTGCTATATGTCCATAGAATAGACAGACATACAAATTAAGGTATAAATTACGGTAGGTAAATGGATGGATAACGGTGGTGTGGGAAGAATTGAGTGCTCTTCTACACGATTTGATTTAAACGGAAATGCACATAATGACATGTGTAACCTGCTCAGTTTGCCATGAGCTGAAGAGGAATATGCTTGCTGGTAAACGTATTGATCCATACACAACCAAGCACAGCCTGCCGACCCATTACAATCATTGCAATAATCCTTAGCCTTTCGCAGATGATGTATTTCGTGGGAATTTCGCTGTGAGCAACATGAAATAAAAAATCAGTTCAAAGATTTCCCAGTTTTGCAGCTTCAATGTCAAGTCACACCCCTACTGAGCTGGAAAAACAAAAGATGATAGAGGGTATTTGGACCAATTCCTCCTGTAAAGCCTCATTTCCCTTCTGAAATAGGAGATTTCAGTCAAAAACACGAGGGAAAAAGAAGAAAGAAAGCTGTGCACAAGGGTGGCTCAAACCCGCAAGGGGCGCAAAGTCATAATATTTCCACTCATGGCCTGCGCAGAAGGATGCTCAGAGGACCAGTTTGTGAATTCGGATTGAGCTACCTTAGAATGTGAGACTGGTGTGAAGAGCTATTGTACGCGCTTTTTGGTGGAGGAACACGCAATACATTCTACGTAAAACGTACACGGAAATTACACTACAACTGATTGCAATAAAGCGAGAATAATGATGTCATTGGAAATTATGTTTTCTGCGTAGTGAGAGGATGGTGCTTTGTCCCTTGTGTGCAGGTGAGGTGAAACTCACCCCTGAGATCTGCCAAAGAGACAGGATCGGTTGCCATTCAGGATCCACACCATCCTGTCCGCCCGTCAACGGGATTGACAGTGGGAGTCCTCACTGATGCCAATGTCGATGTGCACCACGAAACTTGTAGTCCCGAGTGTGATGCTAGCAGGTCTGGTAGCAACCACTGACACACGAGAGGACAGCTGCGGTATTCACTCCAGTCAGGGCTGCTTGGCCAATGCTTCATATCGGCAGCTCAGCTCAGTTTGATCAATCAGAGATAATTGAAGATTAAATGACGGCCAAACTCCAAATTTAGAAAAAAGGTCTATAAGTAGCTCGAACAACTGTGGTGTGGTGACAATGTGCCAGAGCATGTCCATGGTGTGGTGACAATGTGCCAGAGCATGTCCATGGTGTGGTGACCATGAACCACCGGTAACCCTCAGAGCCGCCATTCCGCCTATCTTCACTACTGTATGTAGTATGTATGACGGCAATGTTCTGGTGCAATGACCGGACTACTCTGACTATACACGAGCTATGGGCCCGGATGGCACTGTAGTTCAGTATTGCTAGAACTGTAGTCGTGCTTCTCGACTATTTTATGCCTTGCATGCACTAGTACCCATTTGGTTAGGTTGCCAACAAATTCAGGGCTCACGGTTGTGATGCCAAAACTCGATTACGTGGGAGGACATCTTGAAATCTGATCACCATAGAAATGAGCTCGCGTGACCGGAGCTACATGTACGCGGCAGTGCGCGGAGCACAGCAAGGACTCGAGATTTTGCGAGGAGAGTTGCAGCGACTGACAAGAAAAAGTAGAACTGAGGAAGACGGAGACCCGCAGGGGACTTGTGTTTCACTTTGGTTGCCGTTCACCGTCGTTGTTATTGCTTCTTTCCGAGCGAGTGTGTTGCGAGCGTTGCTGGCCTCGTAAGCCAAAGGCTTCAGACAGTTCGCACGCGAAGTCCTGCGATGAGTAGAAGTCGCGATTTCTGCCGCCGAGTCTTTGCTGAGAAAGGGATCGACATCTATCTCGTCTGCTGATGAACTGGCGCAGGTGAGGAGAGGTAGAGGACAAGCACTCCTTGATGGAATGAAGCTAAGACTCACACAGTGTTCTAGTTCGTTATCTCTGCTCTCAGAGTGTTTAGTAAATGCACGGACATGCTGCTGTGAGAAGTGACGATGGAGAGTTGTGAATTATTTGATTTGCCACTCTGTTTCATTGCAAGAGGACAAATCAAATGGCTTCGCCGTTGTACTGGTCAAGTATTTTCGGTTCACCATATCTGCTGAAGCATACAGCAGTAGAGCGCCGATGAGCGAGACAGCAAACGGTGAATATTATTTCAAGAGTTTGTCAGTCACGGAGGAAACATTGCAAAAAACGCCTTGCTGCTGCCTCGCTGGTGTAGTTTCCGCATCTACAACGCATCTGCACATGCTTCCTTCCTTGTCGTCGCGCACAGGAGTTCGCGTACGCCGCTGCCGACTTAGCTCACTTCAAAACAGTCTAAGGTAGCACAATATTGGCCGATTTTGACAATCGATGGCTCAAAATCTTCAGTAGATGCTAAGCTACAGTTTAACAGAAGCGATTTTTTTCTAGATCAAGGGATCGCTGTAGAGCATTCACGGACTTTGTGACAATATCTTTAGTTTCCCGCGGCCAAAATCAAAAATTCCTTCGGTAGATCCCCTAGTTCACATCTTGCCTGGTTCCACCTAAATTTTCAGTGTCGTACTGTCTACCCGTGCTACCTTAGTCTATTTTGAAGAGGCATGTGTTGCACTGAAAATGCGCTGCGAGATGGCTAGAGTTTGTGCAGTCTCTCCGGAGGCGTGGGTTCGAATCCCACCGCTGCCACCAATGTTGTAACTGCCTTTCTCTACCTGCTCCCAGTCCCGTGCCATCTCCATACTTGTACAAATGGACGACGATAACTACATTTAGGAAGACTGTTTATTACGAGACGACGACGGAAACACAACTAGACATGACGAACTCAAGACGAAGACATGATGAACTCAAAATGAAGACTGCTTTTCAAACCACAGCAACACGCGCATGCACCAACATGACGTACACATGACATACACAAAATAACGTACTACAACATACCCAACCGTGAGCCCTGAAATTCAAAGTCTGATGTGTGGCTTTTATTCCGATCGTCAATTGAGTGACTTTTCCCGAATTCCTTGAAATCTCTCTCCGGCTTCTCCCGGGCAAGCCCACATGAAGTCTGTCCGGGAATGAGTGAACAATTGCAAGTACAGTGCGTATCGGTTATAGCGTGGTTGTGTAAAAGAATATACTGCCTACAAGAATGAACTCTCATATTTTCATAATCATAACATGGATTTCAAATATTCTTACAAGCAATTTTATTGCATAGTAGAATATTTCGGTCCTAAGAATGGACTTTGTGTAGCGAAACATGCCAGATTCAGGGGCGTAGCCAGGATTGTGGCTGAGGGGGGTGCTCACTGGAAGTGTGGGCCTGCGCCCGAAGGGCGCGAAAAATGGGGGGGGGTCCGGGGGCCCTCCCCCTGAAATTTTTTCGATATTGAGTGCCAAATCCTTCATTTTTGCATCTATTTCATTATTTTCCATTCCACCAATGATTCAATAAAAAGTCAGATAATCGTATGAAACGCACAGTACTTTGCTACAGAAGTTGGATGGTAAGAGATTGACAGGGTGTGGTTAGACCCAGAATATAATACAGACAATTGTTGAAGTTCGTTCAATCCACGATTGAATACATGTAATCACCAGGACACTTATTATTAGAAGCTTCTCCGCGTGGGCATCAATGCAATGTAGATATACACAGCATGTATAGCTTTCGCATAAGCCGAAGCGACAACAGCCAAACAGGATATTGATGGCGATATAAAACATATGCGATATAAAACGCGTGACGAAAATAGAATACAATTAAGACAAGCAAACGAGCAGCTCAACCGAGTTGAATTTGAATTTACTGATCATTACCAGGGTTCATCTGTGAGCAGCAACATATCTCTCCAGGATACGGCCGCTGAGGTAGGTCCACGCCCCGCGATTCTGGGCGATGCTCCTCAGCTCCTCAAGATCTGCCGAGGTCTTGAGGGTCCTCCCAACCAGCTCAAGATCGTGTCTGAGCACGACCGGCAGAGTTGTGCGCGGCCTGCCCCTCCAGGTAGGCTCAGTGGATGGCTTGAAGTAGGAGCACATTGACAGGTTCGCCGGTGCACTCTGGTCCAGCCGCAGCACGTGCCCAAACAGACGCCAGCGGGCTCCCAGGATCGAGATACCAAGTGGTGTTGAGTTTGTCCTCTTGTACAGGGTGTTATTCTTGATCTTAGCTGGGTACCGTATGCCAATAACTTTCCGCAGTTGTTGTCTGTGGAACGCATCAACTCTATGCCAGGACACTGCTGCACATCGTCACCTGCAACAACAGTGTTCTGCAAGTCACACACGTGGCAAAATACCTCGGTGTGTTGATTGATGACCAGCTAACTTGGGCACCCCACATCGAGTTTCTGGCGAAAAAATTGGCGGCGACCACTGGACAGCTTTGGAGGCATGGCCGGGCCTTGTCACTGAAAGCACGTCGAATGTGGTATATGTCTATGATACTATCTCATCTCTGTTACGCCTCTAATTGCTTCTTTCCTGCGCTTTCACGGTCTCTGCTAAATTGCCTTGTAAAACTGCATAAGTCTGGTATTCGTGCTGTGTTTCAGGCTCCCCGCCGCAGTGCAACAGCTCCCTTGCTTGCTAAGTTATCCATACCATCACTTCACCAAGTCCTTTTACAGAAGCTGCTTGTATTTGTTTTCCGGTCTATACACGGATCTGCAAGCTCTCTCTTTCAAGATTATTTTGTATTACTTGCCCAGCCTCAGATACCACTTGCTGATCGTATAGTCACCCGTGGGCAGCTGCATAATTTACTTCGCATCCCATTCCTACCCAATCCTGCTGGGAGATGTTCTATCCAATTTCTGGGCAGCACCACATGGAACTCTCTACCTGATGCTACCCGCTCTCTAACAAACCTTGTTCATTTCAAAAAATCTCTTTCAGATCTTGATCTCACTTCACTCCATTAGCTATTGACACACGAGTACGTTCTGTCCCCTGTCCATCATCAATATTATCTACATGTACAACCACAACACACATAAAATACACTGCTGCATGGTATTTTTATAATTGTCCTGCTGACGGTCATGACATCTTATCATATTAATCTATCATACTATTATATTTTTCATCATAGCCTAGGAGCTGTGGCATCATTTATGATCCACAGCAAGAAGGCAGCAATGCCTGTACCTATGGTGAAGTAAAATAAAGGTAACATAACATAACATTATACCAGCCAGGATAGGAAAATTTTATTATACAGGGGAAATCTTATTATACAGGTATTAGAGGTTACGTATGTCTGCCGACGAGTGCTCATGTTCAATCCGCCTCATGAGATTTGTATTTACAGTCCACATGTGCCAGAGTGAGATGTACCACAGTATGCTGCATCATTCACTGTGCAATACATTCACCAGCTGCATTCGTCGTGGATGGCGGCGAGCAAACTCATCGATGACCGCACCCACGTCAACTGGAATGTCATGATGAACCTGCAGCAAGGTGAGGCCAGTCAGCCGGGAGTTCTTCATCACTGATCTCTGCCGGTCCTTGACCAGTTTCAGGGCGCTGAAGGACCGTTCGGACGAGCAAGACGTCACTGGCAAGGTTGCAAGAAGTTGCAGAAGGCAGCGGATGTTCGGGAACATCTGGGAAGCGTGGGGTAGCGCTGCTGATACCGAGGTCGGCAAGCTAGCTTCACCGTGCTCTGCCTTTGCCTTCACCCACTTCACGCGCCAGCAGTGGAGCTCAGCCTCCATACTACGGCCAGACACAAAGTCGTCGTCATACAGCTTCACCAGCTCCTGTACTTGGGACTTCGCAGCGTCCATGGACATCTTTAGCAGCAGTGCTGGGATGGCACAGAAGCCCTGGAGTGCGGTCGAGTCGAGCGGCGTGAACCTGGCCTCTATCTCCGACACCATGTGGTCCAGAATGGGCACTGTCAGGGCACGTCGGTAGTACTGGACGGGCGTATCGGCCTGAACGTTGTTCCGTTGGGTCTGGTGACCACACAGCCTAGGAAGTGATGGCGTAACGTGCACTGCCTCACATATGGACTTCACCACTTTAAACCACTCACCATGGTACTTGTCCACATTTCTTCGGACTTCTGCCAGTGTGGTTGTGACGGAACTCACATCGTGCATTGCTGCAATCAAGTCCTTGGCTTCTGCTTGGAGACTGGAGGTGATGCCACGCACGTAATGAAGGCACTTGTTGACAATAACTAAGGCTGCGATAAAGTCGGTGTTGGTGATAGCCGTCAGCAAACCATTCGCATCCGTAATGGAATCTCTTGACCACGCCTGGGGACCTTCATCCAGGATTGCATTGAAGCAGACCACAAGCATGGGGTGAAGGGCCAAGAAGGATTCCAGTGCATCAAGTCGCTGCACCCACCGTGTCCTGCAGAGATCCTTTACCTTGGATGTATCAGGTTCCTCGTCTGCATCATTCAAAGCGGCCTCGAGCGCTTTCTGGCGTTTCGGATGGGAGTCGAAGAAAACTGCTACTCGGGTGACGACGCCCATCATATTCTGCACCAAACGATCTTGCAGAGATGAGACGACCACCAAGTTCAGGCAGTGCGAGGCACAGTTCAGGTACAAAGCTCGGGGGTACTTCTCTGTGATACGGGCAGCGGCACCTTTCCTGGCTCCTGCCATGTTGCCTGCTCCGTCATAGCTCTGTCCACGGAGCTTGCCAAGGTCAAGGCCAAGACTGGTGATGGTATCCGTGATCAGCTTAGCGAGGGCCTCTCCGGTAACTCCTGCTGCACACTCAACGAACACGACAAAATCCTCTCGAACCACCTTTGTCGATAGGTCCACGTACCGTAACACCAACCTGAGTTGCTCCTTGTTTGCCACATCTGTCACCTCATCAGCGATGACCGTGAACCATCCAGCATCCTTGACCCGATCAACAATCCTCTGGGCAATCTGGTCACCAATGATGTCGATCAGTTGGTTCTGGATATCTCCTGACGTGTACGTTGCATTGGCTGGGGCAGAAGCAATATGACCAGCTAGGATCTTGTCACCAGCCTCCACTCTGAAGTCCATCAAAGCCCAGAAATTTCCACAGTTTGCGGAATCCGCGGCCTCCTTGTTTGTGCTGGCGTCTCTGTGACCTCGCAGAGGAATATTTTGTCTGCCGCACAAGATCAGGATTTTGATTATCGCCTCCAACTTGGCGCGATTCGCAGCTACCCTAGCCGCGAGTCCATCATTGGTCAGCTGTGCTATGTCCTTCGTTTTCCCCTCCATGACACTGAGGAAGCCGTCAGCTCTTACCACAGCGTCCTGGTGGTAGGCTTTCCCCATATGCTCATCCAGGAGCGCCAGTGCTTTCCGAAAGTTCGTCAAGGGACGTCTTGCCAAAACACCGAGCGACGATCCTCGGAATGCATTTGCAAATAGACAGCATGGAATGCAGACTCCGCTGGAAAGCGAAGGGCTAAACACCAGCCATGGCTTGTATACATCGAGCCAGCGGGGCTGAAAAGACCGGCCACCATTCTTCGGGAAAACAAACGAACAATCCGGTTGGACATGGTCCTTTAGCAGGGCAAACATCACGTCGTCGTCGAGCGGTGCACCCTTCGCAATGTCCTCCATGAAGGTACCGATGTCATTTCGGACGACTGCGACTGGTACAGCCAAGGGCGACAACTGCGGCTCTTCCGAGCCTTCGACTTCGACAATTTCGCAATTAGATTCGTCAGATTCGGAAATGGCACTGGCACTGCTGCTACTGGTATCTGGTCTCTTCGACTTCCCTCGACTGAAATACTTCAAGATCGACATTTTCATAAGAATCCATTCGACTTGCGGATCACAAAACGACGTTGACACTTCTCTTTCACTTCTACCAAGTCTAGCTACACAAAGTGCGAGTCTATATACCGGTAGTTGTACAATGCGCAGTGCATCCGAAAACGACCAAACTCACATTCAAAGGCAAAGATCTACACACAACTATACTACCACGGTAGTACTAGTTCAAATTACAGTACTGGTAGTACTACATTGTACTAAAAATTAATAATTTAGCACTACTGCGCCTGTCACCGGCGAGAACATGACTGCATGTGCAGCCATGCATGCAGTCTCAAGTGCAACCTGCATGCGGCGCGGCAGGGACAGCCCACGTGGTACACGATAATGACACGTGGATATGTACGCCAACACGCCCAGTAATACAGTTGGCCGGGCCCCGTCGTGCAGCGCAGCGTCGTGTGGCGTCGATCTTGTTGACGTCGAGTCTCGATCGCGGGCGGGCGTAGATCCACAGCAGTACGAAAATGGTACCTGAAATTTTTGAGGGGGGTGCTTGGGCACCCAAAGCACCCCCCCCCCCCCCTGGCTACGCCACTGAGATTAGTACAAGGTGTATCACCTGTAGTAATAACATCTGTCCCATGCAGTTCTGATCTGACTCGCGTTGCGTCGTAGTGCTGCAGGTTCAACTGTTGTGGTCATGTAACTCATGTTGGATAGCCACATGGTAAGCCTATGGCCAATGGGACTATGACCAGCCACATGCACAGTAGCACTACGTTGCACGTACGATGATCTTCCTGTCCCTGCACACATGCATATGATATGGCACACTTGATGGATCGTGTGTAAGAAATATCGGATATAAGAATAGAAAGTCGTTTCTCAAACACCCACGCTATAACCGATACCTACTGTACGTGTATTTGAATGTTTACGCCTTGTGGGTGGGCATGTGTTTGTGTGCGTGGGCATGTGTTTGTGTGCGTGGGCATGTGTTTGTGTGCGTGGGCATGTGTTTGTGTGCGTGGGCATGTGTTTGTGTGCGTGAGCATGTGTTTGTGTGCGTGGGCATGTGTTTTTGTGCGTGGGCGTGTGTTTGTGTGCGTGGGCATGTGTTTGTGTGCGTGGGCATGTGTTTGTGTGCGTGGGCATGTGTTTGTGTTTTTGTGCAGCTTCAACCTGTTTACACCATGGCAGCAGGCGCAACAAAGTGTTCGCTGCTCCTCTTGTTCTTGAGCATTCTCTGGGGGACCTGCACTGGAACAATGGAAGCTGTTACTACTAAGGAACCACCGTCCGTAATGCCAACCACTGGAACAATGGGTGATAATACTACTACGGCACCAATGCCCAGTACGCCAAGTTTATGTTGATGTGTACTTTGAGTTAGTTTAAGGGACGCTATTCTATTTGAGGTTGGACCCTTTCCCGGTTTATGACCTGTATACTTTTCATGAAGATCACATTGTTTTTGTCTGGGCAATGAGAAGTAAGGATCCGTCCATAATCGTCGATCTCTTACACGAAACGAAAACGTTTCGCTTATTGGTGGGTGGGTCCTGGAGAGTTTCCTTTTGAAAGACATTGATAGCCGAGATATCAATCCATTCTAGTTGTCAAGTCAATATATTTTCGTTTAGGTTTTGTTACAGGGGGAGGGTGATAACTAAACCTTTTCTCTTCCTCTAGGCTTCGTTTGGCCGACTTTGCTTTGTCCTCGTTGAAAAGTGATGACGAAAAAAGGTCGATTCGCAAAATTATGTTCATTTTCAATGTACGTGATGACATGGGTTTGCTGGCTATGTGTCCGTACAGCAGGGTATGCGGGACTTGCACACTCTGGTGGCGGATATTTACGGCTGATGAAATCGATAGGAAGGGGCTTGCTCCCCACATTGGAAACGGCGCTCTTCCGCCGACTTGACTTGACAATTGACTGACTCACGACTGCCATCCAGAGCACACGAGAAGTCCATCGAGCCTTTGACTCAGCAAACTTGCGAGAAAGCACCACTCCCTGCTCGATCCACAGTGTTCCGGGGAATTCACCCCTCATCAGTTGAGCTTGAGTAGGCAGAGAAAGATTGTGCCTGAAGAGGACCACGTATAGTTGTATTTTAATTCCCGTAGCTATGCAGAAGATGTTACTTCAATAACGTCTGGCGCTAGCCAGGGTCCACACAGCTTTAATTTCGTGTTTGTTTGTTTGTGCCACGCCTGACACTATCCCGTATCTGTCCCGTACCGTACCATCAAGAGAATGAATATGTATAGTAGCAGTATGTATAGCATTAAAGTGGACAGCACCAAGAAATGAGAGACTGTAGAGGCCTGGCATAATATGTATGCGAAGTGTATCGGGGGAATACATGCAGGGCGATAGTGCAGTATCGTCTGGCGCTAGCTAGCCAGGGTCCACAAAAACTTCCTCCGTTAACAAAAACGTTGTGATGGATTTTGAATTTTTGATGGATATGAAAACGCTAAGAACAGGCCAAGAAGAGTTTGTACCGACTGCAAACCACTGGGCGAAGGTAGTTCAGCTCATGTACAGCGTCTTTAGGGGTCGTCCATAATTATCGAACTTTTTTCACGAAACGAAATAATTTCGTTATGGGGTGGAAGGGGGTTGATCAATTTCGTTTCAGAAAAGTTCGATACATGTACATGGCCATAGGAGCAGTTACACACTTGCGGGTTTTGTTGTATATGCATTGTATATGTCAACAATTTTTACGTTCTGAGGGGGAGGGAGGGAGGGGTTGGGTCTAAACTAAAATAATTCGTTTGGTGAAAAAAGTTCGATATTTACGGACGGCCCCTTACAAGAGAAACTATTGGCAGAATGAGCAGAGAGTTCAGTTTGCGTCGCTTTCGCTCGACTAAAAGCATAGTGTAGGGCCCTGAGTTTCCAAGCTCTCTCGTATATATCGCTCTCCAGACGCTCCGTTTCCATACCAGTGATAAAATCGATCATAAAAATAATTAAAGGGGAACTGTCACCAAACAATTTCTTTGCCTTGTCCTGTAGTCTTTTGGCTACTGATCATGATGGTGTACTTCATTTTTCCTTGCGATGACTGGAAGTGGGTGAAAACTTGAAAAGAAGGTGCCCAAAATTGTCCCGAAGTACCGAGTGAGGTCACGCCGGACTTGACCTCCACGCATACATTCGTTGTCAAAAACGAAGTCAAGCCCGTGTGCTGGTCGATCGAGCTAACTGTTCGGATGTACGGCATACGGTGCCTTCTTAACTCGGACACAGATCATGGGTTCGTCGGATAGAAGGAGAATGCCAAAGAGGCAGAGACCCTCGTAGCTACATAGCCAAATCAAAGTAAAAAAGCAGCAGAGCTTTCACCTTTTTGACTTCTTCCGCAAGGATCTTAGTTTAAATTTGTGTGAGCATGAAATTATGTCGTTGTTTTTGAACTTTTTGTGTGAGGAACAACACGATGATGAGTGTGTTTGCAGAAAACAGTACACCTCCGGCCGGCGATAATACCACCAACCCAAGCTCCGACGTCTTTCATTTCAGAGTCGCGTGGGCCACTCCGCGGCTCCGATGTCTTTCATTTCAGAGCCGCGTGGGCAACTCTGCCACCTTCAATACAACGAAATCTGTTTCAAGTACAAGGGATGTGTGTCACACTAACAGCAAACAAACATCCTTCCACTCCTTTGTAATCACAAACAAAACAAAGAGCTGTAGCTTCGCGGAGGAACTACCAGTGCGACTATTATGCTGTCGACTTTTGTTGGTTTAGTCCCTTTTGGCGTTCTCATTGTGTACAATGTACACATCAGTGTCTGAACTCAGAAGGCACACGTGCACCGTACATCGAACAGTTGGCACGATCGACCAGCACACGGGGTGGACTTCGTTTTTGACGACGAATGTACGCGTGGAGGTCAAGTCCAGCTCGGACTTGACCTCAGTCACTCGGTACTTCGGGACAATTTTGGGCACCTTCTTTTCAAGTTTTCACCCACTTCCAGTCATCGCAGAAAAAACGAATAACACCATCGTGATCAGGAGCCAAAGAAATACAAGATAAGACAAAGAATATTTTTGGTGACAGTTCCCCTTTAAATAAAAATGCCAATAAATCCGGATATTGGGCCAGTTTGTTTGTACGAGTTTCGCTTTTCTGAAAGCCGAGTTAGTTGAAACTTGCCTCCAGTGGGGCTTGAATGAAGTATTTACATAGCTATTATCCGTTTGAGTGCAAAGGGTGGCTACATCCTTGCCCAGCTCTGAGCACGAAAGGACCCCACAGTCTAAGCGAAATCATAGCTCGCGAGTTTTTCACGGAAGGTAATATCACTGACGGCGCGCGGGTAGTTTCTTGCTCGTGGATCTCTTCAGCTATCACTGATATCATGCCTTGGGCCGTTTGTGGGCCACGGGAATTCCTCGTGGGTTCATTTTTCGAGTTGTAGCAGGTATGGATTTGCTTGCAAGTTAATTTGGGAATTCAACCAATTCAATGCATGCATTGCCAGTAATGGGTGAGTTCCCATTTAGATCTTACGGCTTAAAGAATAATATAATTCGCTTACCCTTCGTCGTCTGTGACAGTGCCTTGAGACCCTAAGGAACATGATGGCATTGAGAGAACAGGGTATCAATGTACAAAGAAAACGCAAAATCAGAACTCAACGCGGTCGCTTGTATACGCAGATGCAGAATATTTTTGGAAATTTTGATTTGATGCAAGTGTCTAAACTGTGGCGTGGGTGCCAGCGATACTCGTCGTCTCCTGAACAAGCTGAGTGATGATGGTCCCCCCATCCATGAACAACCGGACACTGCGAAATCTCTTTTTTGCCCGCGAGCACCAAACGCGATCGAGTATATTCACTGAGCAGGAAAACAAAAATGATTATGAGGGGTATTTGGGCAATTTCCTGCTGTAAAACCCGCCCTGTCTTCCGGAAATGGGCTATTTCAGTCGAAAACGCCATGGAAAAAAAGTTGTCCATGAGGGGTGGAAGCCATAATAATTATATCCACTCATGACCTGCGTAGAAGGATGCTCAGAAGACCAGTTTGTGACTTAGTATCAAGCTACCCTAACCCACTACCTTTCCATTGCCCAATCCAAAGATCATTCCCATGTCAGATCTTACTGATCACCCCCTAGTCCGCCTTGATATTGTAATACCGGAATGGAAGCCCCCAGCAACCCAGAGAACTAAGGTTGTGAGAAAACCAGGAATAGTTACTAACAACTACTCTGAGTTTACTGAATGATGCTCGAGGACTCATCCTCATTTTCAACATTGGACAGTCAAACTTGCCATCTTTTAACGTCTATCGTTGCTGTTACTGATACGCATGCTCCATCTAAACAAGTTAGACTACCCCTCTGTCCCAAACCTAAGCCTCAACCGTGGGCAACACCAGAGTTACGGAAGCTGCTGCAGCGCAGAACTACTCTGCATCGTAGAGTCCTTTCGCAGCCTGGGAATATGGTTCTTAGGCAACAGTATTGTTCTGTCAGACGCGAGGGGTTGCTTCTGAGTAGGAGACTGAAATCCCATTTCCTGATGCACCAGTTCTCGGCACTCCGACAAAATCCTAGAGGTCAGTGGGCTCTTCTTAACAGTCTGTCTGGCAGGCGGAAAGTAAGAAATCAGCCAATTGCATCTCTCAGTAGTTTGACAGAGACATTTGCTAACGTAGTGCACGATCCAAGCCAGCCTGCTGACATAATTATGTTTACGCCCAGCCACCCAACAGCCAACTACTATTGCTCGACTGTCCCATTTTTGACCCGTAACTGTGGCGCACATCACCACACTGCTCAAAGCAACAAACACAAGTAAGTCACCTGGCTCTGACAATGTCTTACCAGCCGTGCTGAAGCATGGTCGTGATTCCATAGCAGTTTCTCTCACTGATATTATCAATAAATCTCTGAGCACAGAGTGCGTACCAGATATTTTCAAGAATGCCACAGTCAGCCCAGTTTTCAAATCAGGCGATGCAGAAAGCTCTACTAATTACAGACCAGTCTCATTATTGCCCATATGCAGCAAGATATTAGAACGAGTTGTCTTGGAGCAGCTGATTGCATTCTTTAAGTTACACAACATCATGTACGTGCCCGACAATCACTTTGCCTACCGTACCAACAGCTCGTGTGAGGACTGCCTAGCGCTAGTGGTCGACGAATGGCTCAAAGCCCTTGATAACAACGAGTGCTGCGGCATAGTGTTTGCAGATATGAGCAAAGCTTTTGACCGAGTTAAGCATCAAGAGCTCATTGACGAGTTGAAGATGCTTGGCATTGCTGACACTGCACTTGCTTGGTTTGCAAGCTACCTGACCAGACGCGTCCAGCGAGTAAGAGTAGGGCAACAGCTAGGTGGGACCCGCCCTTGCACAAGAGGCGTCCCACAAGGCTCCGTGCTCGGCCTATTGCTATTTTGCATTTACACCCGTGATGCACCACAGTGCTTCCAAAATGCATTGAATCAACTTTATGCCGATGATATTCGATATTTGTCCGATAAGGAAAGTATTCGTTCGTTTTAACCTTATAGAATATTCGTTGCAAGCCTACTTCTTTCTATTTCCATTTGCAAGCTCCGCACATGACTTCCCTGTATGCATTACTCAGGGTTCTGTATCGTGATGTGCGATAACGAAATGTTTTGGATAGTGCTGAGCCGAGTGCAGCATTAGGGTGTCCCCGCCGCCAGCCTAATCATTTTTGTTGACACAACCCATTTTATCGCATGAGCTGATTGTCAAGCAATTTGTGGTGTTAGTGGACATTGAGTTGGTTGGTCTAGAAAGAATACTTTTTTGATATTTGTGGACATAATAGCATAATCCTGTTTGATGTTTGTTATGTTGCATGTTTCTTATATTTACTTCTCGTGTAGCTGCAACGGCAATAGCTACATTTGAAAGTGTTAATGCAACTAGTTTCAACGTCAGACTCGTTCTGAATGCCACAATGTTTACCCCTGCAAAATATTGCTGGGAATTGGAGAGGACTACCATTTCTGGTGTCTCAACAAGTTCGGTAATACATAACATCACTTCATGTGTTACGAACACGTCGGGTGATGTCACCATTCCATTCACTTCGCAGGAGGAAAACTCGACATACAATATTACCATGGCATATTTTGAAGATGTGACACAAGTAAAGGCCAACATTACGGCAGCTGTCTCCACTACCACTCCCAGTGCAAGTAAGCGCATTGTATCTTGAAACAATAAGCTGGTTTATAGTCACTACATGTAGTTCTTAAAGGGCAAGTCCGGTGAAAAATATAAATTTCACAGTTTGTAGAGTTCGGGGCGCTGAGTCGAATGGTCTTTGTCCAAGGAAGCCGCGGCCTATGGCTCGTCAGATACGCCCAATGGAACATGTGCGAATTTGAGCGCGCATCACCCAGATCCAGGTGATGACGTCACAGTGTGCAGCCAGGTAGCCACACTATCTAGTTGCGTACAAAATGGCCATATTCGGAGCGCGTTCGATAGGGAACCGTTTGTCGCAGCTTCATCGGACCAAAGCGATTCGATTCAGTGTTACAAACACTACGTATCCTGTGATTTTCAGCTCGGTAAACCTCAAGGTTATGCCGTATTTTAGCCGTTTCCGAGTTGGACTTTTTCCGTCGGCATGCACTGGCCTCTACTACTGTACTACTACTAGTAGTACAGTCGTCCCTCTCTAATCCGGCACTTTATAATCCAGCACCCTCGATAAACCAGCACAATTTTCAGTAGCCAAAATGTCCTCTTCATGCACATTGCAGCAGTAAATCAGATTTGTTAATCCAGCACCCTCCCTAATCCAGCAGATTTTCGTGGCAGAAATGGTGCCGGATTATAGAGGGACCACTGTACTAGTCCACGGCTTTATACTAGCAATGCGCTGCGTGCATGCTAGCTGTAGTGTAGTCAACAAACTCATCACAAACGGAACTACTACAAGACTTGGAAAACTAGTCAACACACGGACTCAGAAAACTAGTCAGCACACGGACTTGTCATGTACTACACTCGTATCAGTCGTATTGTCTGCAGTCATGTAGTCAGAGAACGTGCGTTTCTCCTTGTCGGTGCCGGTGGTTGTGCTTTGAGAAAGAAAATTTTAGTTTTCCGCTCTCGGCCCGCCTCATTATTTTATGCTACAGCGATGAGTGCACAACCATGACAAGTGACAAAACAGCGCATGGCCAGCAATCGAGGACATCTGAGAGTTGTAATTTTTGTACTCCTCCAAGGTGTGATTTTTGTTGTGCTGGGCCAAGCACAAGGAAGCCATCTGCAAAAAAACTGCAGAAAATGGTTGTTGTTTGATCCTTTGTTGTAATCTTTGTTTCTAGTCGAAGCTAGTTGCTGTTTGGAGCAGAAATGCTGAAATTGACTATTTTCTGCATGTACTCATACATGTACTCATGTACTCGGGCATGCAGTCTCACTCGTATTTTAGCTCTTTTTCTGGAATGGATGCTGCTCTGCGCCCCTTGGTGAACCTTTCCAGGGCTCATGGAGCAAAAAGGACCACTGGTATGTCTGGTTCCTGGTTTGAAAGTGGAGAGTCGACGTTTGTGCCTTGAAAAAGGAGTAGAGAGCGATAAACGTCAGGCGAAATAGCACGTCATAGTACATTTGAGATCAGCGGGAAGAAGATGACGACGTCCACTAATTTAGTATCTGTGCACACGAATCTGCTGTGTGTGTGACTCTGTGTGTCAGCTATGATATCATCTTCTGTGGTTCCATGCCTAGCATGTACGTCTGAACCATCCTGCAAAGTTTGAATGACGTAGGTTGAGCGATCGCTCCGCGAAACATACTTTTTGAAATTCTCTTCATAGTATATCTTCCACCATTGAAATTTCGAATTTCTTCAAAAAAAGTGCTGAGAGGGGTGGCTTGCAACCTCGATATGGCTTGTTCCAGGCATGCTTTGGAGCCATCTTCTGTTGAAGTAGTGGCGGGGATCTGCCCTGCAACTGCTACAACAAAAAATGATTCGTTCTGAGAAAGGGTGAGACCGCGAATCTCCGTTGAATATTGAGTATTTCAAGCCTTTTCACGACGAAGATGGAGTTCTTTTTGGAGATGGACGTCGCGGCAAAGGACATGGTGTCCGACTTCTGGCGTCTGGTGAAGCCAGGGATCATTTGTCCAGTCAGGTCGGCAGCCTATCCGTCAGTAAGCTTGTGTTTGGATCCCGTTCTGCTCGATGTGGTAGATCACAAACAATTTGATATCGCACAAATTGATCTCAGCATCGTGCGTACGGTATTTTATATTCAAAAAATCCCAAAGTGTCTCTGTGTGGCCGTCCTATGCCACGAGAAACTCCAATCAGGCTCCTATGTCCTCTGCCTTCATGATTGAATGTCCACTTCGTTTGAACAACGAACACAACAATCGAGGACGGCTTTGCAATGAAAAATACAGCTATACTGGAGCTGAAAAAAAGAAGAAAAAAACGTGCTCAGTATGAGACTCGAGTACACGCATACTCTCCCAGCAGGTGAAACGCAAATTTTTGTGAAAAATGCGTGTCGCCGACTGACCAGTAATTTCGCCTGACGGGTACGTCTGTGGCTTATTTTTGAGTGCTCCTCGTACATATTTGATCGTGATAGAAATTCTCAGACCAGAGTCAGACCAAAGTCAGCGCGATGATGGCCGTACAGTTTTCTTGTGGATTTTTTAGTTGTTTCATCTCGTATCTATGTCAGTATCGTGATGGTGAAGTGGAGAGGGTGATTTTCTTCCTCTAGGCTTCGTTCGGCCGACTTTGCTTCGTCCTCGTTGAAAAGTGATCCTGAAAAAAAGGTCGATTCGCAAAATTATGTTGATTTTGAATGTACGTGGTGACATGCGATTGCTGGTGTCATGACCCGGATCAGACTCGTCGTGAAAGCGACCACGCAATGAGATTCAGCAGCCAAAAGCTGGGCTCCGAAATATTCTAGAGTTCTGTAAGAACCATGATTAGTCCCGCGAAGGATTTGGCACTTTCGTTAGTTGAGCAATCATGGCTTACAACTCGTGGCCTCGAGTCACAAGTGTTGTCGTACGGCGGCTACACCTTCAGTACAAGTCGTCAGCATTGTACTCACTACACTGTTGAGCTTGAGGGGACCCTGCTTAGTCCTGCAAGGGAGCTGATACCTTTGTTAGTCGAGCAAGCAAGGCCCCTCTTCTCGCGTCGTACGACGTAAAGGGTCCTGCAAGTGCTTCGCGCACTGCGGACTCCGTTATCCCTTTTTGGGAGAGGTCACGGCTTGACCGTGAAGCACCCTACGGGGTAATGAGAGGGAAGAGCCTACGGGCAGGAGATGAAGGGTAAACAAAGACCAAGGCAGCGTACGGAGGCGGCGTGCTCTAGCTGCAGCAACTTCTGACAGCATACTCCAGGCCCCGTCGCACGAAGAGCCTCGGAGTCCTTTGATGTAATGTGGGTGAGCGAGCTCCCCGTATTGATTGATCATTCTTTGTACTATATTCTAGTTTGGCTGATTGCACATATTGCACCACTGTTTGTAATATAGAAATAATCCTTACGCATTCTTGCCACTGTATACTTTTGATCACATAATGTAGCATATATAAGGAGCTGTTTTGCTAACATTCATCCTCGATTCTCGGGGAGCTCACTACTCCTCTCGATTCTGAGAGAGTCACTCCGACTCTCTCCTGCTTTGGTCTTTTGACTCTACACACTTGATCTTTCGATCTAGTACTGCAATGGTTCAAATAAACACTGTTCAAGTGGAATTAGAAACCTGTCGTTCTATGTGAGCTAGCAACTTGGATGGCGACTATATTGGTCGTCTACCTGGGTAGCCACTAGACTGATCTAAGCCAAGTCACAAACCCGCCAAGCGCGGCCATGACACTGGCTATGAACAGCTCCCGGACCTAGAACTTTCAGATCCCGTAGCGTTGCGAGGGAAGAGTCATGCCCGTGGTTCAAAGAGCCTGCACTGTTCTCCAATTGAGTAGTCCGAAATATGTCAAGTTCGCACTAAAACATCAACATGTGCCAGGCTACTGGAGTCCAAGCGAATCGGTATGGAACAACATTTAGAGCACTCGCATCACTCTTCTCCATTTTGGCGACTCTGCTCTCCAGCGATCTGATAATTATACCAGCCTCATCTGCAATAGCTGCTGCTTCTTCATCAGTCGAAAACTCAGTAGCGCTCACTCTTGACCGGACCGCGCGGCCACTTCTTCATCAGCTGAATACCGAGGTTCTCAGCCCCAGACCGAACTCCTGAAGGTCAGCCATGGCTGCATCGTCACTCTCACAAGGAGTTACGTCTTCGGGGTCGCTTGCACCACCTACTATCGGTCGCCAAATCATTTGAAATAGCACTGACACTATTGCTTTCACGCACTCCATTTGACCTAGCTGCACGTTATGACGTTGCGGAGGGTGTGGCGCGGCCGCATGACTTCATGGCGCAGCCCCCCCCCCCCGAAACTCAGTTTTTCAAACTGGAATATCTTGAGAACGCTTTGTCGGAGACACGTGGGACCAACACCATTCGACCCAGCGGCCGAAAATCTACCGACCCTGAAATTTAAATTTTTCACCGGACTTCCCCTTTAAATGTAGTACATGCATCTGCGCAATCCACACCAGTCCGAAAGAACACTAAGACATTTTAGAACCGAACGTTCTTTTGGACTGGCACGGTGCAGATTGCGCAGATAACATTTCGTATCATGTACCTGTCACTCCTTTCATTTTTCTTCTTTTTTTGGTGCGTTTTATGTCCCCATGACGTCGAGACCTCAGGTCGGCTGAGGGCAAAAAGCCTCACCATCACTATGCTC
Source organism: Sycon ciliatum (assembly GCF_964019385.1). Classification (NCBI taxonomy): domain Eukaryota; kingdom Metazoa; phylum Porifera; class Calcarea; order Leucosolenida; family Sycettidae; genus Sycon; species Sycon ciliatum. Next base: position 19,992,432 of record NC_088654.1, on the reverse strand, counting down.
CCACTATGCAATTTTTCGTCTTTGCCTGTGAGCTGTGATCATTGTAAAAAAATAAATAATAATAAAATACATTTACTACATTGAAGACAACCCAGGGGCCTATCACTTCCCACTGCCCTGTGACACCCTGTTTATTGTTGAATCCACAAATTCCACAATTTCACAATTTTTCCTACAGAATGTAGAGCACTAAAGCGAGTGATATTGCAATTCAGCGAACGGATGAGAGTATTCAAGAGCTGAAGGTTCTAACGGTGCGGCGGTGGAGCCTCTTGCGGCTTATGCCTCAAGGACGCATGGTTTGAGACATACATGGACATACTTGCTTCGGGCTATTATTATTATTATGATTCTGATTCACTGTGGATAAGAGTCATACTGTAGCTCAGTTGGTTAGAGCATTGCTTGCGAATAGCAAGGTCCTTGGTTCGAGTCCCGGTGGTCTGACTGATGATTAATTTTTTTCTTTCTTTCATATCTGGCTTGCAAATGTTGAGTTTCGGAGAGAAAAGAGCAGTACGTGGCATGTGGCATCTAATTTCCTAAAAATTTCTGATTCTTTATTATTATTATTATTAAAAGTAGAAAGGAAAAGGACATATGGAAACGAGTTAAGAGTAACTCTCCACCACTGTAACTAGATACTATATACAGTCAGAAAGTGCTGTAAAATTTTTTTGTTGATAATCCAGGGGATGGCCCACGCCTGGTACTGCCACTGTATAAATCATACGTAATGACTGATAAAATGCTACACCTGTGAAGTAAAAAAAAAAAGGCCCAACCCTGCCCTGCCAGCTATGTGGGCTTACGGGGGTCGCCATGGCAAATAATAATATTAAAGAACTAAAGACTATAAAAATTAATTAATGACGGGAAGTGCCAGCTTCGGCAGCAACTAGGGAGGCAGAAGAAGAGTGCATGTACAGCGAAAACAGAGCGGCTACCACGCAGGCACATGACACTCGCTCTGTTGGTACTGCTGCGTATGTTGTTGATAATGCTGCGTATCGTTGTTGATAATGCTGTGTATCATTGTTGATAATGCTGTGTATCGTTGTTGATAATGCTGTGTATCGTTGTTGGTAATGCTGCGTATCGTTGTTGATAATGCTGCGTATCGTTGTTGATAATGCTGCGTATCGTTGTTGATAATGCTGCGTATCGTTGTTGATAATGCTGCGTATCGTTGTTGATAATGCTGAGAATCGTTGTTCATAATGCTGCGTATCGTTGATGATAATGCTGCGTATTGCTGTTGATAATGCTGCGTATCGTTGTTGATAATGCTGGGTATCGTTGTTGATAATGCTGCGTATCGTTGTTGATAATGCTGCGTATTGTTGTTGATAATGCTGCGTATCGTTGTTGATAATGCTGCGTATCGTTGTTGATAATACTGCGTATCGTTGTTGATAATGCTGCGTATCGTTGATAATGCTGCGTATCGTTGTTGATAATGCTGCGTATCGTTGTTGATAATGCTGCGTATCGTTGTTGATAATGCTGCGTATTGTTGTTGATAATGCTGCGTATCGTTGTTGATAATGCTGCGTATCGTTGTTGATAATGCTGCGTATCGTTGTTGATAATGCTGCGTATCGTTGTAAATGCTGCGTATCGTTGTTGATAATGCTGCGTATCGTTGCTGATAATGCTGCGTATCGTTGTTGATACTGCTGCGTATCGTTGTTGATAATGCTGCGTATCGTTGTTGATAAAGCTGCGTATCGTTGTTGATAATGCTGCGTATCGTTGTTGACAATGCTGCGTATCGTTGTTGATAATGCCGCGTATCGTTGTAAATGCTGCGTATCGTTGTTGATAATGCTGCGTATCGTTGTTGGTACTGCTGCGTATGTTGTTGATAATGCTGCGTATCGGTGTTGATAATGCTGTGTATCATTGTTGATAATGCTGTGTATCGTTGTTGATAATGCTGTGTATCGTTGTTGGTAATGCTGCGTATCGTTGTTGATAATGCTGCGTATCGTTGTTGATAATGCTGCGGGTCATTGTTGATAATGCTGCGTATCGTTGTTGATAATGCTGCGTATCGTTGTTGATAATGCTGCGTATCGTTGTTGATAATGCTGCGTATCGTTGTTGATAATGCTGCGTATCGTTGTTGATAATGCTGTGTATCGTTGTTGATAATGCTGCGTATCGTTGATAATGCTGCGTATTGTTGATAATTCTGCGTATCGTTGTTGATAATGCTGCGCATCGTTGTTGATAATGCTGCTTATCGCCTTCTTAGTATTTGACCCCACTAATTTCCCTGATACCTAACCGGTCAAATATATCGCGTATTTGACTGCTTAGGCCTCGGTCACACTACGGCAAAAATGCTGCGTCAGCGTCAGAATCATGAGCTTTTCCATGGCAACTGACGCAAACGCGGCAAGTTTGAGCGTCAGACGCTGCTGCGTCTGACGTGGGGAAATCGGCTGCGTTGCCGCTGATGGGAGTGACGCTTGGCGGAAAAACAGTGTCTTTCAAGTAAAATTAGTTTCAAGGCTCGAGTTGAGCAGTCATTCGACATTCGTCTCTTCAAGGCTTGTTTTGTTTCCTCTTTTTTTCGAGACGAGTCCGTGGACCTACGAGGCCGAGGCTGCTCTGCTCCGAACCTGGCGGAAGAGCGAGACGATTTCTGAGAAGAAAATAATGTCGAGAAAGGACCAGTTGTTTGAGTGGGTCATCGGCCAACTGGAGCCTGTTGACTTGTGCGTGTTGTGTTGTCGTCAAGAGCCCCAAAAAGGACAACCAGTATGACGAAGTCAGGAGAAACACAGCTGCGGTGCGGACTTTTCTTGCCTGATCCATGACACTACAACTGAAAATGGCTTCAAATTCGGAAAGAAACAACAACGATCGTGCGCGAGTGGATCTTTCGTCTTCTTGTAATCAAAAATCAATGAAAATTTTGAAAACTTTGTCCGACAATTTTTTGTATAATAAACAAAAGGCCGGTTTCCGTGGGAATCCGTGTCGTCATTGAGTTTCTCTGGTGATTTTGTGACGTAGACAAATGCGCCAGGCCGCGGCAGTCATGAGCTGCAAGAAAAACAAAACACTGTGTGACCCCGCGTCTGCGTCCAGTGCTGCGACTTGACGCTGCGTCCATCTTCAAACTTGCCGTAGTGTGACCGAGGCCTAAAGCGGGATTCACAGAAGCTTTTTTGCGATGCGACACGCGATGCGACAGCCGCGAAACCGGGAAATCCCCAAATCGCAACCATCGCGGACCCCACGCAACTGCCGCAACAGGGCCATCGCAGGCCATCGCAGAAGTTGAGCTTGGCTCAACGTTTGCGATGCGATGCGATGCGACAAGCGATTTGGTGTACGATTTTGACCTTTTCTACAGCAAAGTTGTACAAAGGTGCAAGAGTTGCCTAGAAATTTTTACAATTTGTGTCAAACCGCGCGAATATCATGGTGACGTACCCAAATCAGCAAAACTTTGTCGCATCGCTGACTTCTTCTGTGAATGGTATTTCGCGAGTTCGCATCGCACGCATCCATCGCAGATCGCGTCGCATCGCGTGTCGCATCGCAAAAAAGCTTCTGTGAATCCCGCTTAAGGGGGCTCAGTACTTCTGCGCGCGCATCGAAATCTGGGCATGATTTTATGCAAAATTTCGCGTTTGAAAACATTTTGTCCGCGGCTGGAGAAAGTTTTTTTGCGAGAAATAGTCGTGTTCAAAAGTTTATTTTGCGAGAAATCAAAGAAACTGCAGTCCTTGAACAGTTTGAACGTTTTGTATTTTCCATTTTGGTTTGCTGGATGTCGGCGATGGAGCTATGGAGCTTCGTGTCAAGTACTTGTAGTTATCAATAGGCACGTCCGTTTTCGTGGGCGCTCAGGAACAAAGGGTGTTCAATCTTCTTCAGGTCGTGTAGTTCTAACTTCTAGCTCAGATATGCCCTTTTCTCAGTCTCGCCTGCCAGTGAAGACAAGTAAACCCGCAAGATTGTCCAGAGCCCAGCTACCAGTGATACATGTACCAGTCTCAGAGCGCAGGTAAGTGACATGCTTCTCTCAAGTTCAAGTGCATCCACTTGAGTGGCACTTGGAACGATATCTATTTTTTTCTTTTCCAGTCGCCAGATAAAAATGTTACTGACGACTGTGAGAGAAAAACTGGTCTTGTACCTGCAGTACCTGGGGATAGTGGAGTCAGGGTGTAGTGTCTGCAAGTAGAGACTTGATCTCTGTGAGTAATGAGTGTGGTCTGGAACAGCCAGTAGGAACAGCACAGCGACATGCCAGTGAAGTGTTCTGTGTGTGGGCAGGAGAATTTGGTCAGACATTTGAGTCTCATGCTGGATGGAGTGGAAAGCATGGATCCTATGAACTCTAACTTCTAAGGCTGCACTGGGTGAGTTCTGACATGTGCCTGTGTTTCTCAGGAGAAGGATGTGGGTTCAAGGTAGTATGGCTGTGCTTGTATCATTGAACTATGACAGGAATCTGTTTATACTATAAAACTGAATATTGAAATATTGGCAATATGCCTTGTAGAACAACTTGAGCAGAGAGTCACAGACACGTAATATTATGCATGGTCAAGTTGTCACATTTTCATGAGCTCGGCCTTGACCTAGACTGTGAATGCAGCATAAAATTGTGTTATGCATGTTGTGAAGAACTGCAATATTACCCAGGCAAGGCAAGGCAAGGAATGTCAACTGAAATCATGAATCACAACAGTACACATTGCAGCACTAGTCAGGCTTCTGTCACAGTCTCAGCAAACAAGCTGGAGTGGGAGTTTCGCTGCAACATGGGTGTTTGTAGAAGTATAAATATTCTTCAACAACAACGTTATATAATATCTTGCCTACAGGTACAATCATCTGGTGTTGGCATTTGAGAGGAATCAGGGAACTGGCATCCCTGGATTATTGCACGAGCCGGGTGGCGTTGGGCGTGTGCTAGTCACAACGAGTTCTGATATTACAAAACGCATAACACATCATCTAGCAGCTGCAAGACCCAACACCAACACCCCTGTTTTACAGACTGCTCCAGACCACACAAGTACTCCAGCAGCTGCAGGAGGTGCAGCATCGTCCCCACTTTCTACCACTCGTGATGATGCTGCAGTTATCTGCTCAAACATTCACGTTGTGCTGCACACTGGAGGCGCGAACCCACAATACCAACAGTGGCTGCTAGCCATCTCATCCAGCAGTAACCAAGCAACTCAAGTTGCTCATTGACAGCGTTATACTTATAAGCCGTTGTTTTGTACATTGATATACACATGCATGTATGTAACGTTATGTACATGTATGTATGTATGTATGTAGCGCGAGCTCCGGTGTGGGGAGCAAACCCTTTCTTACATGTATGTACATTATATTCGTCAGGCGAAATTACTGGTCAGTCGGCGTCAAGCATTTTTCACAAAAATTTGCGTTTCACCTGCTGGGAGAGTATGCGTGTACTCGAGTCTCATCCTGAGCACGTTTTTTTCTTTCTTTTTTCAGCTCCAGTATAGCTGTATTTTTCATTGCAAAGCCCTCCTCGATTGATGTGTTCGTTGTTCAAACGAAGTGGACATTCAATCATGAAGGCAGAGGACATAGGAGCCTGATTGGAGTTTCTCGTGGCATAGGACGGCCACACAGAGACACTTTGGGATTTTCTGAATATAAAATACCGTACGCACGATGCTGAGATCAATTTGTGCGATATCAAAATTGTTTGTGATCTACCACATCGAGCAGAACGGGATCCAAACACAAGCTTACCGACGGTTAGGCTGCCGACCTGACTGGACAAATGATCCCTGGCTTCAACAGACGCCAGAAGTCGGACACCATGTCCTTTGCCGCGCCGTTCATCTCCAAAAAGAACTCCATCTTCGTCGTGAAAAGGCTTGAAATACTCAATATTCAACGGAGATTCGCGGTCTCACCCTTTCTCAGATCGAATCATTTTTTGTTGTAGCAGTTGCAGGGCAGATCCCTGCCACTACTTCAACAGAAGATGGCTCCAAAGCATGCCTGGAACAAGCCATATCGAGGTTGCAAGCCACCCCTCTCAGCACTTTTTTCGAAGAAATTCGAAATTTCATAGGTGGAAGATATACTATGAAGAGAATTTCAAAAAGTATGTTTCGCGGATCGATCGCTCAACCTACGTCATTCAAACTTTGCAGGATGGTTCAGACGTACATGCTAGGCATGGAACCACAGAAGATGATATCATAGCTGACACACAGAGTCACACACACAGCAGATTCGTGTGCACAGATACTGAATTAGTGGACGTCGTCATCTTCTTCCCGCTGATCTCAAATGTACTATGACGTGCTATTTCGCCTGACGATGTATGTACATACTCACAATATACAACAAAGATGTGAATAACACAATTCAGTGGTGACTGTGGCCTGTGGTATTGTCTGGGATTGGTCTATAGAAAATGCTTCTCGCCCTACATAGTCAAAGTGAAGCTTGAATGAAGTCGATACACTCATTTTGGCAACAATGCTGAATCTGACTTTCAAGTTGAATATGCAAAATCCGTCACAAATTTTGTTTCTCACGGAGAAACGAGATGGTAGACATAAAAATTTATTTTTTTAGAGCCTTCCTATGGCCTTGAAGAGCAGATAATGACCATGAAATGGACCATGTTATTGTCTCGATTCTCCACTATTCAAACAAGTCTAAAGTCCGGTCTGCTGAAATACGCGTTTTGCCAAATCACATTCTGGGCTACCTTGGCCTCTCACAGTGGTCTGGTCATATGTTGTGGACATTTTCTAAAGGAGACAGTATTGTAGGCCCCTCCATACCCACTTTCAGGATTTTTGAAGCATTTCCAACTGGAATTTTACGCCTTTAGTGAAAAATCATTGAATTTTTGCCGAAAAACATAGGTACAATTACACCCCCATAGCTGGGGAACCACATAATAGACCTATCCTTGAAATACCCCAGACCAGTTCTCTACGAGGTGAATAGCAATTTCTGGACATGAAAATAAAATAGAGGCCCACTGGCTGTGTGTTTTACATTTTTCATATCTTTTTGTATCTATTGTATGGCCTAATCCTTCATCTTTCCAAATATGTGACAATTGCTCATGCTGTGATCCCAGAGACTTTATAGCAGGATGTTTTCGACAGGCCAATTTTTGGCCTAAATTTCAGTGTATTGAATTCTGGACATGAAAGTAAAATAGCGTCAATAGGCATCCTATACTGCACCATTTTTGTTATTTTTTCTATTGGTGGACTGCAGTTGGCCTCTTCACACTTCCAGCCAACAGGTCCAAGACTATACAGCGTCTGAAGTGGAGTGCACATGGGGAAGCCAACGATTCGTCCATTACTTCTTATTTTACTCAAAATTCAAAATTCTCATGCGACATAGTACCACAAAACTCGTTGAAATGCCTCCCAAGAAAAGGCTATCAACAAGGCGCCGATACGAGGAGAAACTACAACAGCCCAGCTGTCAACTACAACAAGAAAAAACTTCATCAACCTGACTGACTTGACTCTACATGCGACGAAAAATTATTTTACTCGAAATGTCCAGAAATGTACAATGTCCTGAAATAGCAATTCACCTCGTAGGTGTCTGGCCATCTGAAAACACACAGTTCAGATCGATTTACCATAATTATTTTTGCTCCCTCTTCGGGGTTGAGCCCCCTTAAGTCAAATACACAATATATTTGACTACTTATATTATCACTCCCCCCTCACGTGACCGCGGACTCCTGCATATACACTCACACAATAACCACACAACTGTTTGGGGATAGCGCGCTTATTGTATTATGCCAAACTTGACACGCTGAGTCCAGCTTGACTCAGCTGAGTCCCTAACTGCAATTTACTGCTCTAACATGAAGCCGTGCCTGGAAGAAGGGAAAGAGCGAAAAAAAGAAAAAAAATTCTGGCCTTCTGCAAGCAATAGCAAGTAATGAGTGACGGCTGTGTAAAGTCGCACAACCATGCGGTCGACCGGATGATGGTGAGTGTCAGGCACACATCTTGCTCTGCTGCTCCACCTGCGCATACCTGATACGGTGGTGCGCTTACGGGCGGGCTGCCTGGGCCCCAGATGCCTCCTTGATGCGCCACGGAGTGCCGTCGAAGCACCTGTATCACTTCGGTGATCCAAATGCGAATGCAGCCTTGCCGGTCGCCCACCGGCCTGCCGCCTACGCGACCAGCCTGAGACTGGTCCTGCCGCATTTGGCGCTTCTAAACGCTGCGATCCGGTAGACAGCTCACTGGGCTGCCGAATACGTGACTGTCTTGAGGCCAGTTCCATACTGGGCAGGGTGCCCAGCTCAGGTCGCACGCCGTAGCGGCGTGAGCTGGGCGCGGTGAGGGTTGGTGATAACTACAGTTTCCTCCTTCCTCCTCCGGAAACTTCCATTTTGACTCCTTAGAATTTCTTGGACTTGGAAATTTTCTCTCCAACTTAGAAAAAGAATTTTTTGAAGAAAGCAGAAATACACAAGATGGGATTTGAACACACAACCTTGTGAATCTCAGTCACTCTTCCTTACCACCCAGCCACTGTGCTACCGATGCTGAACGTACTTTAAACAATGACCTTGATCCTGCAATGCCGTACATTGCGGTATAGGCTATAGTATAATACTAGAATTACAAGGATATGTCGTATATGAAGAGAAACTATTGCGTGGAGAACACGATAAATAGATTATAGACCTCATAGTTGGTCTATATATCCTGTATAGACCTCCTAACCGGTCTATAATCTATACGTATCCTTGTTGATAATGCTGCGTATCATTGTTGATAATGCTGCGTATCGTTGTTGATAATGCTGTGTATCGTTGTTGATAATGCTGTGTATCGTTGTTGATAATGCTGTGTATCGTTGTTGATAATGCTGTGTATCGTTGTTGATAATGCTGTGTATCGTTGTTGATAATGCTGCTTATCGCCTTCTCAGTATTTGACCCCACTAATTTCCTTGATACCTAAGCGGTCAAATATATCGCGTATTTGACTGCTTAGTCAAATACACAATATATTTGACTACTTAAATTTGACTCCTTAGGTCATGCATGAGGAGTACTGTCGGAGTTTGGCGTTCGGCTTGTAAAATTCGTTTTCGCAAAGCTTCCCCCTTCTGTACTTATCTTTGATATTTCTGAGCCACCCAAGTTGGGATCTTATGTCCTTTTTCCTTTCTACAAGTAAAAACTTGGTGAGTGTTTTCCGTAATGCCGACAGGGTGAATAACAAGGCAACTGTACTGGGAAAGAGCAAGTAAAGAGTGGATGGTGAGACAACATTTCAACAGTTTCTGGATGAGCCATACTCTATTTCCAAGCGGTGTTGCGCTTCTGCTGATCGTAGAGAGGCTGTGCGAGCAAAGCCCAGTTCTCAATAAACTGACAATAAAAATTCACCAGACCCAATAATGACTCGAGCTCCATGACATTCGTCGGTGCACGTGCGTTCTGAACCTCTTGCAATTTATCATCGGTGGCGTGTAGACCCGACGCGTAAATTTTGCTGCAACATACTATGCTTCAGCATACTGACCTGTTGAAAAGGAACTTTTTCAATATACCTCTACACCACAAATGTTCTCCTTTCGTTTTTGCACAGATCCAGAAATAGTACCCATACTCGGTGTGAATCCAGCCCCAACTTCTCTGGTTGTAACGTTGGCTGCTCTGACTAATTTACAGTGGAATGCAGCAGGTACTAGAGAGTACGTCGTGTCATGTCCGAGATCATCACCATCAGGACCAGCAACAGCAACAGTCCGAGCTACTGATTCTAGCGGTGTTCTACTCCCTGGCAATGTAACTGCAATGGTTGATGGTCTAACCCATGCTACAATGTACACATGCACTGTAACAGCCCGCGCAAGCTACACACTATCAACCATTTACTCGAGCAGTGCTACTGTTGTCATCGCTACCACTGAAGAAAGTAAGTACACATGGTGGCCTTTAGTTTGGTACCGGCCATTACAGAATGTTGTGTGTGTGTTGTGCCCTACAGTACCTCATGCATAATCAGCATCCTCATTCTGTTATAGATAAACATGTTGGTGGCCAGTACTGACGACAGGAACCACTCTCAAACATATCGGGCAGTGTTTTCGTATGTCAGAGAAAGTTGCTCATCGTTTATACGCTGTCTGCAAGTAGGTAGGTAGGTAAGTAAGTAGGTAGGTAGGTAGGTAGGTAAGTAGGTAGGTAGGTAGGTAGGTAGGTAAGTAGGTAGGTAAGAAGGTAGGTAGGTAGGTGTGTGTGTGTATGTGTGCGTGTGCGTGTGGGTGCGCGTGTGTGTGCGTGTGCACGGGCGCGGGTGCGGGCGTGTACGCGTGCGTGGGTGTGGGTGTGGGTGTACTATAAAGTCGGGAGGAAACTAGTTGGTGATCGAGCGGCGAAGGGCAAGCTCCTGTCATCAAAGGTCACAGAATCCCAGTTTGATGACGACGCTGCACTGTACACAACATCTCGGCCTGCCTTTGAAGCGATGACATCCAGCATCATCACATGTGCAAGCAGCTGGGGCCTAACGGTCAGTGTCAGAAAGACTAAGGCAAGGGAATTGCTGTGGGTGAGTTTGATTGTATTTGTATTTATGGAATCTCCACAGGCCTTAGCCTAAATCGAGGGAGTCTCCGTCAACCGCTTATGAAGAAGAAGCAGAGGAAAATAAATAAATATATAAATATAAAATACTCAATCTGCGGACAGAACTGTTTCGTCCTTTGTGGACTCATCAGCGCAGCACAGAGGAAATGAGGCCGAACCTGATAGCAATGGAAATAAAAATTTCCAATCAGGCCCGAACGTACCTTGCCAGAGTGCTCAAACTGACAAGTCAGTGAGCTCTGCATAACGCAAACAGCAAAGGCACTACCCCACGCAAGAGTGCTCAACTGCTACAAGAGCAGGAGCGAAATACTCAATCTGCGGACAGAACTGTTTCGTCCATAAATATAAAATATATATACTCAATCTGCGGACAGAACTGTTTCGTCCTTTGTGGACTCGTCAGCGCAGCACAGAGGAAATGAGGCCGAACCTAATAGCAATGGAAATAAAAATTTCCAATCAGGCCCGAACGTACCTTGCCAGAGTGCTCAAACTGACAAGTCAGTGAGCTCTGCATAACGCAAACAGCAAAGGCACTACCCCACGCAAGAGTGCTCAACTGCTACAAGAGCAGGAGCGAATTATTATATATGAGCCGCAATCAGCGAAAACGACCCTTAGAGATTTCGTAATTTTTACAAAAAAAAGTTCGATTTGTGACGTTCAACGATTTTTTGATTGCGCTGCAAACAGCGCGACGACTTCTTGAACTCTTGGCTTGAAGTAATTTATTTTGAAGTTGAAGGGGTGTCGAGTGGCGACTCCAGTGTTCCTTGATTTTGTTGCGATGGCTGCGGACGCCAGAGCTGTTCGCAGAGCACACACGGCAGTCATTGTCTACAGCTAGCTCGAGCCTGGTGGGGAGTGGATGCTGAATTAGCCGTTGAAGTTCAGAATGAGGATGAAACGTTCTTTGGTTCCGACATCGGTGTCGACAGCGAGGCGGATCGCAGCCGTCATCTCCTGCTGCGATGCGGCTCAAGGTGGCCTATGACTCGTCAGAGTCGGAAGATGAGGAGTCGTCACCTGAGATAAATTCTGAGTCTGGGGCTAGTGACCGCAGCGACGTCGTGTCTTCAGCTGCGGAGGAAGAAATGGAAGACGAGATTGCGGAACGACTCCACGCAGGATGAAGCTGCGAATATGTCGATCACCTCTCCGCACTCATTAGCTATTCTTTGTCATTATAGCTGCTTACTTCACTATTTCAAAAGTATTCAAGCTGCCCACCCACCTTCGAATGCTGAATATTCATTGTACACATACATCGTATACATACATTGCACCAATTTGGAGTACATATTGTATATTGGTGTATACACCCGTTTAGAATCGGAATATTGAACTTTTTCTTGGCTGAGGTCCTTCAGTAGATGTGGTTCAACAAATTTCTAACCAAAAAGGAATTTTGAAAATGTTGACCCTAAGGGCTGTTTTCGCTGGTTGAGGCCCATATATATATATATATGAGTTCACAAAGAACGAAACAGCATGCTGTCCGCAGATTGAGTATTTTCGCTCCTGCTCTTGTAGTAGTTGAGCACTTTCATGTAGGGTAGTGCCTTTGCTGTTTGCGTTGCGCAGAGCTCACTGACTTGTCAGTTTGAGCACTCTGGCAAGGTACGTTCGGGCCTGATTGGAATTTTGAATTTTCATTGCTATCAGCAATCAGCTATTGATAGCAATTAAAAATAAAAAAATATATAGAACAATAGAACTCAAGTCTGTGGACAGCAACTGTTTCGCTCTGTTAGAGCTCATCAGCACAGTTCAGAGGACCGAAGCGCAGCTCTTCGCAATGAAATACGTTTCCGTAAAGCAAAGCATTTTTATAAAGAGCTGCAAACCCCGCCAAGAGTGCTCGAAATGCTCCAAGAGCAGTGAGCGTTGCACAAGGCGAGCGGCAAGGGTTCGCGCTAAGGTAAGAGTGCTCAACCTGACGACATTGCTGAACAATAGAACAATAGTGTGATTCCCACCTAGGGTGCTTCTTTTCGTCTTTTCTGGTATGTAAAGGGATACTGATGTGAGAGAAGAGTAAGTTGCCTGAAGAGTGCATTTGCACGAAACTCAGAGTAGCAACACTGAAAAACTTGGAAATGGAGTCCGATGTTCTACAACTAACTGGCTATCAGCTGTAGCACATCTTGGATGTGCACACCAACAGCCTTCCAACTTGGAATAAGACAAGACTGCTATTATAAAGGGTTTTTCACATACCAGCACATGAAGCACAGAAGCCATATAATTTGTTCGACAATGCCTTTCACTCCATTACTCTTCAGGTCGAATGCAATGGTGATAAGTCCTCTTTTACGGGCAAATAGAATTCAATTGACAGTGGCATGGCGAATGATTAGAACACAACACCAAAAAATGAAAACCATTGTATGTGTGAAAAGAAACGCAAAACGAGAAAAAAAGAAAGAAGAAAAAACCCAGGAAAATACAAGGGCACTGTCCTGCCCACCATCGTCTCCAAAACCTCACAGCCGGCCCTCCGAGATTACCAACTCTCGCAATGCATTCACAGGACGGTGATATGACGATCAGGCACCTCGGATGCACATGATCGCCGACCGCAACAATGCAAATTCCAACTTGGAAGGTTCTAAGTTATAATTATGATAACAGAAGAGTGGAATTGTCATTGGGCATTATGGAGTAACTTGTAGTTGTGTACGTTTCTAGTTGGCTGAGTATTCTAAAAGAAACGAGAAGCAATGTTCTCTCGAACTTCGAATATTTGCGATGCTTATTTTCTGCACATTATTTTGTTGTGGCACGCAGTGCAGGTTGACGTCACTGTAGTGATGTTATCATTGTTGAGCGAGCGCTGTGAAACAAAGCTTGCGAAAAAAAGATTGTCCTTCTTTTTGTCTTGCTTGTCAAGGGCCCACCCACCCATTCTTTTTGTCTTGCTTGTCAAGGGCCCACCCACCCATTCTTTTTGTCTTGCTTGTCAAGGGCTCACCCACCCATTCTTTTTGTCTTGCTTGTCAAGGGCCCACCCACCCATTCTTTTTGTCTTGCTTGTCAAGGGCCCACCCATTCTTTTTGTCTTGCTTGTCAAGGGCCCACCCACCCATTCTTTTTGTCTTGCTTGTCAAGGGCCCACCCACCCATTCTTTTTGTCTTGCTTGTCAAGGGCCCACCCACCCATTCTTTTTGTCTTGCTTGTCAAGGGCCCACCCACCCATTCTTTTTGTCTTGCTTGTCAAGGGCCCACCCACCCATTCTTTTTGTCTTGCTTGTCAAGGGCCCACCCACCCATTCTTTTTGTCTTGCTTGTCAAGGGCCCACCCACCCATTCTTTTTGTCTTGCTTGTCAAGGGCCCACCCACCCATTCTTTTTGTCTTGCTTGTCAAGGGCTCACCCACCCATTCTTTTTGTCTTGCTTGTCAAGGGCCCACCCACCCATTCTTTTTGTCTTGCTTGTCAAGGGCCCACCCACCCATTCTTTTTGTCTTGCTTGTCAAGGGCCCACCCACCCATTCTTTTTGTCTTGCTTGTCAAGGGCCCACCCACCCATTCTTTTTGTCTTGCTTGTCAAGGGCTATGTACTGTAAGACCAGTAGTGTGAACGAACATTTAATTCTAACAATTTAACGAATTAAAAAATTCGTTAACATTTGAAGTCGTTAGGTAGAAAATGATATGAAAATGTACAGTCATTTGCCGGCTTTGAGACGGAATTCGTTAAACCACAAAAATCCGGAGACCGTTAACTTTAATTGACGTTAAAATATCTGGTCTTACAGTATATGGACTCGGATGGAGAGCCAAGGATTAATTTATACAAAAGAAAAAGGACCAAGGAACTACAAGTTACGCTATACTGTCCACTAACACCACCGGTTACTAAACAATCAGCTCATGCGATAACATTGCACAACACTGACCGACGCGCATCCAAGATGTGCTAGAGCTGTTAGCCAGTTAGTTGTAGAACGTCAGTACCGTCGGTCAGTGTTGTGCAATGTTATCGCATGAGCTGATTGATTAGTAACTGGTGGTGTTAGTGGGCAGTATAGCGTAACTTGTAGTTCCTTGATCCTTTCTCCTTTGTAAACTTGCAGTATAATACCATACCATTGCCGTCCTTAGACCAACACCCTTGCCTCCCGAATGCGTTTCGCGCTCCGATAATAACCACAGCTGGAGTGCACAAAGCTATTGCCAAGCTTAAGCTTAAAAAAATCGCCTGGTATGGACGGTATCTCCAACGAAGTTGTTAAGGCTCTAGCACCATCATCATCATATCCTCTATGTCTTCTCTTTAATTTGTCTTTCAGAACAGGGAAGTTTCCATCGGCATGGAAAGTGGCCAAAATAACGCGATATTTAACCCTTTCAGCACGGCCAGGGTGTGTAACTAACCCGCGGAGCCAAAACCAGTGATTTTCATGATTTTCCAAAAGTAGTCCTACTAACTCACAATTTTTTCTGCGGAATGCATGTTCGCACGCGACATCTATGTACTAGAACGCGTGCATAGCGGCACACGTGCGCCCGTCAGTACTATCGTAGAACAGTCGACGTTCATCCAGCACGTCACTGGTCCACGTAGCGATAAGATCCGTCGACCATGGATGTCTCGGGAGTACGTTCATTTTCACTGTACGCATCACGTATATATACGTGATCCGTGGGCCAGTTACCATCACGTACATATACGTGATGCGTGCTGAAAGGGTTAACCCTTTACCAGCCGTACATAGTGCGAAGCTCGTTGCTCTCTCGTTGTATTCAAAACACGAGTGGATACGAAGGCAGTGAAGAACATGGAAGAAAGAAAAAATGTGATGTGGAAGAAATGATGAACAAAATCTTACACAACACCTGAGGAGTGTTGTGCGAAAACTAGTTTGAAGTAAGATTTTTGTTCATCATTTCTTCCACATCACATTTTTTCTTTCTTCCATGTTCTTCACTGCCTTCGTATCCACTCGTGCTTTGAATACAATAAAAGCCTTTGTGAAATGTCGGTTCAGCTCGTTCTGTTGATCGCAATTCTAAAATTATTATTACTATTATTATTACTAAACTCAATCTCGTAGCATGTGCACGCATTGCTTATGTGGGGAGCAACCCCAGAGATGAGGGCGATAACCAGCCGATGCGCTTTATTATTATAAATCAGCACTTGGCCGAAGGCCGGAGATTGGCACCCACCGGGCTAGCATCCAGCAACCAAAGGTGGGGCCATACATCATATGGATATTAACACGCATGCATTCTTCGCTATTGCAGACCAGTTGAGAACACACAACGTATGGAGGATTCATGGAGTGCTGGGCAACGGAATCTGGCATGTGATAATCATTATGTAGGATTGTCCACGCACGAGGTGCAGCCCATGAATTGGGCACCCATGAGATGGGCGGAGTGTGGACGGCTCATATGATAGTATGTATGATAGTCCACGCACACCTCCGCCCGTGCTACGTCATTCTCACCTACGTCATTCTCACCTTTCGTTCCGTTGGCCTGGGTAGCTACTTGCGCACCCATGTTTGCCATAGCTACCCAGGCCCTATATATTGCGTCAACTCTCTTCAGATCTCTCTCTCAACTCTCTTCGGATCTCTCTCTCTCTTTCACAATGTAGTCGTTTAGTTCCTCTTTCTCTCCGTCTCTCCGTGTATGATAAATGTCTTCCCACTACTAGTACCTGTCCCCAGTTGTTCCTTTGTGTCTGGGATGGTGAGACCTTCTGTGACTCAACACAAACAATCGGCAGCTGGTCTAAGCAGGTGTGCGGGTTCATGCATCAGTGTGAGTTGTGTGCTCGAGTGGCGGGTTCTTACATACCTCATTGTGTTCTACGATGCGCCTGTACCTCGGACAGCTTTTGGGTCAGCTGTACCACGTCTGTGTCGGTCGTTCTGATGTGGCACAGGACACTGTTGCTCCACCATCGGCCCATTGCCCTGATAAACCAGTCAGGGGTACCCGCCATGGCTGCAGTACAGCTTGTATCGTCATGGCAGCGTGACATCATGGTTTCTCTCATATGCATGCACGTGATTTAAACATTCTGTTCCCCTGGAGCGCTGGAGTTTTGTGTGCGCCAGTGTCTCTGTGTGTTGTTGGTTTGAAATCTTTCATTCTCACGATGGCCTGTGGCCAATACTGTAAAAGCAGAAATTTTCGGTGGTGTAATATTTTCGGTATTCGCCAAAATCGGCGGTTCGGTAGCGGGAAATTTTCGGTAAAACCCGTTCTCCAGGTAGGTGTACTAGTACTACATGTATACAGTATCGGTTGTACAGAAAATTTCGGTGCATTCGGTGCCGACAATTTTTACCGAAAATAAAACACCACCGAAAATTTCTGCTTTTACAGTAAGAGAAAAATAATTACAGGCACGTGGATCAGATAGAGAGAGAGAAAGATCAAAGGTTAGCTGCTTGCTGAAGCAGTAGCGATGGCAATAGGGAGTTGATTACATAGGCTGGGAGCAATGGAGCTATAGATATGCTGAGCAATGTGAGCAAGTACATACGGAAGAGTTGACAAGTGGTAGGATGTTTGCTTTGAAATCTCGTCTGGGGTTGATTTGCCGGAGGCTGAGTGAAATGCTATTAAGAGAGCATGTCTGAGAATACCAAAGTATGTGTGCAAGTGGATCTCTCCAATTTCGCTCAAAATTTGCAGGTAGGTTCCCTTTGGGGTGTGGATCGATTGTGCAAAGCCCTTGAAAAAGTTTCTGAAGGGAACCTTGAAATTTGCATACCCCTCAAATATGGCCGAAATATCACATTATTTATGGGTCCTAGAAACGAGTCACGCCACAGCGTATCCGAACAAGCTATGAACAAAACTCCATCAAGCCAACATTGCCTCACCTTAGAAGAGTTCCTGGAGCAGTACCGCTTAGCCACGCCAGGATCCCAGAAGACGAGGTCCATCACCCCCTGACGCCACAAATTATCGTCTTGAAAATAGCCAATTTACAAGCGCTGGCAAAACAGCCAGCTACGTCCTCAATTGGCCAGAACTATACACCGGCAGATAGTAGAACACCTCTTCTAGCGCTGAGAACATGTCCCCATCTTCCTTTTGGTGTTTTCTTGAAATAAACTTTTTTGAATTTTTCCACTCGACCATGCTGAAATACGGCCAAAGTCATACCTGCGCAGGAAAGCTCTCCCTCCGCGACGTCTCCTCAGCAATTTCTACTCCAAAACTATTCCCAAGGCTGCAGAACAAAGTGTATTGTTGACTCTGACAAGGAAAAGCAGCGGTGATCACTTGTCACTCCAAACGAAAAGCTTCTTCTTGCGCCACCAATAATGTTTTGGGCGACTGTTGATGCAAAAGTGACTGCAGGCATGAGCGCAAATCTTGAATTTTACTACAAGCGGCACGTTGGGGAGCCCGCTCACCCAACGTGCCATAGTTCAGCGGCTTCTTATGGTAAGTTCTGCTGCATTCTTGGTCTTGCTTGCGTGATACTCTGACCTCTTGCGCGGTGATGGTTTTGGTTCTTGCACACTTCTCCTGTCTTGCACTTAGCTCTTGTTATACAATGTCATATTAGTCTTGGCTCTTTGCACGAAGCACCGAGGCATCGTGGAAACCTGTAGAACGTCGTAGTGACGTGGTTTTGCACAAAGCCTGGAGTCACATTTCCAGGAAGTGAAGCACTTCCAGGAAACGTACAACGCGAGAACCTACCTGACCAGGTTCCGGCCTTGGATCACATGATGTGTCATGCCAAGAAGGCATGTCACCTACGTGGGAAAGCGCGTGTCGCTCAACCTACATGCTAAGCACGTTGGACAAGACACTGGCCAAACCACGTTGTACTAAAAGGGCGTGACAGCTCAGCACAGAGCTGCTCACTATGTAGATCCTGCTGTCACAGGACTATCAGGCAGCAGTTGTCTTATTCTGGGACGTGACAGTCTGATTAACTGACATGTTAGCTTTCGATATTCAAGACACTGACAAAACGATCTACTCGACTTGTCGAACAGAAACAAACAGCTAAGGGGCCGTCCGTAAATATCGAACTTTTTTCACCAAACGAATTATTTTAGTTTAGACCCAACCCCTCCCTCCCTCCCCCTCAGAACGTAAAAAATGTTGACATACATGCATGTACAACAGCCATGTACATGAATCAATGTTTTCTGAAACGAAATTGGTCAACCCCCTCCCACCCCATAACGAAATTATTTCGTTTTGTGAAAAATGTTCGATATTTACGGACGGTCCCTAAACAGAGAGTGAACATGGTGAAAGAAGGAAGAAAAACCTTCAGCCAGTGCAAGGCGCATACTAGTAACGCTGAAAGTGGCACACCACCGGTTTTTTCGCTACATTGCACACAGTACGACTACGACTACGACTACGATCACGAGTAGAGCCCCTACCGGAACTTCAAAAGACACCACTCGCACTTACCCAGTCACTTTCCAGTGTTCAAAATTACGAACAAGCGATCCGTGAGCCGCGCACGCCTGAAACGGTCCCAGCCAGGTGCAGGGAGTACGGATCGTGCCAGTACTACTAGTACATTTTTTACTACTCCCTGCTTGGAAGTGCGCGCGTGTACCTGTACTGGCTAGTTGCATGCACGGCCCGGGCCACTCAGTGCAGTGTACATGGTGTAGTCTGTAGATCTACGACAGTTAGTTGACGCGAAGTGCATCGCAGTTTTGGGCGATAAAAAACGAAAAGCGAATCGCAGCAGGTCAATTTTGATTCGCAAACTGCAATGCGAACCCAGATATATCGATCCCTGCCACCGTTATAGTTGTTGTTGTTGACTTTTATTTTACTTCACCAATTGCACAGCCATGATTGCCTTCTTACCGGCCCATAGGTCCAGTTCTCACAGAAAGATGAAGGAAATTATATGAGGAAATGTATAGAGATAAAGACATGCAAGCGGTATAATTATTATTATAGAAATGTTTGTTATGACACTGTGTGTATGCTGAGACTCAATTTGTGTGAATTTTTTAAATTGTGATAACAAATAAAATGTAGTGGAAGCATTTCATGAGAAAATAGGTGTGAACATTGGCAGACTTTGTTGGATGGGGACAATTTTTAGCAGTCCAGGGAACATGAAGTACAGCGAGGGGTGTTGGACTGTTGGCATAGAGTTTACAAGTTAGGTACGTCAATATCAGATAGGGCTCTCTTGAATTGATCGGCATCAGTTTTCGATCTTACGTTATTGGTCCGGTCTGTTTCGTGTTGTTCGTGTGAATGGTCCTACGTCGTATACCTTGTCCATGCCTGGGTGTGAGCGTACCGTCCATTTCAAGCGCCTCAAGAAAGCTGTAACTGTGTCCGGTCCTGTTACTTTGCCGCTGCCTGATGATGATTTGCCGCGCTGCATTCCGCCGCTACAGCCACCGTCGTCTGGTCCAGTTAGTACTTCTTCTCCTGTTTCTCGTCGTTCTGGCCGTGTTCGCACTGCACCTGCTCGACTAGCTGACTATGTCCTGGACTGAGTTTATAATTTGGTTTGTTTTCTTTTGATTGTTTCCTACGTATTTCGTTCATTCCCGTGGACGTGAATTTTAGCTGGGGGGGGGGGCACAGTGTAATAGGTGTATTTATGCTACGACCTGTACAATGTCATACTCACTATTCGTATTTCCCGCTCGTTCCCCTTGGCAATGAGAGCCACTCACATATAGAAGAGCGCATGCTACAGTGGGTCTCCTGTTCTGTTCTGTTCTAGTCTTGAGTTGTCGTTGTCCTGTTCTTCTTCCTGTCTACACTCTTGTCGAAATACTTCCATAATTCAATACTGTCATGACCCGGACTCGACTCGTCGTGAAAGCGACCACGCAATGAGATTCAGCAGCCAAAAGCTGGGCTCCGAAATATTCTAGAGTTCTGTAAGAACCATGATTAGTCCTGCGAAGGATTTGGCACTTTCGTTAGTTGAGCAATCATGGCTTACAACTCGTGGCCTCGAGTCACAAGTGTTGTCGTACGGCGGCTACACCTTCAGTACAAGTCGTCAGCATTGTACTCACTACACTGTTGAGCTTGAGGGGACCCTGCTTAGTCCTGCAAGGGAGCTGATACCTTTGTTAGTCGAGCAAGCATGGCACCTCTTCTCGCGTCGTACGACGTAATAGCCTTGTCACACGACGGTTCGTGCTCACGATTTCACGATACCATGGTTCTACGATCCACGGCAAGACACTTCACACGACGACTAGCTCTGCCGACACGGCGCACGCGAGTCGGTCACGATTTGACTGTTGCCTAGGTAATTGTAATGGAGGCACGTGTTTTGATGGAAATAAATCAAAATATTTTTTTATTTTTCATGCCTCCCGGGAAAAATTCAAACTCTCTTTGCCTGATGTTGGAGTAGAAGAAGACTGAAAAGACGACTTTGTTGCTTTGGCGTTCTTGACTGGATTTCTGGGACCAAGGATTTGACAAAGCCGCGTAGCTTTGCTCTATTTTTGCTGTTTGTTTTCCGTGGCGTTGGGCAACTGGGTCCGGACAGGGCAATCGGCTCACAACCTACAGGGTTTGGAGTGCCTCGTTCGATTTCCCAAATCCTTTTGGCCGTTCAGCCGTTTTGTTGCTTTGTCTTCATTCGCTGCTCGCGTCATCACCATTATCAGTCGATTCAAGTAGGGAGCAGTAGATTTCGATAAGCATCCTTTCGGATTCTGGGCTGAATGTCCGGGTGGCCATTGTTCAGAAAGTCGGACCTGTGCTGCTGTTCAGGAAACGCTCAGTGAGAAGACGCGATCGCGAACACAAGCCAAACCAGTACAGGAAACACGAAATCGAAAACGAAAACGCACAGCCAGGGGGTCAGGATGTCGCGGGCAGACCGTCGGGTCTACGGATTCAGATTTCCCGCCATTTGATGATCGCCTTGGTGATCCGCCCGCGAGCCCGAACAGACGTGACTTTGTCCCGTCGTGTGAAAGGCCTATAAAGGGTCCTGCAAGTGCTTCGCGCACTGCGGACTCCGTTATCCCTTTTTTGGGAGAGGTCGCGGCTTGACCGTGAGCGCCCTACGGGGTAATGAGAGGGAAGAGCCTACGGGGCAGAAGATGAAGGGTGACCCAGTCAAGACACCGTACGAAGGCGGCGCGCTCTAGCTGCAGCAACATCCGACAGCGTACTCCAGGCTCCGTCGCATGATCGACGTACGAATAACCTCGGAAGATCACTCATATTTGTAACTCTATCATGTAATGTGGGTGAGCGAGCTCCCTGAAGCTATACTAATATTTCCTACTAATTATTATATCACAATTATACTATAACCAAAATCACATAAAAGCCGCCTTCTTCCAACAAATAAAAGTATCTTTGATCGCTCCCTTTCAACCTTCGACTACCTTGTGTGAGCCGGAAAACAGGTGTGAGCTAGCAACTTGGGCGGCGACTATATTGGTCGTCTACCTGGGTATCCACTAGACTGATCTAAGCCAAGTCACAAACCCGCCAAGCGCAGCCATGACATACGTTTTGTAAATGAGAGAGAGTGATTTAGTGTGTAGAGTTGATTTGAGCCTAAAGAGAATATTAAAAGATTTTACGGCTTTCTTCAGCACAAAGTCAAGGTGGGCTGACCATCTTAGGTCGTGCTGAAAGATGATGCCGAGGTGACGATGTTGTGTTACTGTTTCTAATAGGGTTTGGCCAAGTTTTATTTCGGGTAGTCGTGGTGGGGGTCGGTTAGCATGGTAGAACGGGAGGATGACGGTTTTCGTTTTATTGACTAGCAGGTGCCAGCGCTCTAGCCATTCTGCTGCGGCATCGACGCTTCTTTGTAGCACAGCCTCACACTCAATGTAGCTGCCTGCAATGGCAATTAGTGCGGTGTCGTCCGCGAACTGGCTACACGAGGTTGTAGCATTTTCACAGGCAGTGGGCAGGTCAATGGTGTACGCCAGGAACAGAAGTGGTCCCAGGACTGAGCCCTGGGGCACTCCTGCTGGTATTGGTATGAAGGCGGATGTTGTGCCTTCAACCTGCACCCGCTGTCTGCGTCCTGTCAAGTAGGCTTCGAGCCAATTGTGAGCCTTGCCGTCGACACCATAGTGACTCAGCAGTTCGGTCCCGTCTTGTTTCCTGAAGCTGGATTGGTTGGAGGGTAAGTGCGGTGCTATGTGATTGTACAGACGAGAGTGGACTATTTTTTCTTGTGTTTTTGATATTATACTGAGCAGGGAGATGGGTCGGTAGTTGGTAGGATGGGAGGGGTTGCCCGACTTGGGGATGGGTGTAATAGTTGCGTCTTTCCAATCCTGTGATATTTCTCCGGTTCTGAAGGACAGATTGTAGAGACTAGTGAGAGATGGGGAGATTTCCTTTGCAGTTTCTTTCAGGAGGCGAGTTGGGATGTTGTCAAAGCCTGGGCTCTTGCCAGTGTCTAGACTGCATAGAAGCTTCTCGACCTCTTCCACTGTTGCTGCGATTGTATTTAGAGTAAGACTGATGTCAGGGGTAGTGTTGATCTCTGGTGTAGTACAGGTGGTCTTGTCGATGGACTGTTGGCTTTGGGAGATAAAGAACTTGTTGAGAGCTGTTGCTTTCTCCATAGCCGTGGCTGCAGTGGAGTTGGCTGTCGATAGTGTGGGAATTGTTTGCTTAGGCGGTTTTTTCAGGTGCTTCAGTAGACGGTGGAGGTTTGTACCCGTTGACGTTGTTTGCTGGACAAAGTCGGACTTAGCCTGTCGCAAAAGAGCGGTTACTCGGTTACGCTGGGCTGTGTACAGTTTCCAATCTGAGTCTAGTTGGGTCGCCTTGTAGGTGCGGAACTGTTTGTGCTTTGTTTTGATCTGGCTGAGGAGATCCTTCGTCATCCAGGGACGAGTGGGCGTAGAATTTTTGCGGGACTTGCTTCTGGTCACTTGGCAGTGGTGCATGGCTAGTTTCAGTATCTGGTCTCTCCAGAAGTTCCAGAATGAGGTTACTGGCTGAGGGTCAGTGGGATGTGGATCGTACTGCAGATTGCAGGTAGCAAGAGCTTCACGCAGGGACGCAATGCGTTCCTCGCTCCACAACCAGTATGTGCTGGAGGTGCTTTGCTGTGTAGTACTGCTCTCATTTTTATTATTATTAATATATTTTGTATTATTGTTTCTGTGGGTGGTGTGCTGCTGGGGTCGTATGTTGCCTTGTATGACAACATGATCAGAGGCACCCATAGGGGGCAGGCTTGTGATGGTGATGTTATGGCGGCTGAGGCTAGAGATGGCCAGGTCCAGGCACGATGTAGGTGTGTGTTGGCGTAGGTGGGTGGCAAAGGAGACGTGTTGTGTGAGGCCACGAGTCTCGCACAGCCAATGCAGGTCCTCACCTAAGGCATCGGTGGTGTCGCTGGGGTGCCACAAGCAGTTCTTGGCGTTGAAGTCGCCAAGGAGAAGTATCTCATCCTGGGGTCTTTCAACTAGCTTTATGGCTCTCTCCAGTTCCATCACGAACTCTGCGGGGTCGGACCGCGGGGGACGGTTGATGTTTCCTACCACAAGGGAGGCTTGGCCGATTGATATTCTAATCCAAATACATTCCGCTTGAGTCATGGGAATGGTAATTGTCTCGTGTTGGCAGCTGTGTGGTATGTATGTGGCGACTCCTCCACCAAAGGTGTCTCGGTCCGCTCTTATGAGTTTGTAGCCGTTGATGGCGTACATCCCGTCGCTGTCCGATGGATCCGCCCAGGTTTCCTGGATGGCGATTATTGACGGTTGTTGCAACTTTGCCACGTGGCTAAGCTCGTCCATCTTGTTGAACAGACACCTACGTTCGAGCTGATGAAATTCGCGACTTCCATTATTTTTTATTTATTTTTGTAATTTGTTTCGTTTTTTTTTGGTATTTCCGCAATTGAAAGTATTGTTCTCACTGATATTGTGTGGAGGACAGCGCTAGGATTGAGTATCGTGTGACACCAGTGGGCTGAAGCGTGAGCCCTGTGCCGGGGCAAGGGGTTGGCTTTGGCCAGGGTCGATGTTGTTGCTCTCTTTTTGTTTTTTGGAATTTTTGAAATCAGGTGAGGATACCGCATTGGGACTGGGTCTCCTGCGTCGTTCGGAGGTAATCCAGGGGTTTGCTGGCTGGTTAGACATGTCTGTGTTAGTCACCAGTGAGGAGACGAGGTCTTCAGCACGCGCCGAATCTGGGTGACTACACTTTGTTGTCGGAGTAGTTGTGTCGGTGTGCGGTGAGTTGGATGTTGTCGTACTTGTATTTGTGCTGCCTGGCCGCGTTCCGGGGTGCACGGTCGTGCTGGTTGCCGACATGGGCGATGCGATGTCGTGTTCGTACGACTCGTACTGGTTGTTGACTGGGTCGTTTGGGTGCGAGCTCGAGAGCACGTCTGCTTTCGGCGTGGTATTGGCACCATCGGAGGCCGTTTGGGATACGCCGCTGGCGTGGGTCAAACTCGGGGACGCTTTTGGTGCCGAATCGGTACGGTGAGACTCCGCTTCAGCTCCGCTGTTCATGTTCCGCTCTGTGCTGCCAGTGCTGCTGCCTTCTCTGCCGGCATGCGTGGAGGTGTGTGCACTGCGACGGTTTTGGCAGGTACGCGCGATGTGACCTAGCTGGCCACATAGCCTGCACGTGCCTACCTGGCTGTCGTAGATGATGCGGAGCTCGTGAGAACCTTCTGTCGTACGCAGGTACGACGGGATCAAACTGCCTGGTTTGAGTTCAAACGTGGCGAATCGCACACCAGTTGCTGTTTGGGTGCCGTTTGAAAGTTTGATTTTGCCGTGTCGTATCTCACCGATAAGCTTTCCGTACGGTGAGAGCGCAGCTTTTAGGACACCGTCTGAGATCCAGTTCGGAGCATCATGGATGTGTAGCTGTGTTGTTGGTGCGGAAACGAAGCGTGGTGAAACTCGTTCGCCCTTGCAATCGAAGCCATTGAGCACCAACAATTTGGCTTTTTCATATGACTCAACGGTAAGTCTACATTGACCCCTGCTTGTTGTCTGCATCGAAATGATGCCGGTGATACCTTGCTCTTCTAGGAGCTTTATGTAGGCCCCCACGCTTACCTGGGCTTGCGAGGGGAATACAACAGTGTTCTTCTTCAGTGTCGAAGACGAGAGCTGTCGCCAGGGCTCCGTATCTGCTCCGTTTCCGGCCATGACGCCTGGCGGTTGTAGTGAATCAGCACTCTAGGTGATCTAGTTTGCTACCTGTGCATCCACAGCCATACGGGCTGGGAGCGGACTATTATGCTAAAAAAACTACGGAGCTCCAAAAACTGCTTCCGCTCTCCAGCTAGTTGATTGTTGTTGTCGTTGTTGTTTGGAAGGAGATTCTTGTTTCACTAAGTTATGGTTTGCCAGTGACATCAGTGAGATCCACAGTCGGACAGAGTCAGTCCATATAGAACAGGGAAAGGAACGAGATGAGACTGGAGAAATACATTTTCAATTCCATGAAGATGTCAATGTACAATGATAGGCTCAGAACTAATAGGTACAGAGTGAAGACGCATGCAATACCTAACAGACATGGAAAAGCCAACTAGAAATTTGATTCGGAACACAATGTTACTGTGCAGCCGAAGAAGTACTTGGCAGCAGCTGCCGATTTAGGTGAGCCGCTATTTATTGGCATAGTTGCCCTATGGTGCCGACTTCACCCGATCCTTATGACGATCTGGTGAACTTCTTTGAAGAGTATTTCGGCCTGAAGCAGAAAGCAGCATCCCATTCGGCGTAATTGTTTTCGACTGAGCAAACTCAGGGTGAATCAGTGCTGGCCTTTTGACTGTGTCTAAAAGGACATAAGAGTGTGTAAACTTACCAGTTTCCGCAGTGCGGATGAGCTACTGGGAGTTGTTGGAGTCTACCTGTTTGAATGGGGACTTATCTCTACCAATGCTAGAAATATTGTCCTGGAACATGATGCACAAGATTTGAGCTCAACCACGGGCAGTGGTACTAGCTGAAGAGGGCACCAAAGAAGTACATGTGCCAGAAGTGAGATATTCCGCTACACGTCAACCCGGACCTGTATCGTTGCCAGCATCAGGCTGTGGATATTGTGAGTAGAGCATCCTCTAGGCGAGCTGAACTACCAAGCTGCTCAAATGTTCTGTTCCAAGTGTTGACGAAAGGGACATTTTGTATCGGTTTGCCATACCTTCTGTGATCTGGTAGAGCGGGCTTTTATTCTCGTAGCTATGCAGAAGACGTTACTTGAGTAACGTCTGGTGCTAGCCAGGGTCCACACAGCTTTAATTTGGTGTTTGTTTGTGTGTTTGTTTTTGTCACGCCTGGCGCTATCCGTATCTGAAGGCAAAAAAGCATAGGATGTTATAAATTTTTCAATTCTCCTTTTTTTCAGGCATATCCTGGGATTCGAACCCGCACTATCGCCCTACATGCATTCCCCCATACACTTCGCATTCATACCCATTCTTCCAAGTTGCTTTACGTTATTATCTTGCGTTTGAAAGTCCTATTTGAATATTGTGGGCAGCTGTATGTGGCCAGCTGTGTTTGATGGTACGGTACGGTACGGGAGACGGTGTCGTATTACCCTCGATCGTACCTGTCCCGTACCTATCCCCTACCGTACCGTGCCATCAAAGACGGCTGGCCACAATGCATATTCAAATAGGGCTTTCAAATGCAAGATCACAATGTGAAACAACTTGGAAGAATTAGTATGTATGCGAAGTGTATCGGGGGATGCATGCAGGGCGCGCGATAGTGCGGGTTCGAATCCCAGGTTATGTCTTAAAAAAAGGAATTTTTTAAAGAATTTATAACATCCCTATGCTTTTTTATTGTCTAGGTCATCAAGGCAAAAAAGCATAGAGTAGGGCCCTGAGCTTCCAAGCTCTCTCGTTTGCTTTTATTCCCGTAGCTATGCAGAAGACGTTACTTCAGTGACGTCTGGCGCTAGCCAGGGTCCACACAGCTTTAATTTGGTGTTTGTTTGTTTGTGTGTTTGTGTCACGCCTGGCGCTATCCCGTATCTGTCCCGTACCGTACTGTACCATCAAACACAGTTGGCCACATACAGCTGGCCGCAATATTCAAATAGGGCTTTCAAACGCAAGATCATAACGTGAAGCAACTTGGAAGAATGAGTATGAATGCGAAGTGTATGGGGGAATGCATGTGGGGCGATAGTGCGGGTTCTAATCCCAGGAAATGCCTAAAAAATAGGAGAATTGAAAAATTTATATAATCCCTTTTCTTTTTTTTGCCGTCATCAAGGCGGTAGACGGTGTCGTATTACCCTCGACCGTACCTATCCCGCACCTGTCCCGTACCTGTCCCGTACCTGTCCCGTACCGTTCCGTACATTCAAAGACGCCTGGCCACAATGCATACTATTATAAGCGCTGTGCTTATATTTTTTCAACACCCCTCTACCCCGTGCTTATATTGGAGACCGCGCTTATATTGGAGACTGTGCTTATATTTTTTCAACCAATGCATCCGTACAGATCAAGAAGAAATACATGCTAGATATTATGCATGCAGCATTGATTTCCACCAAGACCGTGCTAATAATAGAGACTGTGCTTATAATGTTTGGAAAGGTGCTCACAGTGTGCTTATATTAGAGACTGTGCTAGTAATGGAGACCTGTGCTTATAATAGAGAATATACGGTATTCAAATAGGGCTTTCAAATACACGATCATAATGTGAAGCAACTTGGAAGAATTGGTATGTATACGAAGTGTATCGGGGGATGCATGCAGGGCGATAGTGCGGGTTTCGAATCCCAGGTTATGTCTCAAACAAAAAGTAGAAACTTATAAGAATTTATAATATCCCTATGCTTTTTTTGTCTAGGTCATCAAGGCAAAATAGCATAGCGTAGGGCCCTGAGCTTCCAAGCTCTCTCGTTTTCCTCCTTTCCTTCATCAAAACGACTGTTTTGTTAATTTTTTAATTCTTTACTGTCAATCCTTGTACAGGTCCACCAATGCCAGTAATTTTGTTTCCTAGTTTTCAATCAAAACAGTTCACTGTGTCTATTACTCCCACTGTGGGTAACTATAACCCCAAGAAATGTTGTTACGGAGTGGAAAGGAAGTCTATTTCTGGCATAACCAGTGAATCAGTGAAGAGAATATCAGGTTGCACTGCTGTTACCATGCCTGGCAAATTTGACGCACAGATGTATGATATGAATATGTTAGAAGAAGATTCAAACTTCGAAGTTGTTGCCTATTTTACAAATGGAAACGATGTAGATGGCCTCAGCACAGCATCTCGAGTTACTACCACCGCTGACGGTATGTACATTGAATCTTGCACCAGCAAAAAGTACACTGTACTGACTCGTGCACATTGTCTACTGCAC
This sequence comes from Sycon ciliatum, assembly GCF_964019385.1. Classification (NCBI taxonomy): domain Eukaryota; kingdom Metazoa; phylum Porifera; class Calcarea; order Leucosolenida; family Sycettidae; genus Sycon; species Sycon ciliatum. Next base: position 19,963,493 of record NC_088654.1, on the reverse strand, counting down.
ATTTCGAAATAATAAGCAAACTGATTTGTCCAGAAAAATCAAGGCTGCAGTACGCGACCGAGTGACAAGGCAAAACTGGCTCAGTCTCTCCGACTCAAAACACAGGTAGTATTCTCAGGGAACAATATTGCACGAAAGGACAAACGTAGGTAGCACAGAACTAACTTATACTGAAAGACTCAATAAGCGAAGGTAAGACGACAGAAACAACGGAAGCAAAGACTCTGCAACAACTGAACTGGGCAACTGACACACGGATCTATATACGGTACAAGATTGCCAGTTACAGCTCCGAGCGCTAGCTAGTGAATGAAAGCAAGGGATCTGATGTTGTCAGCAATGCATAGTGCAATACATAGTAATACATAATGATTTGTGTAGGGGAAAGTCCGTCTACTACAAAGACGATAGGGATAATTTAACCCTTTGACTGCTGCTGGGTATTGCGGCCGCAGCAAACTGTGTTGTATGGAGGAAATTATTTGTCCGTATCTACAACTTGAAGTCATGTTGCTGGTGTGTGAGGTCGGCCGGAGAGCACGTTTGGGGGAGGTAGAATAACAGGGTGCCTAGTGTTACGTGACCTGTCTTAGCTATAACCAATAGTGCTACAGCCTTGTGAATGGCACTTAGAGTAATAGCAGGAGTAGTAAGAACAGAGCAGAGCAATGGCAAAAGACACCAGTTGCCAGAAGCGTAAAGAACAGACTGAGTAGCGAAAGATTGAAACGCCAGAAGGAGCCAAAACCCAAACCACACATGACATCACATGCGCATGCGTGGGGCACACATTGAACACACGTGTATGTGAACGCAGTACACGTGGCATCTCCCTTTCTTTGAAAAAGGAGAGTGTCCAGGCAAATCAAATACATGCATACGGCGGCATAATAAGAGTCAAATGAAATAGCTCAACATAATTAATAAGAGCTGGCTTGAGCGTATGTAATGCAGCACGCACGTACATAATGAAACGACTCAGAAACAGCCACTACT
>NC_088654.1:19819997-19957497 GCF_964019385.1 Sycon ciliatum | reverse complement strand
GGAAGCTGTGCTGTCATCGCACGACTTCATCGATTCCCTACAGCTTCCCTACAGCGTTCCCTACAGCGTTGGCACATCGATCCTGCTGCACCGCCCTGAACGCCGCCAGAAACGCCTGTCTCCTTACAAGGATGGATGGGTAGTGAAGGAAGTGGTGTCACTATCCACCGTGTCATCGCTCGACATGACATTGCAGCAAGGTCCAAGCTGGTAAACATTGACCTCGTCAAAGTGTGTCCCGTACCAGCTCCTGTGTCAGATCCTCCACCTGTTTCTGATGAGGTTGATGCTGCTGAGTGCACTGTTGATCTTACTCTTCAGTTTGACGGTGACGTAGGACGTTTTCTTCGTGACCGCAGTACACTGCGACCTCCGCACCGTTACCTGCAATAATTGCCACCAGGGAGAGATGTTGTGTCATCACGAGTTGTCATGACTGGTAACAATTATTACTTGCATTGAGCACTCAATAATTTTCACTAATTTGTAATTCTTACCTGCAATTCTTCGATTCAGGTTTCTGTTCACTTGATCGCTTCGCGTAAATTTTATTTGTTTGATTCTTTGTGCTGGCACGTGTTTACACAGTTTGAATGCTGTTGCTTTGGCAACCAGGATTGGCTTGAACTGCGATCGTCATTTTGTCAAGTATTCTTGATGCGCATGTAGTTTTTAGAGTTGTCAAGAGACACGAGTTTTTTTAGCATTCATGGTGATGATTCTGTAGTTTTCCTTTCAGCTTCGTTGTTCCTTTTTAAAACATGTTTACCTTCATTCCATTTGTGTAATCTTCAATCTTTCAGTTTGAACTAAACTGCCTGTCCTAATGGTCTGTGAGCATGATTGTGCTGTGGTCTAGAGTGGAAGTGTCGTCACGGGTTTGAGAACCGTGCACGAACTGCTCTAGGCTCCTCGCCACGCCACACAACAAAGGACTAGTGCAAATTGTTAGAGAGCTTTTTCTTCTACTTCGCTTCAGTAGGCGATGGAGAACTCATGGTTATCAGACAACTAACACTGACAACGAACGACAGACAACTGACACGGAGACAAGACGAGACAACAGAATATATTATAGTGAAGGCGTACAACGGGGACAAGACAAGCAAGTGTGTACCAACAGGGACAGAAGACGGTGCAGCCGCATGTACCCAGGAGTCGAAAACAGCGCAGCAGCATGTACCACGACTCAGCAGCATGTACAACAAAGAGACACAAAAGCAGCCACATGTACGACAAAGAGCTACACGTGCAACCGCATGTACTACGAAGAGACACAAGCGCAGCCACATGTACAACACTATCCCCCATCAAAAAAAAGACATCCACTCCTGTGGATGGAAGCAATCAAAACAAAATTAGAAGAAAGACAGGAGAAAAAGAAATCAAATGTGAACAACATACACAGGAGAATAGAAACAAAACATGCAGGGCCAAAACAGTAAGAGACGTAACTCCAGACAACGGGGAAAAGCCAAGGCACAAATGTGTGAAAAGAAAACAGACCGGGCCCACCCATAGAGGGAACCGCCATACTTTCAGGCGTGGGCCGCCAGGAAGTAACCACGTTGCCCTGGTACGAAGCCAAGGCAAACCGACGGCACTGCGAAGACCGCGGCAGCTGAACCGGGTGACCAGGCATCTGGAACCACAGGAGTTGTCCGGAAAACCATCACACAGCCGATGGGGCTACGAAAGCTCACAGAGACAGAAAGACACACACAGAAAGAAACACGGACTGACGCAAACATCTCAGCCATCGCCAAAAATCAGAAAAGCACACGAAGGAAGGGAAGAACAGCCAGGAAGAACACGTCGACTGAAACAGGAGCAATTAATCAGTGAGGACACCATTGAGGACACACAAACAAATCGGTTACCAATACGCAAAAGATAATGAAGAAAAACCACAGGGCGCTACCCTGAAAAACCCACAGGTCTCTAACCTGAAAAAACCACAGGGATTGAACCTGAAAAAACCACAGGGATTGAACCTGAAAAAACCACAGGGATTGAACCTGAAAAACACGGAACTACATCCGCTTCGCAAAACCAAAAAACCGAGACAAAAACTGTCAGGGACCGACTGGGGCACGCAAGGGCCAACCAGCAACACGCGGAAACCATAACACCCGCAAGGTAAACCGATACAACAAAACACAGGATCCCTGCAGACCACCAGGCAGACCGTGGCTCACCATGATCAGACGCCCACCCAAACGAACTAGAGAGACCCACATGCCGAAACACAATTATTACAAAACCATACGCTCACAAAAAAATTCAACCTGGATCCGAAACGAGAATCCTACATGAAGTTCACACCTCCCACCAAACCGGAAGCCACCAGCTTTCCGACTGGGTGCACAGTGCATGACTGAGCCTGACAACGCTCTGCACGGAACATGGAGAAACTACTACTACTACTAGCACTAGTGAAACGGTAGAAACACGAAACAAAAGATGGATCGACTACAAACGAGGCAGCACCTCGAGAACGTTCAGGTGGACATCCAAACAAATCACGCGACACAGTCACAATATCGGAGCAGTCCGACGGCAACTCCGTGACAAGCACAAGTGCACAACACAAGACGAGATCAAAGCTACCCATGCTGAATGCACGACGAGCAAGCAAAAACAAGTTCCAGATTCGAACGCGTAGCACACGAACAGAAGTTTGAAATTTTCATACACACAACCGTACAGTACAGGGTAGTCAGAGCGACACAGGAACAACGAACACAACGGGGCGAACTTACAACGGGCAGCTAGACTACACTACGCACTCGAGCACAAGAGAACAAGGTTCCACGGACTGCCTGCCGGGACCAGAGTCACCCAACGCAAAACAATTTGAAAAAATTCGAAATCGAATACAAGTTACGGCAACACATTACGCAGAGTAGACAATTACAAAGGCATTCTCACCTGAGTAGGCGCTCTCATGAGAGGCTTGGACGTTCGTGAGACTCAAGTAGCTGGGCCATGGCGAGAACACGAAGAGGAGACGAAAACACAGCTGATATGGAGACGAACTCAGGGTCGTGGATACGATTTGTTGGGCGCCAAATGTCGTCACGGGTTTGAGAACCGTGACCGAACTGCCTCTAGGCTCCTCACCACGCCACACAACAAAGGACTAGTGCAAATTGTTAGAGAGCTTTTTCTTCTACTTCGCTTCAGTAGGCGATGGAGAACTCATGGTTATCAGACAACTAACACTGACAACGAACGACAGACAACTGACACGGAGACAAGACGAGACAACAGAATATATTATAGTGAAGGCGTACAACGGGGACAAGACAAGCAAGTGTGTACCAACAGGGACAGAAGACGGTGCAGCCGCATGTACCCAGGAGTCGAAAACAGCGCAGCAGCATGTACCACGACTCAGCAGCATGTACAACAAAGAGACACAAAAGCAGCCACATGTACGACAAAGAGCTACACGTGCAACCGCATGTACTACGAAGAGACACAAGCGCAGCCACATGTACAACAGAAGGAGTGAGTTTGACTGGTTGGTTCTCTCCCACGTTCTCACAAGCGGCAGGCAGGTCAATGGTGTATACCAGAAACAGCAGTGGTCCCAGCCAGGACTAAGCCCTTTTTTTTTTTTTTTTTAGGCCACACCAAGTTATTTCATTGTTTCTCGTCACCTGAAAATCTCAAAAGGAACGCGGGCGGGCGGAAAAAAACAAAATAGGGTTTGAAAAACAAAAACTGCTATTTACACTACAAAGGCCCAATTTATGACCTAAAATCAGACTATACACCACGCGTGACAGTCAATTGCAATGCCGCAAGTTTACCGATGCCCGGAACACTGTCAGTCCAAAACGGTGCACTGTCATGCACTGTCTTGACTTGTACCGGAACTGTGTGTAGCAAAGAAGACGACCAGGTCGTGTGGTGGTGTGGTACTTGAACTACCGGTATGCGTACATACACGGTGCAAAAGTCGTCCTTCGGTTCGTGCACTAGCACTGCACTCCAGATTTGACGCCGCGCGTACTTTTACAACGCCTTTTTATGCGTGTTTACCGGGACGCGAGATTTTTTTGGTCCAATCCTCAAGAAAGGTACGCGCGCGGTGACGAGAAACAATGAAAAAACTTGGTGTGGCCTTACTAGGCCACGCCGTTTTTTTCTATGTTTCGCGTCACCTTATCCGATGAAATCAATGAGGGAGGGCGCAAAAAATAAAAACGCCATCCAAAAAAAAAACAGTGTACGTGCATTGCATTTGTGTACATTGAAGCGACGCGGCACTGTTCATGTACATACATGAATACATGAGTGTATCTCCTCTGCCATGCTTGTTGTCCAAACACAGGCGGCATGATGATTGTGTGACTTGCAGCCCAGCTTATTACACACACATGTGAGCTGAGTACAATCATGCGAGTAACTACTCATGCGATAAATAGAACAAAATATTTAATTGATGCCAACATAATAGTTACGTGTAACAATCATGTTCGGGTTTTTTCCTTTTGGGTTACATTTTCCGGTTTTCTGGGTTTGCATTAAATTTGTATTGCATTTTCCAAAAAAAAAAATTGTTCCGTTTTTTATTTTTTAAACTCCGGCTGTGAAGTACATGCGCGTGGGGACGCGAAACACAGATAAAAACGGTGTAGCCTTATGTGCACATAACCACCTCGAAAAGAATAAGGAAAGACAATGGTACGGAGACTAGGACAAACTGACAAGTAATGAGCAGGCGCTGTGCTGGGACGCAGCAGTGATGGTGGGGCATTGATGACTCTGCCGACCTGAGATCTCGGCGTCACGGCCAAAAACACGCACCAAAATAAGGAAAAAAAGAAGATAGAGCTGTACAGGTCAGAAAGATGCGAAAAACTGAGGCACTCCGGCCGGGATGGGAAGGAAGGCAGATGTAGTGCCCTCAACTCGTACTCGCTGCCTACGTCCTATCAAGTACGCCGAGAACCATCGCAGTGCTGCTTCCTGGACACCGTTGTGTTTGAGTTTGGCCATCAGGCCCTGATGCCATACTCGGTCAAAGGCTTTGCTCCGGTCAAAAAAGCAAGCTGTAACCTTCTTTCCCGAGTCACGAGCCAGCTGCATTGAATATTGTTTGCCTGATGGTTACACACAGTGCATGAAACTCAGAGTAGCAAAACACTACGAGTGATCCATTGTTTGTTGACATGTGTATAGAAGAATTATACATACTTCTACACCACAAATGCTCTTCTTTTGTATTTGCACAGATCCAGACGATTTAACATCAGTCACTGTGACTGTGATGGCAACTACTCTAACTCTAGAATGGGCGCCTCTGACTAACCAACAATGGAATGCAGGGGGTACTAGAGTGTACACTGTTTCATGTCCTAAACCATTGCCAGATATGGGAACAGCAAGAGCATCAGCAGCAGCTACTGATACTACTGGAGCTCTACTCACTGCCAATGTGATTGCAACAGTTAATCAGCTGAGGCATGCTACAGCATATACATGCACTGTAACAGCTTCCACAACCTACCTCGGCTCCGTCTACAGTAAAACAAAAGCTGTTATGGGTACTACCACTGAAGACAGTAAGTACACATGGTGGCCTTTAGTTTGGTACAGGCCATTTCCTCCGAACGACGCAGGAGAACCAGTCCCAGTGCGGAATCCTCGCCTGATTTCAAAAATTCTAAAAAACAAAAAGAGAGCAACAGCATCGACCCTGGCCACTGCCAGCCCCTTGCCCCAGCACAGGGCTCACGCTTCAGCCCACTGGTGTCACAGGATACTCAATCCTAGCCTACAGTGACGTTGTTCTCCACACCTTTTACGTATTTCATTGTTACTTCCTCCTGCAATGAAGGGTAGCAAGCATCTTCGCATTCTCTGCACAAACGCTTTTGGCCTAGCCAGCAAACTTCCCGACCTACAGCACGCACTCCTGCAGCATCAGCCCGACGTCGCAATTGTGACAGAAACGAAGTTCACTGCGGAGAAAGTGCTTCCCTCTGACATTAGTTTCCCTGGATACAGCTCACCATTTCGGTTCGATAGAACGGCACATGGGGGAGGGGTAGCCAACTGGGTGAAGTCGTCACTCCCCTCCATGCTCATCCCTGAACTCATGTCCCCCGCACATGAGATCATCTGGGTCTCTCTCCAGCTGGGCCCAGGTCTCCGCACCGTCTTGGGAGCAGTGTATCGGCCGGGGTCCTGTGCCCCTAGCGATCTCACCCTAATTGATCATCTCGACACTATCCTCCCAGAAGCTATACCCCAGGGCCCCCACATTATCCTAGCTGGCGATTTCAACGTGCACAACCGGGCTTGGTTGAACAGCTCGAAAACTACGCCTGCAGGCGAGGCTCTCGAAGATACCTGCGCTGCCCATCTTCTTTTTCAGCACGTCACAGTACCGACCCGTGGAGACAACCCGCTAGACCTCATAATGTCAACGTTCACATCCCCAGTAACTACACGTATACTTCCGCCCCTCGGTCGATCTGATCATGCAGTTGTACTGTCAGACTTTTCTTCTGTGCTCCCTAGACGTGAACCGCCTGTTAAGCGAACAGTATTTCGCTACAACAGGGCAGACTGGGATCGCCTCAGGGCGCACCTTCGCAACTTGGAATGGGGTAATATCATCACGGACCCAGAAACTTCGTGTGAGCAGGTTACCGCTTCGATAACTGCAGCTGTTGCACAGTTTGTCCCATCCAAAGTTCTGGAAAGGAGGCCTTCCGATCCGGTATGGTGGACGCCTGAATGCACCCAGACCGAGAGGGAGAAGGAGAAGCGCTGGCGCGATTGGAGAAAACACCCTCATGACCCAGCACTTCAGCAGGCATTCACCAATTCCGTGACTGTAGCGATCGCCACCCATTTCCGATCACGACGTGCAAAGGAGGACAGCCTCCGTCGCAGCCTTTCAACTGGGTCCCTCAGAGACAAACGGTGGTGGACGAAGTTGAAGAGCGCTGCAGGCAACCGCACACAGCCCGAAATTCCCCTAATTGTCGACTCTGACGGCCGCGAGTGGGCAACGAGCTCAGAGAAAGCAGAGGCATTCGCTCGCTTCTTTTCGAAGAAATGCAGCGTTGCCGGTCCGTACCTTGTGGAGGCTGACCTACGGGACCCTGCTCCATCAGATGCTCCACCTCTTCGCACCATCCGCTTCCGCCCAGAGGCTGTGCGCCGCCTTCTGACAAAGCTCGACGTCTCCAAGGCTACAGGGCCTGACGGTATTTCTGCTCGCGTCCTTAAGGAATGTGCCCACGAGCTCGCAGAGCCACTGTCCAAGCTATTTGCTTTATGCTTCCGGTCTGGAGTCTAACCTAGGATGTGGAAGACGGCCAACGTGGTTCCGATCCACAAGCGATCTTCCCGCTCAACCCTTAAGAGAGCATGTCTGAGAATACCAAAGTATGTGTGCAAGTGGATCTCTCCGATTTCGCTCAAAATTTGGAGGTAGGTTCCCTTTGGGGTGTAGATCGATTGTGAAAAGCCCTTGAAAAAGTTTCTGAAGGGAACCTTGAAATTTGCATACCCCCAAAAATGGCCAAAATATTACATTATTTATGGGTCTAGAAACGAGTCACGCCACAGCGTATACGAACAAGCTATGAACAAAACTCCATCAAGCCAACATTGCCTCACCTTAGAAGAGTTCCTGGAGCAGTACCGCTTAGCCATGCCAGGATCCCAGAAGACGAGGTCCAGCACCCCCTGACGCCACAAATGATCGTCTTGAAAATAGCCAATTTCCAAGCGCTGGCAAAACAGCCAGCTACGACCTCAATAGGCCAGAACTATACACCGGCAGATAGTAGAACACCTCTTCTAGCGCTGAGGACATGTCCCCATCTTCCTTTTGGGGTTTTCTTGAAATAAACTTTTTTGAATTTTTCCACTCGACCATGCTGAAAAATGGCCAAAGTCATACCTGCGCAGGAAAGCTCGCCCCTCAGCGACGTCTCCTCAGCAATTTCTACTCCAACACTACTCCCAAGGCCGCAGAACAAAGTGTATTGTTGGCTCTGACAAGAAAAAGCAGCGGTGATCACTTGTCACTCCAAACGACAAGCTTCTTCTTGCGCCACCAATAATTTTTTGTACGACTGTTGATGCAAAAGTGACTGCAGGCATGAGCGCAAATCTTGAATTTTACTACAAGAGGCACGGTGAAATCACGTGCCTTGTGACGCAAGAATGCCAAGTCGCGTGGATCACGGCTCACGAGATTTCAGAGTCACCTTCGTCAAGTGCGCTTGTTACTCGCCTTGAACGCCCGTTAGTCTGGAAGTGATCACACTTGTGTTGTTACTGTGCTCAAGAACACGCTGACCGTGTTGTAGGCCTACGAACCGGGACTTTCTCTGACCATGTAGGTCGAAGACCAGTGAAATGATGATGAAATCACATTCTTTATGACGTAAGAAATCTCTCATGCAGTTCACGCGACAAGTACGTGCAGCCAGTCCTGCTCGCGTGCCAGTCAACACAAAGCGACCGAGCTAGCAGCTTTTGTCGAGCATTGACATGAAAACAAGGGACTTTTACTGTTGGACTATGTTCGGGATTGCAGGAGGTAAGTGTGAAAGATGAATAACTCTCATGCTGTGCAGGGGCATATTTCAACGGCTTGCTGCCATTGCAACACTCCTACAGGACAGTTTGTGGGAGTTCTCAGCAGATCAAGCAGGAAATACAGCTCTGCCAGCTCTTACCTCTGCCATCATGGTCTGTTCCGAGTAGCGTTCCAGGCACGTTCGCGATCCATGGCCGCGTGTCGTGATCCAGGAAGCGTCATCCTACGTCACAGAGCACGCGATCTCACCGTGCATCTTGCAATAAAATTCAAAAACTGCGCTCATGCCTTCAGTCACTTTTGCATCAACAGTCGCCCAAAAAAGTATTGGTGGCGCAAGAAGAAGCTTGTCGTTTGGAGTGACAAGTGATCACCGCTGCTTTTTCTTGTCAGAGCCAACAATACACTTTGTTCTGCGGCCTTGGGAGTAGTGTTGGAGTAGAAATTGCTAAGGAGACGTCGCTGAGCGGCGAGCTTTCCTGCGCAGGTATGACTTTGGCCATTTTTCAGCATGGTCGAGTGGAAAAATTCAAAAAAGTTTATTTCAAGAAAACCCCAAAAGGAAGATGGGGGACATGTCCTCAGCGCTAGAAGAGGTGTTCTACTATCTGCCGGTGTATAGTTCTGGCCTATTGAGGACGTAGCTGGCTGTTTTGCCAGCGCTTGGAAAGTGGCTATTTTCAAGACGATCATTTGTGGCGTCAGGGGGTGCTGGACCTCGTCTTCTGGGATCCTGGCATGGCTAAGCGGTACTGCTCCAGGAACTCTTCTAAGGCGAGGCAATGTTGGCTTGATGGAGTTTTGTTCATAGCTTGTTCGTATACGCTGTGGTGTGACTCGTTTCTAGACCCATAAATAATGTAATATTTTGGCCATTTTTGAGGGGTATGCAAATTTCAAGGTTCCCTTCAGAAACGTTTTCAAGGGCTTTGCACAATCGATCTACACCCCAAAGGGAACCTACCTCCAAATTTTGAGCGAAATCGGAGAGATCCACTTGCACACATACTTTGGTATTCTCAGACATGCTCTCTTAAGAACTATAGGCCCGTATCCTTACTGTGCATAATCTCGAAACTCATGGAAACTCTAGTAAACAGACACATCGTAAACTATTTTGAGGACCACCATCTGCTCACGTCGCACCAGTTTGGATTTCGCAGAGGCCTCGGCACATCAGACGCTTTGCAAGCTCTCCAAACTGCCTGGGCAAGCGCTGTGGGCTGCGGAGGGGCGGCTCGTATCCTTGCTGTGGACATCGCAGGAGCGTTTGACCGTGTCTCTCATGTCGGCCTCCTCCACAAGGTGCGCAGCCTAGGCATCGATGGTCCGCTCCAGAGATGGCTTGCCTCATACCTGGACACTCGTTCATTACAGTGCCTTGTTGAAGGGCGTACGTCAGCTTCGTATACGACCTCCGCTGGAGTCCCCCAGGGAAGCATTCTTGGTCCAACGCTTTTCCTGGCGTACGTCAACGACGCGCCAGACGTTCTCGCTGACGGCGCCAGCTTGGAGGCCTATGCTGATGACACAACCTTATACAGCTTAGTCACCTCCCAGCAGACCCCGGAAGTCGCAGCGCAGTCACTGCAGGTGTCCGTTGACCGACTGCACGAGTAGGGCCGTGCGAGGAAAGTGACTTTTGAACCAACTAAATCCCAGGCCATGACAGCCACCCTCAGACGCGCCGGCTTAGATCTCCCCCCACTCCTGTTTGGTGGCACACTGGTGCCCGAGACAATCAGCATCACCCTCCTTGGTGTGAAGGTGGACGCCAAGTTGACCTTTGGCGATCACCTACGCTCCGTAGCCACCCGTGCACGCCAACGGCTTGGGGTCCTAAACAGAGCCGCCCACATCCTCACCCCCGCCGGCCGGACGACAGTGTATAAGGCGTTCGTACGACCAGTCATGGAGTATGCGCCTCTTGTATGGATGGGAGCTGCGCAGAGTCACCTCCAGCGTCTGAACAATGTTCAGCGCCGCGCACTACATGCTATCGGCCCTGGGGCACACCTACCCAGCTTGGCCATCCGCCGTACTGTTGCCTCGCTTGCCTGCCTGTACAAGCTGCACTACTTGCCTGGTCCACCGCAGCTGCTCTCTGTGTTGCCACCACGCCATATCACCTCTGCCAACCCCAGAACCCGCAGCGAGCACGGTAGTGTCAGTAGCCATGACCACCAGCTCCAACACCAGCTGCCTGCATCTGCCCCGCTGGCACTGAAGCGCTCCTTCCCACACTGCAGCATCAGCGACTGGAACTCCCTCCCTGCCGCTCTCCTGTCCCAGCCTCCCCACAGCAAGAGAATGCAATCATTCAAAACGAACGTTTATCGCCATCTTCGCAGCACAAACTGGCTCTGGGCAGTCGATTCCCTATGAATAGTATGATGCTATGATAGTTTCTCCCCACACTCACTCGTGTAAGCCTTGGGTTTTGCGGGTTTTTCGCATCTTTCTGACCTGTACAGCTCTATCTTCTTCTTTTTCCTTGTTTTGGTGCGTGTTTTTGGCAGTGACGCCGAGACCTCAGGTCGGCAGAGTCATCAATGCCCCACCATCACTGCTGCGTCTCGGCACAGCGCCTGCTCATTACTTGTCAGTTTGTCCTAGTCTCCGTACCATTGTCTTTCCTTATTCTTTTCGAGCTGGTTATGTGAACATAGCAAAAAAAAAAAATTACAGAATGTTGTGTGTGTTGTGGCACTAGGGCTGAAACGAATGCTCAATGAAGCGAACGAATATTCTCTTTCCGAATACATGTGAAACGAAGAATATTCCGAGTATTCTAAACCATACAATATCCATGGATACCTAGTTGTATCCATGGTAACCATAGACAATCAACTGGTGTATACCCCAATTACAGGAGGGACATTTGAAAAGGACAATGTTATCATTATTTTGTCTTGCTGATGACAACACATGGAAGGTGGCAATCTCGCCCACTTTCTGCACCAAAATAAACCTGTTCGATATCAAAAAGTCGAGTTACTGTACATTTACGAACATTCCTATTCTACTCTAACGAAGAATATTCTTTTTTCTGTCTGCACATTTCGAATATTCCTTTCAGCCCTTACAGTGCCTCATGCATAATCAGCATCCTCATTCTGCTATAGATATACATGTGGGTGGCCAGGACCCATTATAGGAACCCAGGGGCGTGACAGGGTGGCTGGGAGTGGTACGACCGGGGTTCCGGGGGTGTCCCGCGGAGAAAAAATAAGGGTTTTTTCGGCTAACAGGCCACGTTTTAGCACTCTACAGCCGCAAAGGAGGGTTCCCTAGCACTTATTAGACAACCCCACTCCAGCTCCAAAAACAAACTTCTCATGGATTTTTTGGTATTTCTGTACATCGTAGGTAGCCAAGCAAGGCAAAAGGAACCCATTCAATGATTCAGCTGATCAGGGCCATTGCCCTCGAAAAAATCGCAAAATCCGAAGTACAAGCGTGCTGCGCGTTCTAGCGCCAGCCGCTGTGCAAAAACGTGTCGTGTCCTGCAAAACTGCCAAAAGTCTGCCGCGTCGCGTGCACTATGTACACGGCCGCGGCCTGGACAGTCGCGAAGTAATTTTAGTTGTTTTTAGAGAGAGAAGAAGATCCTTTTTTTTGTTCGGTGGGATTGAAAGATCTGCCAGTGGACCGGAGAGCTACAACACTGGAAGCAGAAGAAAGCGCTTGCGGAATCTTCTCTGTCATCGTGGCAACAGGACTTTCGTTTGCGAGAGACTTTCGTCGCGGACGCAATTCTTGTTGCTGCTACCAGAAAACTCGGGGAACGAAACGATCGTAAATCGTTATAATATAGGTGAAGCGGGCGCGGGTCATGTCGGTGAACAGCTGCAGAATATTCTGCCGCCGTGGAGCAGCAGTCCAAACACTTTTCACCTTCGGAGAATGAAGCGCTTCCCTTTTCTGTTGACAAGCGCTGCGTTCGCGGGTGTAATGCCTTTTCGAATCCGCTTGCAGTAGATCGTCAGGAGCCAGAGGTACTAGGTAGGTGTCGGTTTGGAAAGAATAATTATAATAATGTTGTAGCTGACAAGTGACATACATGTAGTGTCTCATGACGTGCTGATCGCCATTGTAACATGGTAAATCTTGGAAAATTTTAGTTCTGGACCCAGTGATCGCCGCCAGCTCAGCTCTGTTTCCGTCAAGTTTGCAGTGAATGCGTCCGTGAGGAATCCATCGTCTGGTTGTCTCTACCCGTGACTCCAACCGCCTATCGTAATGGATAGCCGCCTGGAGTCTTGGGCAATAGCTAGCTGCTAGTGCTAGGCATCAAGTCTGTATGCTCCTTGCAATGAAAGTAACAGTTGCGATTTTTGTACAAGTCCGAAGATCCTTGAATTTTTTATTGCTTTTTCGGATGAATTGGGTGGACCATGGTCGTAGTGGTCGTACCGTGTGTGACGCCCCTGGGAACCACTCTCAAACATATCGGGCAGTGTTTCGTATGTCAGAGAAAGTTGCACCTTGCTTATACGCTGCGTGCAAGTACAGTAAAACCTGTCAAGGTGACCACTTGGATAAGGCGACCACCTGTCCTAGAAGACCACTGAAACCAAGACCGAGGGATGCTATTTCCAGTCAAATGACCCTGGATAAGGAGACCACCTGGTAACGGAGACCACGTTTTGAAGGTCCCACGAGCGGTCGTCTTAGAAAGGTTTCACTGTAGTTGGGTAGGTAGGTAGGTAGGTAGGTGTGTGTGTGTGTGTGTGTGTGTGTGTGTGTGTGTGTGTGTGTGTGTGTGTGTGTGTGTGTGTGTGTGTGTGTGTGTGCAAATCCTTCGGAAAACAGCAAGAAGGTCACAGCCACGAGCGCACGGGATATCAGGAGACTAACAGGCCGTACCATCAAAAAACACCACGCTTGGTGAGGTTGCTACAATCTAAGTTAACCCTTAGGTGCCGGTAGGTCGATTTCGACCTATGCCGACAGTGCATACTAAAATCGAGCAAAGAGCCAGTCACGTACATCGCAGGTGCCTGATTTGTTGTACAGGGACCCTTCAGTAGCTGGCCCATACTGTAAGACATGTTATTATAACGAGTCGCAAATTTAACGATTGTCGAAAAATTCGTAGGTTAAAGGGGAAGTCCGGTGAAAAATTTAAATTTCACAGTCCGTAGAGTTCGGGTCGCTGAGTCGAATGGTCTTTGTCCGAGGAGGCTGCGGCTTATGGTTCGTCAGATACGCCCAATCGAACATGTGCGAATTTGAGCGCGCATCACCCCGATCCAGGTGATGACGTCACAGCGTGCAGCCAGGTAGCCACACCATCTAGTTGTGTACAAAAATGGCCATATTCGGAGCGCGTTCGATTGGGGAACCGTTTGTCGCAGCTTCTTCGGACCAAGACCATTCGATTCAGTGTTACAAACACTACGTACCCTGTGATTTTCAGCTCGGTAAACCTGGAGGTTATACCGTATTTTAGCCGTTTCCGAGTTGGTTTTTTCCGTCAGCCCGTCTACGCGCTCTGCGCTGCGTGCATGCAGTGCGTGCAGTGTGTTATCTAGCTGTAGTGCAGTCAACAAACTCATGTCACAACTGACACAAGACTCAGAAAACTAGTCAACACACGGGCTTGTCATGTACTACACTCGTATCAGTCGTATTGTACAGTCATCAGGTCATGTAGTCAGAGAACGTGCGTTTCTCCTTGCCGCCAATGCCGGTGCCGGTGGTTGTGCTTTGAGAAAGATTTTTTTTGTTTTCCGCACCCGCCTCATTATTTTATGCTACAGCGATGAGTGCACAAACGTGACAAGTGACAAAACAGCGAACAGCTCCCGGACCTAGAACTTTCAGATTCCATAGCGTTGTGAGCGAAGAGTCGTGCCCGTGGTTCAAAGAGCCTGCACTGTTCTCCAATTGAGTAGTCCGAAATATTCCAAGTTCGCACCAAAACATCACCATGTGCCAGGCTACTGGAGTCTAAGCGAATCTAATCGGTATGGAACAACATTTAGAGCACTCGCATCACTCTTCTCCATTTTGGCGACCCTGCTCTCCAGCGATCTGATAATTACATCAGCCTCGTCTGCAATAGCTGCTGCTTCTTCATCAGTCGGAAACTCAGTAGCGCTCACTCTTGACTGGCCCACGCGGCCATTTCTTCAGCTGAATACCGAGGTTTTCAGCCCCAGACCGAACTCATGAAGGTCAGCCATGGCTGCATCCTCACTCTCACAAGGAGTTACAGGTCTTCGGGGTCGCTTGCACCACCTAATATCAGTCGCCAAATCATTTGAAATAGCACTGACACTATTGCTTTCACGCACTCCTTTTGACCTAGCTGCACGCTATGACGTTGCAGAGGGTGTGGCGCGGCCGCATGACGTCATGGCGCAGCCCCCGAAACTCAGTTTTTCAAACGGAAATATCTCGAGAACGCTTTCTCGGAGACACATGGGACCAACACCATTCGACTTAGCGCCCGAAACTCTACCGACCCTGAAATTTAAATTTTTCTCCGGACTTCCCCTTTAACGAGAAGATATGCTAACGATCTTGCAGTATTCCGGCATATCCATACACAACGAATATGAAGCAGTACGGCCTCAACGGATCTTATTATAACGAAGAAATGTTATCCGTAAAAACGTTAGATTTACTTCCTCGTTATATATACATGTCTTACAGTAGGTAGCAATAGAGAAAGTAGGGGATTGCATTTGAAAAAGTCGAGTTGTGATCAACGTGATGGCGCAGATCAGCGGAAGTCAATCGAGCGTGGCAGCCTACGCACGCGTCGCGCAACACGAACAGAACGTTGCTGTTTCGCTTCGTTTTCAACTAGTACAGTTCATGGCTACTACAGTTGACCTCCGTCATGGATGCTGCAGAAGGGCTTGAGTTGTTTGAAGAGCTGGAGGCCGATGATGCCCCTGTAGAAGAAGAATCAGAAGACGACGATGGTGAATAATCTGACGCTCTTTTCTCTGACGGAAACCTGCCGTCATCAGATGAGGAAGACCGACTCCACGAAGATTTGGTTTTCGGTGCATTTCTTGAGAACAACAGCTCTTCAGTGAGGACAAAAATTTCCGACGATGAGCTTCAAGAAGCTGTAGGGCAAGGGCGAGCGCAGCCAGTTCGTGGACGTGCTCCGCTCGCGCTGCACGGAGGAATTGCTCGCGGTACTGGTCGAGCTCAGCCAGCTGATGGAACAGCTGATCGTGGCATGCGTGGCGCGTGCGGCGGAGGCCGTGGCGGAGGCCATGGACGAAGTAGTGGATTCGGCGTGCTGAGTGGTGTTGGCGACCAAGATGTTCTTGGACCAGCGCAGTACCCTGACCCTATTGTAGATTTTTCTGACTTGAAAATTCAAAAATCGGATTTTGCTGTGTGTTGCCATTCAGAATACATACTTTTGTCTCTACATCATCTGAACGATTGCGGAGATATAGGCTTTCCAAAAAATTGAGCCAAAACTACGAAAAATCTAAAATTCAGTCAGGCACCAAAACTCTATAGCCTCCTGCCTACAACACCCACACTCATTGCTCTGCCTCCGCGGTGTTGAGCACTGTCAGCACACTGTGTACATCCTCCGGTCTGTATTATGCTAATATTATACCGGTTATATCCATACATCTTCACTCTCCAAACGGTACCTGGGCTACACCAATCACTAAAGGAAAAAGAAATATAAAATTATTCGAATTTTCGGGCAAGGCCCATCATTATCTTCAGGATGGGCCTTGCCCCAAAATTCTAATAATTTAACTTTAGGAGTTTAGATTTCGGCTTGTACAATTCGTTCTCGCAAAGCTTCCCCCTTCTTAACTTATCTTTGATATTTTTGACCCACCCAAGTTGGGTGGTGTGCTGCTTTGCTGCTTCGAATTGTAGTTAGACCGCTTTGTCAAATCGCCTACTGGTCTCGTCATCGTCCAGTGACAATCGACATTCTTTGTTCCGTTGGGACTGTAGCTTGTGCTCGTTTTCGTTGCGCTTGCCTTCCCCTATTTGGTCTTTCCATAACCTTGAACCTTCCAAGTTGGAAGGCTGTCGGTTAGCGCTACGGAGATGTGTTGAAGCTAGGTGTCAGGACGTCGAATGTCTCAGTACTCTGTCAGTTTTGTGCCTAGTTGTTGCACTTTCTGACTGTATATAGTATCTAGTTACAGTGGTGGAGAGTTACTCTTAACTCGTTTCCATATGTCCTTTTCCTTTCTACTTTTATTATTGGCTCAATACCCGAGTTTAAAATTGCACACCTGATGAGCCGTCACGAACCATACGGCGAAACGTACGTCGTGTGAAACAACTTGTTTTGTAGTCAACTAGTCCATCACAATGTCATGCATGAGGAGTACTGTAGGAGTTTAGATTTCGGCTTGTACAATTCGTTCTCGCAAAGCTTCCCCCTTCTTAACTTATCTTTGATATTTTTGACCCACCCAAGTTGGGTGGTGTGCTGCTTTGCTGCTTCGAATTGTAGTTAGACCGCTTTGTCAAATCGCCTACTGGTCTCGTCATCGTCCAGTGACAATCGACATTCTTTGTTCCGTTGGGACTGTAGCTTGTGCTCGTTTTCGTTGCGCTTGCCTTCCCCTATTTGGTCTTTCCATAACCTTGAACCTTCCAAGTTGGAAGGCTGTCGGTTAGCGCTACGGAGATGTGTTGAAGCTAGGTGTCAGGACGTCGAATGTCTCAGTACTCTGTCAGTTTTGTGCCTAGTTGTTGCACTTTCTGACTGTATATAGTATCTAGTTACAGTGGTAGAGAGTTACTCTTAACTCGTTTCCATATGTCCTTTTCCTTTCTACTTTTATTATTGGCTCAATACCCGAGTTTAAAATTTAACTTTCGGCATTCTTTGTTGCCGTGATGCGTAGCCCGTGCTCTTCTTCGTTGCGCTTTCCTTCCCCTCTTGGACCTTTCTGAACCTGAGCCTTCCAAGTTGGAAGGTTGTTGGTTTGCGCCTTGGAGAAGTGTTGGAGCTAGGTGTCAGGTCGCCGAATGTCTCAGTACTCCTTGTCAGTGTTGTGCCATTTTGTCGCACTCGCTGACTGTATAAGATCTGGTTACGTTGGTGGACAGTTAGTCATAACTCGTAACATTTTGTCCTTCTTCTTTTTACAATAATATAATTGGCTCACCATCCGAGTTACAATTTAATATCTCTTTTTCTTTTGGTGATTGGTGAAGCCCAGAGGCCGTTTGGAGAGTGAAGATGTATGGATATAGTAGACGGCTACAGTGGAGTCTTCGCATTTTGAGAAATACCGGTTATAATGTAATTTATAGAAAAGAAAAGGACCAAGGAACTACAAGTTATGCTATAATGTCCACTAACACCACCAGTTACTAAACAATCAGCTCCTGTGATAACATTGCACGACACTGACCGATGGGACTGACGTTCTACAACTAACTGGCTATCAGCTGTAGCACATCTTGGATGTGCACACCAACAGCCTTCCAACTTCAGGGCTCACGGTTGAGATGCCAAAACTCAATTACGTGGGAGGACATCTTGAAATCTGATCACCATAGAAATGAGCTCGCGTGACCCGAGCTACATGCGCGGCAGTGCACGGATCACAGCAAGGACAAGAGATTTTGTGAGGAGAGTTGCAGTGACTGACAAGAAGAAGTAGAACTGAGGAAGACTGGGACCGGCTGGGGACTTGCGTTTCACTTTGGTTGCCGTTCACCGTCGTTGTTATTGCTTCTTTCCGAGGGAGTGTGTTGCGAGCAGTGCTGGCCTCGTAAGCCGAAGGCTTCAGACAGCCTGAGTTCGCACACGGAGTCCTGCGATGAGTAGAAGTTGCGATTTCTGCCGCCGAGTCTTTGCTGAGAAAGGGATCGACATCTATCTCGTCCCCTGATGCACTGGCGCAGGTGAGAGATGGAATGAAGCAAAGGCTCACACCGTGTTCTAGTTCGTTATCTCTGTTCTCAGAGTATTTCGTAAATGCACGGACACGAGTGAAAGAGCCGTGCCACGCTGCTGTGAGAAGTGACGATGGAGAGTTGTGAATTATTTGATTTGCCACTCTGTTTCGTTGCAAGAGGACAAATCAAATGGCTTCGCCGTTGTACTGGTCAAGTATTTTCGGTTCGCCATAGCTGCTGAAGCACACAGCAGTAGAGCGCCGATGAGCGAGACATGTCGACAGCAAACGGTGAATAATATTTCAAGAGTTTGTCAGTCACGGAGAAAACATCGCAAAAAACGCCTTGCTGCTGCCTCGCTGGTGTAGTTTCCACATCTACAGCGCACATGCACATCCTTCCTTCCTTGTCGTCGCGCACGGGAGTTCGCGCGCGCCGCTGCCGACTTAGCTCACTTCAAAACAGTCTAAGGTAGCACAATATTGGCCGATTTTGACAATCGATGCCTCAAAATATTCAGTAGATGCTAAGCTACAGTTCAACTGAAGCGATTTTTTTCTTAATCAAGGGATCGCTGTAGAGCATGCACGGACTTTGTGACAATATCTTTAGTTTCCCCGGGCCAAAATCAAAAATTCATTCGGTTGATCCCCTAGTTCACATCTTGCCTGGTTCCACCCAAATTTTCAGGGTTGTATTGTCTACCTGTGCTACCTTACTCTATTTTGAAGAGGCATGTGTCGCACTGAAAATGCGCTGCGAGATGGCTACAGTTTGTGTACAAGGTGTGGTCGAGCTGTGGTCGCGTGACAGTCAAGCTGTCGTCGCGTGAGCTGGCCAGAAACAAAATGGCGCCCACGTATTTGTACACAACCGTGAGCCCTGGACTTGGAAGGCTCTAAGTTATAATTATGATAACATAAGAGTGGAATTGTCATTGGGCATTATGGAGTAACTTGTAGTTGTGTACGTTTCTCGTTGGCTGAGTATTCTAAAGAAACGAGAAGCAATGTTCTATCGAACTTCGAAGTGATGTTATCATTGTTGAGCGAGCGCTGTGAAACAAAGCTTGCGAAAAAAACATTGTCCTTCTTTTTGTCTTGCTTGTCAAGGGCCCACCCACCCATTCTTTTTGTCTTGCTTGTCAAGGGCCCACCCACCCACCCTATGTACTGTAAGACCAGTAGTGTTAACGAACATACACTGACCGACGCGCATCCAAGATGTGCTAGAGCTGTTAGCCAGTTAGTTGTAGAACGTCAGTACCATCGGTCAGTGTCGTGCAATGTTATCGCATGAGCTGATTGTTTAGTAACTGGTGGTGTTAGTGGACAGTATAGCGTAATTTGTAGTTCCTTGGTCCTTTCTCTTTTGTATAAACTTTCAGTATAATATTATATTATTTTGCTCTGAATGTGATGGTTTCCTTGCTGTACCTTTCTGCACTGCTGATTTTGTCAGTTATAGTTGCTTATTTTTTTAAATCTGGGTGGTCATTCTGCAGTTGCTGTATCTTTTTGCCTCAATTCCGGCAACCCTGTTTTTCCCTTGAAACAAGGCAATGTGGCTGTCCGCAGCTGACCCTGCACTGTGGTTTTGCTGTTGCAAATACGAGCCACGAGAGAGAATCGTGGTCCTTAACTTTACTATATATTTATCATTGGCTCTTCATCCGAGTCCATTATAATTTTATCACCTTCAAAATTCAAAAGCAAAAGTATCTTTTCCACTCAAACTAAACCAGTTATAAGAGTTACCAGCTATAGCAATACATCGCCTATTGTGATCAAATTCTAACTTAATTAAAAGCCACTCAATTGCATACATTATTGACCGTTTATAGTAACTGGTGGTACCTACAGGACGCTTTGGGAAATTGAGATTGTGTAAATGCTGTGTAGTAACGGCAGTGTTGGCGTTTGAAGAAGTGAAATTTGATCACCATAGACGATTATCACTACATGCGATTGGACAGGGGAGTAAAAAAAGTATGAAAGTAATAACTTTACGACTTAGTCATGATGACATTATTATTTGAAACTCGGATGTTGAGCCATAAATAAATGTGGAAAGGAGAATGTCGATTGTTACTGGTCTCGTCATCGTCCAGTAACAGTCGACATTCTTTGTTTCGTTGGGACTGTAGCTTCTGCTCGTTTTCGTTGCGCTTGCCTTCCCCTCTCTGGTATTTCCATAACCTTGAACCTTCCAAGTTGGAAGGCTGTCGGTTAGCGCTACGGAGATGTGTTGAAGCTAGGTGTCGGGACGTCAAATGTCTCAGTACACTTGTCAGTTTTGTGCCTAGTTATTGCACTTTCTGCCTGTATATAGTATCCAGTTACAGTGATGGAGAGTTACTCTTAACTCGTTTCCATATGTCCTCTTCCTTTCCACCATTATTATCATTATTATTATTAAACTCAATCTCGTAGCATGTGCACGCATTGCTTATGTGGAGAGCGACCCCAGAGATGAGGGCGATAACCAGCCGATGCGCTTTATTATTATAAATCAGCACTTGGCCGAAGGCCGGAGATTGGCACCCACCGGGCTAGCATCCAGCAACCAAAGGTGGGGCCATACATCATATGGATATTAACACGCATGCATTCTTCGCTATTGCAGACCAGTTGAGAACACACAACGTATGGAGGATTCATGGAGTGCTGGGCAACCGAATCTGGCATGTGATAATCATTATGTAGGATTGTCCACGCACGAGGTGCAGCCCATGAATTGGGCACCCATGAGATGGGCGGAGTGTGGACGGCTCATATGATAGTATGTATGATAGTCCACGCACAAAGTGCAGCCCATAAACTGGGGCCATGAAATGGACGGAGTGTGGACGGCCCACGCACGAAGTGTGATGCCTGTTAGGGAGCAGGAGTGTGGGTGTGTAATAGCTGGCCCCGGCGGCAATCACACTCACTCCAGTTAAACACTCACGTCGTAGTTTACCAGTAGTTATCAGGAAAGAAATATTATACACACTTGGAATGCAAAGAGAATAGAAAGGTAACAAGAAAGAAGAAAGCAAGGGAACAAAAGTCCGGCAACCGGCAACCATGTTGTAGGTCATTAACCAATCAGCAATCTACTAAAACCGGTCGCCGACGAAATTCTAGAAACATTAGCATAATTAACCAATCACAGTTCACAGCTCTGGAACATTCTGGAACATTAATACTAGCTGCCAATCACAGTTCTCAACAGACAGTCATACGGGTAAAGTGGGGAAATACGGGTTTAGCCATACACGACTCATACATTACTCACGAGCGACTCACTGAAAGGGTAATAACATGCAGATACAAAATACGCAAGGAGAGAAAAAAAATGTAACTAACTGCCCATCTTCGGGTTTGAACCTAGGAATCTGCATCAACACAATCTCTACAAATAAATACTCTTTTACTGCGAAAAATATACTTTATATCAAAATGCAACTCCTACAGGTGTATGGGTGTGGTGGCCAAAGGCCGTGGTAGATTGCCAGATGAGAGGAGATAGCTTGGCCATGGTTGCCCAGCCTCCATGCTAAGTTGTGACATATGTCAATGCACGTGAACGACCCTGTTGTTGCTGTCAGTGAAGTTTGTCAGCACAATCTTAGCAAAGCATATTGCTGTGCTGTTCCAAACAATCGGCAGCTGATCTAAGCAGGTGTGCGGGTTCATGCATCAGTGTGAGTTGTGTGCCCGAGTGGCGGGTTCTTACATACCTCATTGTGTTCTACGATGCGCCTGTACCTCGGCCAGCTTTTGGGTCAGCTGTGCCACATCTGTGTCGGTCGTTCTGATGTGGCACAGGACACTGTTGCTCCACCATCGGCCCATTGCCCTGATAAACCAGTCAGGGGTACCCACCATGGCTGCAGTACAGCTTGTATCGTCATGGCAGCGTGACATCATGGTTTCTCTCATATACATCATGATCTGTACGCCATACGCTGCTCTGTGTGTACTGCACATTATACATGTGTTGTCACTGCCCTTTTGGAGGGTTTGTGCCCCTTTTGGCACGTGTGTGCGGACCGCGTGCGGACTGCGCCGGTTGCGCATGCTTGCATGATTATCGTACATGTTCTTGTTGTTGTGCGCATGCTTGCATACTTATCGTACGCATTCTGGTTGTTTTGGGTGCCTTCTTCTTGAGACTCTCTTTGGAGCAACAACAATAATCTGTTCTCTGAGTGTGGCGTCCGTGTGATATGAGATATCGAGAGTAATCGGAAGGGCTATCGTGCGAGGCATAACACCCCCCGACGACAATTGGCGCCCAGCGTGGGGCTCAAACCCACGAACCTGAGATTAAGAGTCTCATGCTTTACCGACTGAGTCGTCGGGGGGGGGGGGGGGGGGGGTGTTATGCCTCGCACGATAGCCCTTCCGATTACTCTCGATATCTCATATCACACGGACGCCACACTCAGAGAACAGATTATTGTTGTTGCTCCAAAGAGAGTCTCAAGAAGAAGGCACCCAAAACAACCAGAATGCGTACGATAAGTATGCAAGCATGCGCACAACAACAAGAACATGTACGATAATCATGCAAGCATGCGCAACCGGCGCAGTCCGCGCGCGGTCCGCACACACGTGCCAAAAGGGGCACAAACCCTCCAAAAGGGCAGTGACAACAGTACAGTTGCTCAGGGTAATGAAGTTGTACAGAGTCATCATGAAGGCTGAATGCATGCGAGAATAAGACCAAATAGTACAGACCAGCTGGGGTGCACTCCATAGATCAACTTCACTCCACAAATCCCAGACAACTAAACTTTCTTAAGTTCATTAATTTTACATAGAAGTAAAGATAAGGACGCACAACCAGGATCCGTATATGTACACAGTATGGGAATGCATAGAGATAACCGATCCCGGAACATATCGGGTACAACAATCAACTCGTAAGAGTGCAGAGTATAGAGAGAGTTATCCATGTTGGGTAAGGGTAACGGAACCACAACAATCAGGTTCCTGATGGTACTGAGCTAGTTTGCTTTTATTTTCCTCCTCTCCTTCATCAAAACGACTGTTTTGTTTATTTTTTTATATTTTTTACTGTCAATCCTTGTACAGGTCCACCAATGCCAGCAATATCTTTTTCGAAGATTCAATCAAAACAGTTCACTGTCTCTATTACTCCCGCTGCGGGTAACTATAACCCCAAGAAATGGTGTTACGGAGTGGACAGGAAATCTATTTCTGGCATACCCAGTACCTCAGTGAAGAGAGCATCAGACAGTTGCACTGCTGTTATAACTGCTGACCTATTTGCCGCACAGACAGGTACTATCGATAATTTAGAAGAGGATTCAATCTTCCAAGTTGTTGCCTATTTTACAAATGGAAACGATGCAGGTGGCCCCAGTATAACATCTCCAGTTACTACCACCGCTGACGGTAAGTACATTGAATCTTGCACCAGCAAAAAGTACACTGTACTGACTCGTGCACATTGTCTACTGCACATTTCGAAATAATAAGCAAACTGATTTGTCCAGAAAAATTCAAGACGATATGGATAATTTAACCCTTTGACTGCTGATGGGTATTGCGGCCGGAGCAAACTGTGCTGTATGTAGGAAATTATTCGTCCGTATCTACAACTTGAAGTCATGTTGCTGGTGTGTGAGGTCGGCCGGAGAGCACGTTTGGTGGAGGTGGAATAACAGGGCGCCTAGTGTTACGTGACCTGTCGTAGCTATAACCAACAATGCTACAGCTGTGTGAATGGTAACATGCGGAAAACTCGGCCTCCAGCCGAGATTCGAGCTGTGAATTTTGACACCTTGCCCTTCGTACGAATGAAAGGTTCCTTAGTGTTCGACTTCCCCGATTATAAGCCGTATTCAAATATTTGTTGCACCCAGCTTTCAGGTTTGAGCCACAGGTTCAAACAGTGGTCATTTACGGACAGTAAATGTAGCTCGATAGGAAGTCAAAATCTCGTCTTCTGCGCATCTTTCTGTCCATCAGGTCACCAAGCGTCTTGGCTCGAGATCCGCGTGCATGCGCTTCCCACTAGTTGGCCGTGCATGCAGTGTACAGTGTAAACATCATAGATCTACGACTCGCGGCATGCAGCATGCACTAACTGGCCGTGTATGTTGACTGAGATCCGTTTTTTTGGTCGATCAGTACTCACAGTACGCAGTAGACACAGTGCAAGCGCTCGTGTCCACAAGTGCAACTCATTCGAGAATAGAAATCTATACTACTTGCAGCTAGGCATTGGGCTCTAGAGTTCATCCTCATGTTTCTCCTACATGTACAGTCATGTATTTGTAATCGAAAGAGGTAGGCATCAACTGTACCCAGACTGTATCCGCAAAAAAAGAGAACAGGTCTTTTTTTCTTTCAAGGAGGATTGGATTCGCAAACATAGGGTTGCAAGGAGTTCTATGGCCAAGAGCTATGTGTTTCGCAGAGGGGGTTCGAGTCATGTCTGTCGCGATGTCGGTGGTATGAATGAGCTGTAGCAATACTGCAAGACAAAAAAATCGTGTGGAATTGTAACGGATTGCCGGTAGTCCGCAGACGTTTTACTTGTGCAGTTACAGCTAGGTCAATGCAATGGCATCCTTTTTTTGCTTGTGCAGTTACAGCTAGGTCAATGCAATGGCATCCTTTTTTTGCTTGTGCAGTTACAGCTAGGTCAATGCAATGACATCATTTTTTTGCTTGTGCAGTCACAGCTAGGTCAATGCAATGACATCATTTTTTTGCTTGTACAGTTACTGCTAGGTAAGTGCAATGACATCCTTTTTTGCTTGAGCAGTTACAGCTAGGTCAATGCAATGACATCCTTTTTTGCTTGTGCAGTTACAGCTAGGTCAATGCAATGACATCCTTTTTTGCTTGTGCAGTTACAGCTAGGTCAATGCAACGACATCCTTTTTTTGCTTGTGCAGTTACAGCTAGGTCAATGCAACGACATCCTTTTTTTGATTGTGCAGTTACAGCTAGGTCAATGCAATGACGTCCTTTTTTGCTTGTGCAGTTACAGCTAGGTCAATGCAATGACATCCTTTTTTGCTTGAGCAGTTACAGCTAGGTCAATGCAATTGTGGTAGATTTGGTGTCACGTGTTTGTTTCGTCTTGGTCGCTGTGGACACGCGTCATTGGTTGGTGGTGTTGTGCGCATGCGCGAAACTGTGTGAGCTAGTCTTTGGTCTGTCGTCTTGTCAAGATGTAGTCGTTTTCCGTGTTCTTGTTTATTCGTCAATAAAAGAGTGTAAAAAGGCAGTCCCGCAGCTCACGACCCTGAGAAAGAGTGTAAAAAGGCAGTCCAGTGGTGGCGGTTGAGCTGATGCAGTGATGGAGAAGTAGTGTTAGACTTACAACTACAACATTTGGCGCCCAACTATCTCTCGACGCGGAGTTCTGCCTCCGCAGCTCACGACCCTGAGATGTGTGTTGCTCCCGTCACTGCTGGACTGTCCTTGTTTCTTCGTCACCCCTGTCCGTGTTCGAACGTTCGTCGTGGAGCTGTGTCGTGGAGCTGTGTCGTCGTGCTGTGTCGTCGTGCTGTGTCGTCGTCCGGTGTCCCGTCGTCGTCGTCCCGTCGTCGTCGTCTACTCAATTCGATCAAGCTGACGCCCTCCGCTGAGCTGTGTTCAAGTGTCGCTGTGCGTCCGCCGTTTCGTTGTCCTGATACGAGTGGAGTATCAGCTTCGCAGTTGGCTTCCTGCTGCTCCGAAGTCGTGTGCTGGCTGGGAATGCGCCGCCTTTCTTCTCTCCATATCTCTCTTCTTGCTTTTCTTTGTTTTCCGGTGAGTGTTTATGTGTGTGCATGCGTGCGTGCATACGGGAGTTTGTTTGAATTGCTACTTGTCTTGGGAACTGGCGTCTGATCATGGTGAACCACGTTTGGTTCTCCTTGTGGCAGTCCACATCGAAGGCAACGAACGTCCGATCAGGGTGAGCCCCGGTTCATTGCTGGGAGCTAGACTCGCTGCTTGTTTGTCGTTGCCATGTATATATTTTATTTATTTTTGTTTTTTTGGTGACAGTCATGGGTTTGGCTGGCGTTGTGTGGATGGGCAGGGCCCATCGGTTTTTAGGCTTAGGTTTAGCCTGTGTTTTTTTGTGTGTGCGTGGCTAGACAGCAATGCAATGTTTCTTCTCTTCTCTTTAACATTCACCTCTCTTTCTTTCTTCTGGCTTTGGTTGCCCTGTTTTATTCTGGGGAGCTACATGCGTTGGTCCTGTGGCTACTTTTGCTGTTTGCGGTTGCGTCTCTCTGCGTATTGTGTTTTATTTGGTCATACCGAGGACGGTATGTGTTTTTTTGGTCGGGATATTGTGGTAGATTTGGTGTCACATGTTTGTTTCGTCTTGGTCGCTGTGGACACGCGTCATTGGTTGGTGGTGTTGTGCGCATGCGCGAAACTGTGTGAGCTAGTCTTTGGTCTGTCGTCTTGTCAAGATGTAGTCGTTTTCCGTGTTCTTGTTTATTCGTCAATAAAAGAGTGTAAAAAGGCAGTCCAGTGGTGGCGGTTGAGCTGATGCAGTGATGGAGAAGTAGTGTTAGACTTACAACTACAACACAATGACATCCTTTTTTGCTTGTGCAGTTACAGCTAGGTCAATGCAATGTCATCCTTTTTTGCTTGTGCAGTTCCAGCTAGGTCAATGCAATGAAATCCTTTTTTGCTTGGGCAGTTACAGCTAGGTCAATGCAATGACATCCATTTTTGCTTGAGCAGTTACAACTAGGTCAATGCAATGACGTCCTTTTTGCTTGTGCAGTTACAGCTAGGTCAATGCAATGACATCCTTTTTTTGCTTGAGCAGCAGTCATGAAAAAAACATCTGCTGATGGTGGATGCGCTAAACAAAATGGTGTCCAGGGAAAACAGTCAAAATCAACACACACACATACCTCAGACCTCAGACATGCCCATCGCGGAAGCGATGATAGCGAACAGCTATGTTAGACATAGCAACTTGTGCTGGGATTACACCATTCAACAGCTTGGAAGGCTGATGAATTGACCGCCACTATTTTTAGCCTGGTATCCACCACACAGCTGTTTGAAGTGACACATACACACACACACACACACACACACACACACACACACACACACACACACACACACACACACACACACACACACCTGTCCTGTCCTGTCCTGTCCAGTAGAGCCACTACCACTAGGGTCACGTGGGCCCCGGAGGGGCAGCAGAGAGAGAGAAAGAGCACGCCACCCGATGGCGCTCCAGATGCGAGACTAGTCGGAACTGGTGAGAGCAGATACACATATGCGGGAACTTGTCCCGTTCTCTGGCCGTTGGTCGGTGGCAGTGTGTTGAACAGCAATGGTGGTTGCGTCCCTGGGTTGAGCGGAAACAACGATTGCAGGTTCCACAGTGAGCATTGCAGCACCTCTGAGCGGTAGTGTCACTGGTGACAACAGCAGCTGGTTCGGTCGGTACTGGGTACGAGGTAGAAGCGGAGCAACGATGCACAGCCAAGTCTCCGCGGCTCCGGAACCAACGATGACACCGAGGGCACTGACATGCACCTCTCTGCTCCGAAACCGGCTTCTGCCGTTTAGCCGTGCACTTGTGCCTAGCGAGGTCACCCTGACGTGCGAAGTGCCGGGCGCATGTGAAACAAGTCACCAGTGCCGGCACGAGGAGATCCGGGGCATCCAAGGTGTAAGCCAACCTCCAGTCTGGGCGAGAGTCACAGGCCATTCTTTACCAGTCCGCTTCAAGGTCTCGTGAGCGGAGGTCCTTTACAGTCCAGTTTTTCCACCGCCGACGTGGGCCATGTGCCGGGCGACAAGATGGCAGAGTGCCGAACAGCAACTGTTTGGGCAATCGCACGTCGTCTATGCGGGCGACATGGCCTAGCCACTCGAGGAGCCGATGCTGAACCTTGGTGGCGATGGTTTCAGAGTCACCCCACCACTCAAGCAGCTGGCTGTTTGATATGTGGTCATCCCAGCAACGATGGCGTGTGATACCCAATATCGACCGCACGCATCGCATGTGGAAAACAGACACACACACACACACACACACACACACACACACACACACACACACACACACACACACACACACACACACACACACACACACACACACACACACACACACACACACACACACACACACACACACACACACACACACACACACACACACACACTGTACACACACACGCATATGCGCACACTCTCAGGTACCCGAGAGCACCTGCTCCCTCTGATGTTGGAGGGATAGATAGGCCTTTTGCGCAAAAAAAGAACATGCTCAATATGGCGTCCTCAAATCGAATGTATACAAGGGCAGCTAGCTACGTCAAATCCGTAGTCACTCAGCAGAAATGATAGAAAGATTTTGTAAACGTGAAAAATATCGCGGAACGATCGCAGCCCACATCTCGAAAGAAAAGGTTCAACTATGAAAAATACTGCAATGCGCGGCACCACATCCCTCCGCCGGTAGCTCCAGGTGGCACTGTGGCATCCACCATCGAGGCACACACATGCCGGACCAAGCCACCGCGGCTTCTCAGCCGCCGCCCACACCGCCCGCACTGACTGGCGCCCCGCTGCTCAGACACAGGCCGCGCACGCTCCTCCAGACACTTATGCCGAGCCATGTCTCCTTTCCGTGCAAAATCCCGTCCGCATACCGTACACACACACACACACACACACACACACACACACACACACACACACACACACACACACACACATACACACACACACACACACACACACACACACACACACACTGTACACACACACACACTGTACACACACAAACACACACACACACACACACACACACACACTCACACTGTACACACACACGTATGCGCATGTACACACACATGCGCACGCTCTCAGGTACCCGAGAGCACCTGCTCCCTCTGATGTTGGAGGGATAGATAGGCCTTTTGCGCAAAAAAAGAACATGCCCAATATGGCGGCCTCGAATCGAATGCATGCAAGGCCAGCTAGTTATTTCAAATCCGTAGTCACTCAACAAACATGAGAATGATTTTGTAAACGTGGAAAATATCGCGGAATGATCGAAGCCCACATCTCAAAAGAAAAGGTTCAACTGTGAAAAATACTGCAACAGAGAGAGGTTGTTACTTAGGATAGATATAACATTAGAGAATGCAGACACAACAAAGCCGAATCAGTCGCATAGAACGACAGAGCAGCAGCTATCAAACGCTACAAGCAGATAAACGGCAGAAGAAGAGGCAAACAAAATTCTGATAAGGTAAGGTGAAAAGAATGAGTGTCAAAGAACACTAGCCAATGACACAGTGAGTATCACAATGTCACTTGCTACAATTCCATATCGTCATGCAGATTATTTTGTCACGAAATACCCCTACTATGCTGCAACATACTGACCTGTCGAAAAGGAACTTTTTAAATATCAGGGGCGTCACACACGGTACGACCACTACGACCATGGTCGTACCACTTTTCGTCCAGGATGGTCCACCCAATTCATCCAAAAAAGCGATAAAAAAATTCAAGGATCTTCGGACTTGTACAAAAGTCAAAACATCGTAACTACAACTAAAAGTCGCTCTAAAAGTCACGGCACGAAGCACGGCATTCCTGTACATGTGTACTATACTCTAGCAGTGTACTCGTACAGTGAGAAGATGGTCACAGCACTCGCCCATATGTACAGATTGTACATGTCGGTGTGCTAAACAAGGCAGATCGCGCCTTGCTCGTAGGCCGGATGTGACCAGTGACATGTCACACCTCGTAGCACAACGCGAAGTGTTGCAAGACTAGCGTAAATCCACTAGTACTAATCACATTATAGTACTTAGCACCTCACAGTCACACCACAACTGCGCACAAGGAGCACGCCGTAGATCTATGTACACAGTTTGCGAAGCCAAATCGTTACATGTATAATGTTGTGATTGAGGCGGACTTACCGTCACACTTGGCTTCGTAGCTGCAGGGTAGTTTCAATGGCGGCGGAATCCGCTGGACCAGAGATTGCGGATAAGCCCAATCAGCCCAGGGATTTCCAGTTTCCGAAGCGCAGCTATGGAGTAGCGACTGTTCTGTGGCGGTCCTTCCAGCCACAATGGTTTGATGTTTTTCCCTGGTTGCCCTGGGACTCCGCAAGCGAGCGAGCGTTTTGCCACACTTGCGTCAGAGCGTCGAGGCGAGGCCTTATTTCCTCCAGAACCGTGGAGCAAGCCTTCGTGACAACAGGCTATCAGAATTGGAAGGAGGCAAGGCGCTTGATGTCGAAACATGCCGAGTCGCGCGCCACAAGGAAGCGGTCGATCGCCTGCTGACAATCCCGGAAAATGTCGGCGATGTTGGTGAGCGCTTGGACTCCCAGTTTACTGCCCAGCGGAAGGAGAATCATGCTTGTCTGCTGCAAGTGCTCCGATCGTGCGCTTTCTCGCACGACAGGGACTCGCTTTGCGTGGAAGCTCCAGGTCGGGAGGTGGAGAGTGTGACGGTAATTTTCTGCAGGTCCTGGCTCTACTGTCGGACAATGATGAGAGTCAAGTGCGCTGGCTGAACCGTCGGACTGACAAGTACACTAGTGCTGCCATTCAGAATGAAATACTTCAGGTAAGAATCAGACAAATGACTGCATGTTAATGATGTTATGCTATTGGATACATTCTTCAGAGCAATAATTGTGTTGCCAACTTCGATGTTTCAGACAAATGACTGCATGTTAATGATATGCTATTGGATATTATTATTATTCAGACTCAGAGCAATAATTGTGTTGCCACCTTCGATGTACTTCGAAAATAGCGAACAATAAACACTGTGGCATTTTCGTGATAGCAATGGCTTATCACTTATCAGCTATTGTTCCATTTCAGTGAATATATTGCAGCTGACTAATATTCACACAAACTTATTATTGTTGTATTGGCCTTTTGCTTGCCTCTCCTAGGTGATGGCCCATCGTTTGCTTCGTCAGTTGTCACTCCGGATTCGGAACGAGATCTTTGCGATCATGGTTGATGAGACAACTGACTGCTCCACCGTGGAGCAATGTGTTGTAGTTGTCCGTTGGGTAGACGACAATCTCGAAGCCCAAGAGGATTTCCTTGGATTTTATGCAATCCACACAGCCAACGCTTCAACTGTTGTCCAGGTAAATGCTGTCACTTGATGTTTAAAATCTTTTTGATAGAGCACTGTATTGACAATGTACTGTGCAAAAATTACATTTCAGGGATTTGAGTATTTTAATATGGTAGCAGTCAGTGTGAATGATTTTGCAATGTATTTGCACAGCGTGCCATTTACTTGCAGTCCCACAACATTGTTTTGATCTGGGTGTTTTGGTCTTGGTTTGTTCCTCATTGCACAGGTAATAAAAGACAGCATTATTCGCATGGGCATGTCACTCGCCAACTGCAGAGGCCAATGCTATGATGGTGCTGCAGTTATGAAGGGCACAAGGAATGGTGTGGCAAAACAGATCCAGGACGAGCAACCCAAAGCGATCTTCACGCATTGCTATGGACATTCGTTGAATCTGGCCTGCCAGGACATGGTGAGAGACGTGAAGGTGGTGAAGGATGCGCTAGACACTACCTTCGAGCTGAGCAAGCTACTCAAGTACTCGGCTAAGCGGACTGCTGAGTTTTCGAAGTTAAAAGAAGAGATAGCACCTGATGAGCCTGGTTTTCGAACCCTGTGCCCGACTCGTTGGACTGTCCGTGCAGCATCATTGCAGAGTGTCCTGGCAAACTATGAAGTAATCCAGGCCAGTCTTGAGAGATTTACGGAGTTGGCGAAGTACGACCACGAGATGTCAGCCAAGTGTAACGGAGTCGGCCATCAGCTAGCCACTTTCGAGTTTCTGTTTGGAACCTGCCTCGGTCACCTAGTTCTGCGTCTTGCTGACAACCTCAGTGTGGCGCTCCAACAGAAGTCACTCTCAGCAGCAGATGGGCAAAGGATGGCTTCGCAGACTGTAAAGGCGTTACAGAAGCTTCGATCCGAAGAGGAATTTCAGAAGTTCTGGGCCGATGTTCTCCTCAAACAGTCTGCTGTGGATGTCAGTGAGCCGCAGCTGCCACGTCGCCGCAAAACCCCTGCTCGCCTTCAGACGGGCACCTCCAGTCCTCACTTCCCAGCTACAGTAGAGGACCTCTATCGTCCGATGTTCTTTTCGGCACTGGACACCATCATAGCAGCTATCGGTGACCGGTTTGACCAGCCTGGTTTGCAGCATTACCAGAACCTAGAGCAACTTCTGCTGAAGGCTGCAGCTGGTTCTGCCTACAAGGACGAGAAGGAGCATGTTGCTAAGCTTTGGGGCGATGACATCAATATGTCATTGCTGGAGTCGCAGCTCGCTATCCTGGCGTCTTACTTCACCTCCAAGGAAGTGTCTCTTGCTCGTATCGCAGAGTACGTACAGGCCCTGCCCAACAAGCACTTCCTAAGTGAAGTTGTAGCCCTGCTTAGGCTAATTCTGGTTGCTCCTGCAACCAATGCCACTAGCGAGAGATCTTTCTCTACCTTGCGCCGCTTGAAGACCTACCTACGGTCCACAATGAGCCAGGAGAGGTTGAATCACTGTGCCATCCTCACCACCATGAAAGAGGAGTGTGATGCCGTTGACCTGAAGGATATTGGCAATGACTTTGCCTCCTCCAACCAGCACCGCATTGATTTGTTTGGCAAATTCTAAATCTTGCGTCTGGCCAATGTTGATGCCGCTTAGAACTATTGTTCCGTATTTTTAATTATTTGTCGGATCAAGTGTCTTTGCTGATATTCTGAATTAAAGTTTCCCGTGTGATACATGTGCATATTGAGTGTAAGTGGGGTTGTCGAATAAGTGCTCGGGAAACCCTCGTTTGCGGAAACCCTCGTTTGCGGCTGCAGAGCGCCAAAACGTGCCCTATTGCCCAAAAAATCCCAAATTTTTTCCGGGGGACACCCCCCGACCCCCGGTCGTACCACTCCAAACTGCCCTGTGACGCCCCTGAATATACCTCTACACCACAAATGTTCTCCTTTCGTTTTTTTGCACAGATCCAAAAACAGTAATGTCAGTCACTGTGAACCCAAACCCAACTTCTCTGGTGGTAATGTGGACTCCTCTGACTAACACACAGTGGAATGCAGCGGGTACTAGAGAGTACGTCGTTTCATGTCCGAGATCATCATCATTAGCACCAGCCATAGCAACAGTACAAGCTACTGATTCTAACGGTGATCTGATCCCTACCTCTTTAACTGCAACGGTAATGAGTCTAACCCATGCTACAACGTACACATGCACTGTAACAGCCCGCGCAAGCTACACAACACCAACCAAGAGTTTCTCGAGCACGGAGACTTTTGTGGGTGCTACCACTCAAACACGTAAGTACACATGGTGGCCTTTAGTTTGGTACAGGCCATTACAGAATGTTGTGTGTGTGTTGTGCCCTACAGTACCTCATGCATAATCAGCATCCTCATTCTGTTATAGATAAACATGTTGGTGGCCAGTACTGACGACAGGAACCACTCTCAAACATATCGGGCAGTGTTTTCGAATGTCAGAGAAAGTTGGTAATCGCTTATACATTGTGTGCAAGTAGGTGGGTAGGTAAGTAAGTAGGTGTGTGTGTGCGAGTGCATGCGTGTGTGCGTGCATGCGTACATGTGTGTGGAAGCAGTCCCTCAAGAGTGGGTGTGTAGCAACCTGGTCTCCATCCCGAAGAAGGGCAACCTTGCTCAATGCGATGATTGGCGGGGCCTTGCTCTAATGGAGGTCCATGCTGCCATGATTCAGCGCCGTTTGCAGTTATTGGCCGAGACCATCCTCCCCGACTCCCCGTGCGGGTATATTAAAGGTTGATCGGGCCCCGATATGGTTTTCACCGTTCAGCAGGTCGCAGAGAAGCTCTATTATTATTATATTATTATTTAGAAAGGAAAAGGACGTAAGGATACGAGTTCAGAGGAACTCTCCATCACTGTAACTGGATACTATATACAGTCAGAAAGTGCAATAACTAGGCACACAACTGACAAGAGTACTGAGACATTCGACGTCCTGACACCTAGCTTCAACACATCTCCGTAGCGCTAACCGACAGCCTTCCAACTTGGAAGGTTCAAGGTTATGGAAAGACCAAAGAGGGGAAGGCAAGCGCAACGAAAACGAGCAAAAGCTACAGTCCCAACGGAACAAAGAATGTTGATTGTTACTGGACGATGACGAGACCAGTACGATATTTGACAAAGCGGTCTAACTACAATTCGAAGCAGCAAAGCAGCACACCACCCAAAAGGTGGGTCATAAATATCAAAGATAAGTAAAGAAAGGGGAAGCTTAGCGAAAACGAATTGTACAAGTCGAAAGCCAAACTCCTACAGTACTCCTCTTGCATGACAATGTGATGGACTAGTTGACTACAAAACAAGTTGTTTCACGACGTACGTTTCGCTGTATGGTTCGTGACGGCTCATCAGGTGTGCAATTTGAAACTCGGATGTTGAGCCATAAATAAATGTAGAAAGGAAAAGGACATAAGGATACGAGTTAAGACGAATGTCTCAGTACTCTTGTCAGTTGTGTGCCTAGCTATTGCACTTTCTGACTGTATATAGTATCCAGTTACAGTGATGGAGAGTTACTCTTAACTCATATTATTATTTATTCTTCTTTTACAGGGAATTCCCAACAGGCGTCAGCGCCTTTTTACAGGGCACTCTAGGTATAATTTGATGGATGAGCGAAATTCAGCTGGTGAGCTAGACATGCGGCAAGCCGGTGGAAGTGTATTCCACCTGGCAGCGCCCAAATAAGAAATTGCACTAAAGCCATATCGGGTGTTAGCGGGGGGGGGGGGGGGGGCAGAACAAGAGCAGCAGAGACTTGGCCATGGGTGGTGGCTGCAGTGCGAGCACCATGGGCGCGCAAAGTAAAGCGGTCTCGCAGAAGAGCACTAGCAAGTCCATTCAGGCAGGGGTAAACAAATACATAGGTTTTGAAGTTGAGGCGTTTCTCAAGGGCGTACAAGTTAGTATGACTGTATAGAAGAGTGGTGGGAGTCATTCTATCCAACGAAACTATTCTCTTTAATGCTACGCGGCTGGCAGTAAGAAGCTTGTCATATAGGGTTTGTGATAATCAATGCATATATGCAGTGCTGACAAACTCAAATGTGGACTGAATGATCGATAAATAGAAAAGTCGTTTGCCAAAAATGCTGATATTCTGCTTTGCATGGACAAGTGCTCCGACCTTCTTATTGACATTTGCACATACTGCATCCACTTGGGTTGAGAAAGACAGATGTTCGTCAACCAGTATTCCTAAGTACCGAGTGTAAGCAGATGGGACTATGGAAGTGCCCCGGCAGTTGACTGCGGTGCCAGGTGGCAGCTCCATGCCCGGTCGCCGGAGCAGGACAAACTGAGTCTTGGACGGGTTTAACACCAGTCCCTTCTGGTCTAGGTAGCGATCCAGAGCAGCAAGGTCAGCACTCAGCTGGGTTGTGATGATCTGGATGGACTTGTGCCTGATATAGAGTGTGATCAGTCAGGGAGATGTCCTATCTAGGACATCGCACTCTGAATGAGTCTGATTGGTTACCTGTCCCAGAGTTGTTATGGAAGCGTCGGTCGCGCACATGCGATGAAAAGAAGTGCTGCGTGAGCATTTCTGAATGTATGTGGAGGATGCACGATCGTAATGGCGATGGATTTCTTTCCGAATTGGTCAAGTTTGAGGGAATAGGCGGAGAATATCAGACATCGGCGGGGATTGAGGTAGTGTATATTCAATTCTCCATCGAATACCCGACCGAATGGCCGTTTTCGTTTGGGGATTTCATGTGGGGTTTCTCGTAGCCACG
The DNA here is from genome assembly GCF_964019385.1 of Sycon ciliatum. NCBI lineage: Eukaryota > Metazoa > Porifera > Calcarea > Leucosolenida > Sycettidae > Sycon > Sycon ciliatum. The sequence goes on along the minus strand of NC_088654.1, from coordinate 19,921,183 downwards.
CGGCGCTTCTTTGGAAACGATTGGTTCTAATTTTGAATGCTTTGCCTTTGGACTGTTTCTTCACACCCCGTGCGTTCATTTCGCCCCATACCTGGCCATGCAGAGGAGGAAGACGAGGCAGCAGGCGCTAGCCCCTTAAATTACTGCCTGGAAGATATTATTTGGCCAAAGCTTGCTGTTGGCGTTTTTGATTTCTTGGATACGACAGCTCTTGGCTAAAACTTGGACGGTCTTTCTTGGATATCAACCCAGGATGTAGTGGTCATGGACGTATCGCCATCGCTTTCAGCCAGATCCTTCTGCTGCCTGAAACCAATGGCGAAAGTAAAAACTTTATCGCAGCAGCTACTGCTCTGCTGAAAGTGCGAACACAAATTGCTTCGTCAATCCTCTTGTGCACTTGCAATTTTCAATGCGACCAAAACGATTCGCTTGCCGGTTCCTTTGTCCAGGCGTACTCTGCAAGGATGAAAATAGAATTCGTGAAGGCAAGAGGCAAGATACGAATCTCGACTCGCTTGAGGCAAGCTGCCAGGAGAACGACAACTAATAATTGTTACTTTTGAGACGAAAGGCCTTCGTTGCGTTTGTTTTGAGTGCGACATGTTCATCTTCCTCGGCCGCGACACAAAGTTTTGAGTCACGTGTCACGATTACTATGGGAACAGCATAGTATGTATGCTGGGGCATGCTGGGTTCCGTGATGTCCTATCTAGGACATCACCAGGACTGGTGATATCATCGGCATAAAGTTGATTCAATGCATGTTGGAAGCACTGTGGTGCATCACGGGTGTGAATGCAAAATAGCAATGGGCCGAGCACGGAGCCTTGTGGGACGCCTCTTGTGCAAGGGCGGGCCCTACCTAGCTGTTGTCCTACTCTTACTCGCTGGACGCGTCTGGTCAGGTAGCTTGCAAACCAAGCAAGTGCAGTGTCGGCAATAACAAGCATCTTCAACTCGTCAATGAGCTCTTGATGCTTAACTCGGTCAAAACTTTGCTCATATCTGCAAACACTATGCCGCAGTACTCGTTGTTATCAAGGGCTTTGAACCATTCGTCGACCACTAGCGCTAGGCAGTCCTCACACGAGCTGTTGGTACGGTAGGCAAATTGATTGCCAGGCACGTACATGATGTTGTGTAACTTAAAGAATGCAATCAGCTGCTCTAAGACAACTCGTTCTAATATCTTGCTGCATATGGGCAATAATGAGACTGGTATGTAATTAGTAGAGCTTTCTGCATCGCCTGATTTGAAAACTGGGCTGACCGTGGCATTCTTGAAAATATCTGGTACGCACCCTGTGCTCAGAGATTTATTGATAATATCAGTGAGAGAAACTGCTATGGAATCATGACCATGCTTCAGCACGGCTGGTGAGACGTTGTCAGAGCCAGGTGACTTACTTGTGTTTGTTGCATTGAGCAGTGTGGTGATGTGCGCCACAGTTACGGGTCGAAAATGGGACAGTCGAGCAGCAGTAGTTGGCTGTTGGGTGGCTGGGCGTAAACATATGTCAGCAGGCCGGCTTGGATCGTGCACTATGTTAGCAAATGTCTCTGTCAGACTACTGAGAGATGCAATTGGCTGATTTCTTACTTTCCGCCTGCCAGACAGACTGTTAAGAAGAGCCCACTGACCTCTAGGATTTCGTCGGAGTGCCGAGAACTGGTGCATCAGGAAACTGGATTTCAGTCTCTACTCAAAAGCGTCCCCTCGCGCCTGACAGGACGATACTGTCGCTTAAGAACCATATTCCCAGGCTGCGAAAGGACTCTACGATGCAGAGTAGTTCTGCGCTGCAGCAGTTTTCGTAACTCTGGTGTTGCCCACGGTTGAGGCTTAGGTTTGGGACAGAGGGGTAGTCTAACTTGTTTAGATGGAGCATGCGTATCAGTAACAGCAGCGATAGACGTTAGAAGATGGCAAGTTTGACTGTCCAATGTTGAAAATGAGGATGAGTCCTCGAGCATATCATTCAGGTCAGCATTAAATTGAGAGTAGTTGATAGTAGCTATTCCTGGTTTTCTCACAACCTTAGTTCTCTGGGTTGCTCGGGGCTTCCATTCCGGTATTACAATATCGAGGCGGACTAGGTGGTGATCAGTAAGATCTGACATGGGAATGATCATTGGATTGGGCAATGGAAAGGTAGTGTTCAACAGAGCCAGGTCAAGACACGTGTTTGACGGCGCTCTAGTTGGTGCGTGGACAATGTTCTGCAGCTGGTGTTCTGCACAAAGCTTAAGTAGATGATGATTATGATGTAGAGTCTGTTGTAAGATGTCCGTGTTCAAATCTCCCGGAATTAGCAGGTCAGAGCTGTCCACGAAAATGCAATCCAACTAGGCACTGTACTGCTCCCAGTATTCTGTACCAGAGCTCGGTGGGCGGTAGACTGAACTCACGAGGAGCTCACACGCATCTATGAACATCGGTGCAAGGGTTTGTTTAGTCTTCGTAGAACTCCGTGAGGTGTCCCTGAGCGACTCATCAACATCATACTCCCTTTCCACACCAATATCACAGGAACGTTGAAGATCCCGGGAGTTTATGCGCCAACAAATCGAGGTGCGGAATTAACTCCGGCAGGAATCCGCGTCCAACAAGTGACATCCCCAGCCTGCAAGGGTTTGTTTAGTCTTCGTAGAACTCCGTGAGGTGTCCCTGAGCGACTCATTAACATCATACTCCCTTTCCACACCAATATCACAGGAACGTTGAAGATCCCGGGAGTTTATGCGCCAACAAATCGAGGTGCGGAATGGTCTCCGGCAGGAATCCGCGTCCAACAAGTGACATCCCCAGCCTGCTGACATCGCGCCGTATGTATTGGCTTGGGCATGTTGTGCGAATGCAAGAAGAGTATGAAGAGCGAGCCCCGCGTCAGCTACTGTCTGGCACCATACATCCTGTCCGTCCGATGTGCGGCCCGAGGAAAATGTGGTGCAATGCTGCGCGGAAAAATCTGGCAGTATTGGGCATCGACAAATGGTACGACTTGGCCGAGGATAGACGGGAATGGCGGGCCGCTTACGATGTTCTGCCCCAGCCCGAACCCGTTTGTGTGCCTCTGCGGGTACCTTGTATGGTCGTCTCTCTCCAGGAGTGGTTTGCCTCATCATGAATGCCTCGGTGAGCGCTGCAAACCTGTATCGGAATAGAGAGGTAGCCAACAATGTTCTGCCTGCCAGCGCTGGTTTCTCAGTGCCGGAAGTTTGGCGGTTCACAAGTGCCCCATCCCCCAGACGCTCCCCATGACATCATCTCAGGCTCCATGCCGAACAACGGTGTCCATCATTGCTGCACAGCCAACTCCTCATGCGCCGCGTGTCCCGCTCGCTCTCTTATGTTGCAAGGCCCACTGTGGGGCCTGTGGTTGGTGCTGCCGCTCTATTCGTGGCTTCCAGATCCATAGCTGCCGGAGATGGCTCTGTCCTGGTCCCAATTGAACATGGTCCCTGACCTCTCAGCGGACTGCCGACTTAGTGCTAGTGAAGCTTATATCAGATCTTTTCGATGTGTGCCCTTCAATCATCGTTTCACATTTTACTCATGCATGTTGACATTACAGGGTTCCTTACTTCAAACTCTCCAACTACAGTCTCTTCGTTGCACACGTTCACTTCACTTCCAAAAAGATAATGTATATACACTTAGACACAAAGAATTTCCAAGTTTTTCAGTGCTGCTACTCTGATATGTCTGGAACTGGCCATCGACTGTACATCTCATCCCTAAGTGCATCCACAGCAAGACCCGCATCACCAAGTGTATTCCAGTTTGTCCGGAAGCTTCGATCTCCCCAAGGCAACAGCAGGACGACTGTAACTCAGCGCTCAGTCGCTGGTACTCTATATTCTGACCCTGTGGATGTGGCAGATGCTTTGAACGAACAGTTTATTGGTTTTGGAACACAAGATGATCCTTCATGGAATGTGCCAGACTTCAAGCCACCCGACGCTCCATCACGTAGAAGAACCACACCTACGTTGCAAGATGTCACCACCACGCCTTTTGCTGTGGCAAAGCAAATTCGCAACCTTAACCCTTTAAGGGGGCAGCCTACCCATAAATTTCATGTGGCATTCAATTGACCGTAACTTTGGTGTTTCTCAATGGATTTGAGTGAAATTTTGACCACACACTCCTGCCACTATGCTGGCCCTCAGGACATGATTTAGTTCTTGGGCCTCACTGACAGGCTTTCCAGGCCGGAAAAAATTCCGGCATAGTGCCACGGTGTGCAAGCCACCCAGGAGCCAAACAAATGCATTTACAATTTTTTTCACATTTTGTGCCCATTCTGTCCGTGCGCGGGACCCAAACCTAAAACAAGTCCAGAAGCAGCCATGGGTGGTGGGGTAGGGCCCCTCAACGCGGCCCTGGAATCTGTCACAACGGAACGAGTGGGCGTTCTCTCACAGACTCCCACAGACCCAAGTCAATATTAATTTTGATGATTTTTTTTAGGTTTGGCACGTGCTATGAGGTCGTACCTTTGATACAACATCCAGTGCTGGGACTTCCACCACACGCCATTTCCACCGCACGCCATTTCCACAGCAAGCCATTTCCACCGCACGCCATTTCCACAGCAAGCCATTTCCACCGCACGCCATTTCCACAGCGCTGCACACCAAATACAGGCTACTGTAAACTGCCTTATACTCGCGACGGATGAATGTTCGCTATTGTCGCGAGAAGAGCGTAACGTGAATGTTAACCATCGTGAAATCTAACTTCAACAGTGGGTGTATGTAAGTGGCACCAGTGCTTCGCGAACTTTTGCCATCGCAAACTCGCTGGTTTTAAGAAAATCGCGAAAATTTAGTGACGTGAATATTGGGCGGTTTACAGTACCCTCAGAAACCGGCAAAGACTACCACTCACGTTCCACTAGTGCCTAATACTGAATCCTACCTGACTTCTTGACACGACTAAAACTTGCCAAAGTCACTACTTGGTCCGACTTATTAAAATGTGCGTTTCGCTTCGAACGTCAGACAAACAAATTCAAATAATCTCAGGACGGAACAAACTTTCCAGCTACCTAACACTATCCTTCAGTTGTCGATTTGTGATGTTGAAGAAGAAATGGCTCCAACCCCAAAGGAGGCAGCGCCTCAGGATCCTAGTCGACTCGAGAATTTTGCGTGGAAATTTTGTCGTCAGAGGACTCATGTTGCTTCTTGCGCAACACAGAGAAGGCCTGGTGCTGAAATCAACACCCCACTGCGATGGGGAATTGTCACGGAGTACCAGAAACTCCTGGGCGATCGTTCTCGAGTGCTTCCTGGCGGATTGAAATCGCTGCAGTCGCTGTTTCCTTGGAAGAATCAAATAAGTTCAGCAAACGCGTCATCCAGAAACTCGTGCAGAAAGCACCTGCATCGCTCCGTCCAGTTTGTGCTGATCTCTCTCGCATTCGTTCACGATGTGGCGGCCGACGAATCAAGATCACAGAAGAGATCGTCGAGAAGTTGATCGATATAAACAACCGCCCTTGAGGTCGACTTTCAGGCGACAACCTGGCTGGAAAACTGAAGCGCGGAAAGGGTGAATACGGTGCGTGAATGGTGCGGAGTCCTCGCCGACTCCTCGGAGCCGCGATCGCGATCGATGCGTCACAACATCGCCAGTCTCCGGGGCCAGTGGATTCGTGAAACAGCCAGGGAAGAGCACGCATGGTTTGATGCAGCTGACTGACTGTGTGACAGTCATGTCGACACAGATCAGACTCAGTACTAGTTCTACGCGCGCGGCACACGGTGATGAGAAGTGATTTTTTATGCGTGGTGGTTTACTTGTTCGCCTCATTTGAAAGTCTCGTGGGAGCGTCAGGCGAAAACACCTACAGCCACCATTCTGGCAGTCGTACTGCACGAGGAGGAGGCGAAGTCGATCGTCTAAATCGTGCCTATGGAGTGAAAAAATCAAGAAAGCGCGGTGTAGCTTGGAGGAGATGAAAAAAATGTCGACGTTTTGCAGGTTGACGCACTTGAAGAAGCGCCCTGAGACACCAGCAGAGATGGAAACTAGAAGGTCAGGCCAAGAAACGACACAGTAGTTATCTATCTATCCTCTCTTGGTCGATTTTTTAGTACAGGTGCTCCTTTGGACATAGGCTTGAGTTTTGAAGCGAAGCGCACATTTTAATAAGTCGGACCAAGTAAATCAACGTCAACTACAATAATCAAGCCACATATCTGCAACGTCACGAGGGTGCTGGCAAAAGTCCGCCGTGCAGCCCAATACGTGGCTCAAAAACGTGATTTTTGGACTTGGAGCAAAATTCTGCACACTTTCGCGTGTTTCCATGATACGACAAGTTGCGCACGGTCTGCTCACATTCAATTACAGTGCTGCCAACAAATGACAGCGTGCAACAAAAAAATCTTTCCTTGCAAGGGCACATTTTAGGCCATAACTCTTGAACGGCTGGTCAGATCGGGACACAATTTTCAGAGAATTTGCAGCTATTCAAGCTCTTTCAACTGACGTAGCACTCAATATGAATTTACAAATTCGATTTTTCAGCGAATTTTGGGTAGTCTGCCACCTTAAGAGCCGCCCCATACTTGAATGCGTCTTCATACATTTCACGTGCCTGTTGTCAGGTCGTTGCTAGCATTTTGCCTATCAGAGCAGCACTGTACCAGGGCATTATCAGACGATAATGCCCGGGTACGGCGTACCCATGCCCATTAGGAATGACCCCAGGCGTACTCGTACGCTGGTGCACTGCCAAATATGCACCAAGCCATGCCTTTTGGGCAGTGACCTGGTACATAATTGGCAGCACTCCAGCGCACATAGAACACGTGGGACCATTCCTAAGGACACCACATGCACTCGCACACACCACACAAAACGAAACTACTTACGTGCACCGTCCAAAACAATTATATTTTACTTGCAATGTCGATAGGAGAAGTAATTTATAACAACGTGACAATAACACACAGCATGTCATTACCATGCATTACTAAATTCAAGTCAATTGAGACGAACAAGTCGACAGGTGAACATGCATCACAGAGTTACCTATCTGGAAGAGATCAGATTGTATCTCGAAGTCCTACAAAATATACAGTTACATCTACATGTACATGTACTTCAAATGTACCTAGCTACATGATTGTCCAGTGTACATATGGACCTCAAGTAAACTGAACAAAATCACAGATGTACATGTATGTGAAAAAGTATCATTGTTCCGAATAAGAACACTTACAATGTACTCTCAAAGCTAGTCTATTTACTAGTGCCACTTGATCAAGGATGTTTGAACCTTCCTCCTCCCTTGACCATGTTTACCTTATTTGTCTACAACTACAGTCCATTCAGAAAAAGATGGGCCCTGGCTCTGGCGAGCTCCCGTATTTGGCGATTTTTCGTGATTTCATTGTACACAGTGCAGCGCTGCGAAATTTGAACTTTGAAAAAGAGTCCAAAAAGGGTACCTGAACTGGGGTTCGAACCCCACAATGCACTGTTGCAGGCAGGGTCAAACGGCCTGGATTTTGATGGTTTTTTCCAATTCAATGCTTCTGGGGCAAAACCTGGCCGATATCCTATTCTTGTTATGGCTTGCTTTTTGGACAAATAGACTTCAGAAACATAATTGAAAGAGGATCAGTTCCATAGGGGATTGCAGAAAAAAATTCTAAAAAAACTCAAATTTTGACCCATTTATGGCCAAAAGCTAGAAGTCCATCTTTTTCTGAATGGACTTTAGGCACGTGGCATGTATGAACTATAATAAACACATGGTGCGTCGTGCATTATGGCTGATTGTATGCTCTAGTGCGTAGCCTTCGGTCGTGCACCGTAGCCCGCGGGCCTGCGGCCCTTGGGCTACGGTGCACTAGTGCATAAATCAGCCATAATGCCCTCGGTACCATGTGTTATTATATACGTAAACGACGCATTCAAATGCAAAACTTCAAAAGATCGTAACTCAGTTCAATCTCGCTCAAACCCAGTGATCGAAATATCCAAGGCGAAGAGAAAACTCTCACCTGTCGGGAGAAACAATCCGCGAAGTGCTGCGAGCAACGGTTCCTGAGATAAACCACTCGTAAATTGAGCCGCGATCGCGGCAATTTCAAAAGCGGGAAGTGCGACTTTAGTGTTGAGAATTTTGAGACTTTTCGTCACGCTGGTTTACTCAAATTTGCACGAGTTTCACTGTTGATATTGTCAAGAGTACACAGCGAAAAAATTGCAACTCCACGATCGAGTAAAATGAAATATCTGGAGCGGGACGCAATTGGACGCATTTGGGGCATTTTTCGTACTGTCGCTGCAATCTAGGGCTGGATAGACGGTGTGCTGGCTATCATGATCGACCTCATTCTCTTCCTCTCGCGGAGACCTTTCCAGGAAGCCCTAGATAGTGAGGATTGAATGAGTAGAACTGAAGCTATGATCCAAGGAACATGAAAAAATGCAGAATTATGAAAATTTTCCAGTGGCTCTTAAAGGGTTAAGACCAGAAAGGCTGCGGGAGCGGACGGTATTTCTCATGAACTCCTGAAATTTTGTTCCAGTATTGCATACCCTCTCAGCCTCATCTTTAACCTCACTTTTGCAACTGGTGCCTTCCCTGCTATTCGGAAACACGCAATTGTAACTCCGGTCTTTAAGAACAAGGGAAGTAAGCTCGATGCATCGAATTACCGCCCGATTTCGTTATTGTCAACAATCTCCAAGCTGTGTGAACGTAATATGTACAACCACTTATACACTTACCTGTCTCCTGTTCTACATCCGTCCCAGTCTGGATTCCGGAAAGGCGACTCTACGTCCTGGCAGCTTCTCAGACTTGTTCAATCGATGTGTTTTGTTCGTGAGAAGGACCATTACAGCATGTTTTGTTTCTTTGAGCTAAGCAAGGCCTTCGACACAGTATGGACACGCGGGCTCCTATACAAGCTGTCAAGCCATGGAATCCATGGTACTTGCTTCACGTGGCTCGGGTAGACAGCAAAGGGTGCGTGTCGGCTCTGCTCTGTCATCCAAAGGGCATGTACGGTCTGGAGTTCCTCAGGGATCAATCCTGGGACCTCTTCTCTTTCTTGTGTATGTAACCGATCTGGCAGAAATGGAACACACACCACTACCTTGTTGTTGTGTGTATATATATATTTAAATAGAGACGTAGGCGAACAAAATTTGTATACACACAACAACAAGGTTGTCAGTTTCATAACACTAAAAGCTTTTCACCCATTTTCATCAGTAGATACATGGGAATGAGCAAGAACGAAAACGAAGCCAGAATTTATACTGGGGGTAGAGAATCAGCAAGAATATTCTTACGCGCCTCAAGTTCACACTACACTACCATAAGAATGTATGGAGCAGTGGAAAAATGCGGGAAACAACACATGAGGGGAATGCAGTACCAGAACAAACACGTGATAAAGTTGTCAGTCCGGTTGCAGCTTGAACAGCCGCAGCACCTTGATGTGCTTCTTTTTTTAAATATATATATATACTCAATCTGCGGACATATATATATATATATATATTGTAGCAGTTGAGCACTCTTGCGTGGGGTAGTGCCTTTGCTGTTTGCGTTATGCAGAGCTCACTGACTTGTCAGTTTGAACACTCTGGCAAGGTACGTTCGGGCCTGATTGGAAATTTTTATTTCCATTGCTATCAGGTTCGGCCTCATTTCCTCTGTGCTGCGCTGATGAGTTCAAAAAGAACGAAACAGCATGCTGTCCGCAGATTGAGTATATATATATATACTATCAGGTTCGGCCTCATTTCCTCTGTGCTGCGCTGATGAGTTCAAAAAGAACGAAACAGTATGCTGTCCGCAGATTGAGTATATATATATATATATATATATATATATATAAAATTATAAATGACGAAGTCTGATGAAAATGTTGATCAGTCTCTGCTGGGATGACGACTACACCATAGCTCAGTGGTTAGAGCATCGCTAGCTGCAAGCGAGGGTCCCTGGTTCGAGTCCTGGTGGTGACAGTCAATTTTTTCTTCAGACTTTTCCCGTTTGTCTCTTTCCCACAAACTAGTGAAGATAAAATTATAAATAAATAAATAACTAAATAGTCTAGGTGAGAATCATAGGTGAAGATAAGTGTGGCAAGTGTGGTGGTGTGAGCTGTCTATGTTGATATGAGCGATCATTTTGCTATCCTGGCCCATATGCCTTGCTTTGGCATGAGAATGGCATATTCTGGACACCCAGCCGCCAAACGCCAAGGTAGGCGACTCCATCGGATAAATTGGAACACATTCAATGAGGACTTGAACCATCACCTAGCGAATTGTACCTTTACCGGAAATCTTGACAATGCTGTGCAGAGTCTTACCACCTCTATCATATCTACCCTGGATGTGCATGCACCATTGATCCATCGGCGCCGACAGGAGAAACGTCCTTGCCCCTGGCTAACACCGGTGCTAGTTGCCGCGGTTCGTGAGCGAAACCAGTTCCATCGCCGGTTGGTGAGTGACAAAGGCAATGCGGATCTGCGTGAGCTCCACCGTCAGGCCCGCTCTACTGCAAGGAAACTGGATCGCCGTCTACGTAATGCCTACTTCATGAATCAGTGTGCAACTCGTGATCAGAGACAGTTGTGGTCAGTTATGAACATTGTTACAGGCCGTGCTAAGCAGCGTCAAGAACCTCAAGCCGGCATCGAGGACCTGAGCAAAACCTTTGGGGATGTTGTGCGCGACCCAGACCGACCATCCACGCTAACACCACCAAGTGGACCGATGCCAGCATCTAGCTTTCTGCAATTTGAACTGGTGTCGATGAGTGATGTGAAAGCTTGTCTGAAGTGCATAAATCCTGCGAAGGCCACGGGCAGTGATTGCGTTCCTGTTTTAGTGTTGAGGGAATGTGCCGATAGCCTTGCTGGGCCACTCACGGATATCATTCATGGATCACTGTCCACTGGAACAGTACCAATGATGTTCAAGCAATCGTTTATTAGTCCTTTGTATAAGTCAGGAGACCCCACAGTGCCAGTTAACTACCGCCCAGTTTCTTTATTGCTGGTCATATCTCGTATTCTCGAACACTTTGTGAAAAAGCAGCTCGTGGAATATCTCACAGCGCATGAACTTTATCCGAAGACTCAGTTTGCGTATCGGAAGTGTCACTCGACGAAAGATGCACTTGTGCTTGCCGTCAACAGGTGGGTGCTTGCACGCTCACACCGCCACTTCACGGGCATCGTCATGGTAGATATGAGTAAAGCCTTTGATCGGGTGCAGCATGAACGACTCATCTCTGAGTTGCATTCCCTTGGTATTTCATCTAGTGCTCTACAATGGTTTTGTAGCTATCTGACTGAAAGAAGTCAACAGGTTCGAATTGCAAACTCAGTCTCCTCATCAGTGCATTGTTCCCGTGGTGTGCCACAGGGCAGTGTACTTGGTCCCTTGCTGTTTGTTCTATACACGCGCCTTTTAGATGCCATCTTGCCTGAACAAGTCATCCACCAAGAGTTAGCTGATGACATCATACTAGAGTTCTCCGACAGCGATCTCAACACTGTGTGCCGACAGCTTAGTGCAGCTGCCACTTCTGTATCACGTTGGCTTGCTGAAATTGGGCTGTTGCTCGATGCACTCAAGGTTACCCCTACTGCCAAATACCTTGGGGTGGTCATTGATTGCGAACTGTCATGGAAGCAGCATGTGGTCAACGTGACTAAGCCAACTGCCCAGACCATTGGTCAGCTCAGGCGCCATAGTCGTGCTCTAAGTTTATCAGCCAGACGGTTGTGGTTCATTAGCATGATCAGCAGCCATCTCTGCTATGCGTCTACGGCTTTCTATCCGTGCCTCACAGTGCAGTTGTTGGATCACTTGGTCAAGATTTTCAAATCCGGAGTTCGCGCCGTTTTCCAGGTGCCTTCTACCACCCCATCATCTCCTCTTCTCGGTCGACTTGATCTTCTTACGCTTACTCAGATATATCAGCAAAAATTATTATTTTTTGTTCACAGATGTCTTGGTGCTGAAAGGATCAGTAGTCTTTTCAGCACTTTCTTTGATTTGGTCAATGGTCGTGCCACGCGTGGTCAGGCTTCACGTCTGCTTCGTGTCCCGTTTTTGCCGGGTCATTCCGGTCGATCCACTGTTCAGTTCATTGGTAGTGTGTCCTGGAGCTGCCTGCCGCCTGATGTCCGCTCCATCAAAATTCCTTCTGCATTTAAGAAAGCAATTACAAACGATATCTTAAACTCTCTTATCCTCTCCTAACATCTCAAAGACGTATAACTGTCAACATTCCCTCCACACTGGAACCTTTGGATCCGTGGCATTATTTTCATGAAAAATTCATCAAATTCAAATTCGTTTCTTGTAGTACTCCCTCATTGATTTGTTTCCGTCTTCTCTTTGTGCCTTGTTCATGATTGTATTTTCCTCTTCCTCCTTTTCTTATAATATAATCACCACCTTCATCATTTTGCGAGAACTGTGGCAATACGCCCAGTGAGAAGGCAGATTTTGCCTGTGCTTCTGGTGAAGTAAAATGAAGCTAAACCAACAAACAAACAAGTATCGCATCCTGAGAGAAATCTGCATGCACCGCCGATAGTGCAGTGCATTGAGCATTCAAGAGTTGCGTAGTGTAGACACAATACTGCTCAAGCGAGCTAAGACAAAGATCCGTGTCGTCAAATCTGTCGAACCAGGCCTCAGTCAAACTGGCTGTTTACAAGTGTCCAGATAGCCCGCCGCGTGTCAAGCATCGCATCCTGAGAGAAATCTGCATGCACCGGTATGCTGTGAAGTATGGCTGCCCTTTCGGTATGCTGTGAAATATGGGCTACCCTTTCCAGGCCTCAGTCAAACTGTTATCAAATTGGCTGTTTACGAGTGTCCAGATAGCGCGCCGCATGTCAAGCGTCGCATCCAGAGAGAAATCTGCATGCACCGGTATGCTGTGAAGTATGTCTGCCCTTTCATATCCAGGGTTCTACCGCATCTGATCTGTCTCGATAAGCGGTACGGCTTGGAATGTGAGTATTTTCCATTTGGAGACCTGTACTGGTACATGATAAGGGCGGAAGCTACTTACAACAGGCCCGTCAAGCTCTTAGGTGACGCTGCCAAGGGCACTATGAACCTACATAGCATCGGCGTTTTGCATGGAGACATCAAACCGTCGAGCTTTGCTGTTGTCGTAGCGCAGAACGGCACGCCCAGGGCCAAGGAGATTGACTTCGGCTCGGCCAAGCTAATATCGGGCGTCAGTTGAAAGGAGGCGTAGGCCTGTTCGCGGACATGCTGCAGTTCCGTTGTCCCGAGGTGGCCCACCTGCTGAGGGGTGCCGAACTGAATCTGGGTCCCTTCGATGACATGTGGCAGTTCGGTGTGATGTCTTTGAAAGTGTTGACCAGGACGTTCAAGCTACCCTCAAGCGTCCCAAACATGATCAATCAAGACTTCCACTATGTTATGGTAAACCTGCCGGATAAGGGCACACCGGAAGACCTGGGCCCCCACACATATCCTCTGCAGTTCCAGAAACCCATTTTCCACAACCGGCCACAATTCGCGAACTTCCTCATTACGAACCTTCTGCGCCTTGACGCCAATGACAGGTTCAGTGCAGAACGCGTTATGCAAGAGCTGGAATACGAGGCCAGAATACACGAGCCAATCCGGGATAAAGACTGACAGGATGATTTCGAGCGACGACGAAGAGACTAGTGACCACCAAGACTACTGAAGTCTCCCATGGACATTATGGATTGGAAACTGCCGTTGGTTAAATCTCCTCTAAGCTAAAGGAACACATTGGTGCAGTACGTATATTTTCGTACTTACTGTTTTTGCGCACAAACTGCTGTGAAATGAGTCGCGTTCACTTTGTCAACCTTTCCTGGCATGCCAAGAAAGAACACCATGCAAGGAAAGCGCCATTTCATAACAATTGGCAATTAGAATGGACATTAGTTGCCGAATTGGTGATAGGACGTAAGGTCTGGCGCTAGCCAGGGTCCACACAGCGTTAATAACATCCCTATGCTTTTTTGCCTAGGTCATCAATGTGGTAGACGGCGTCATGTTACCCTCGAATGCAAAAAAAGCATAGCGTAGGGCCCTGAGCTTCCAAGCTCTCTCGTTGGATACACGAGTGGATTATCATTATTGGGAGACCAAAATATGAATTACAAGTCGAAGCAAACCTCCATGATCGTGACGGCGGCACCCGTGTCAATTTCGAATACGGTTGGAACGTTGTTAATACGCAAGGTACACATATACGAATCAACGTGTGCACTTGCGGCGGTACGAGTGTCCGGAACATCTGATGCTCCAGCCGAGGTATGAAACAATGAGTACTCATCAGACGGTGCAACTGTACTGCTGCTAGTGTTCATACTACTGGTACTGGCAGACTGTTCACCAGAAAATATTTCCAGAGATTAGGAAATGACAGCAAGTAGAAAATTAGTAGAAGATTAGAAAATGACAGCAAGGTCGTGTACGACAGCAAGGCCAGAAATCACTGTGATGAGGGGCATATGTTGTACCATGCGTTATGTTGCTGGATCATGTATGCATTACAGCCGTGCAAACCATGGCACCGTGTCCAAGGCCCAAGGTGTGTGTACGTGTTTGTGTGTGCATGTATTTGTGTTTGTATGTGTGTGCGTGCTCGTGTACGGTTATTTTGTTTGTTTTGCTGTGAACAGAGCCTCCTACGCCAATTTTGATGACGATAGCAAACAATAAATTCATTACTTTGAGCATCCAAGTGGCCATCGGTAAATATAACCTGAAGGAAGTTTGCTATTCTCATGTGTTATCCTGGATTTCGGGAACTGCACCTTCAACAACGGCATCTCCCAGTCCTACTTCGCCTTGTGTCATGTCAAGTACGGGCACAGGAGGGAATACTGTCCAAAATATGACTCATCACACAGTAACGATTAAATATGGATACGATAGTTCTTCAGCAGCAGGGACACTGGAGGATGATGCAACATATTCATTCACGGATATTTATGTGAAGAATACAGGGACTGGAACATCTGGCCATTTAGCAGGTCCTATTACTGGAGCAACAAATCCTGCAGGTGAGTTGCTGAACATGTAGCTGCTGTAGAGGAGAGCCTTAACTACTACTTTATTATGTAAATTGTACATTAACACGTAGGGGGTCTTAGTCAATGTATGTGAGGGGTGGTCATGCAAACATGCATACAAACAACCAGCCATAACTCAAGTTCGGTGAGTTGTAGGTATGGGTAAACTATATATTTTCAAAATCTGTATGCCTGGACGAGTCCAGAAAACACAAATATGACTATGTCCAGTCAAGGGTATGACCCATGGTAGCCCTTCGAGTTGAGAGAAAATACAATTGCGAACAAAAAACACAAAAAACACAGCACGAAGTGCATACCAAGTTCGTGATGGAACTGAGGTCCTATGATAAACAATCAGGTAAGCGCTACGTCTTGGTGAAAAATATATGCTTCTAAGCCCGTCCTTGAACTCCGCTACCTCGCCATCGGTGATACACCAGCAGCAGCAGTTCCACAATATCACAATTTTGGTTCGTTCACCTCAGCGCCACTCGAGTCAGATTCACTCTCGCTCAGATGAGCACTCAGGCGCGATGTCACGCATGCCGTGATTCTCAAGGCCAGGCGAATCAGCTGATCGCACCTGACAAGTCCTTGTAAGAGTTGCTGTTGCTGTGCTTCCTCGCTGGTTGGTAAATTTGATTTCTTCATTCGGGGACGATTTATTTGAGCTAGGAGGACTTAACGGAGCTCTCTTTCTCACCACATTACACTGGAAATCCTCCAGGGATATCCAGCCTAGACTGGTGCCGTCAGTGTCCTCAAAAAGCTTTTCTGACACGGCCTCAAGAGATGCACTCCCATTCTCGAAATGAGCGCATGGCGGATGGTCGTCTTTTCCAATTTCACCAGACTTCAGTCGATCGATACTGCAAAAAATTGTATGGTAAGTATGGTTGCCATCTGGCATTATGGACAATTTTCACGACACGAAAAAGTTTAGTTGGCACTCTCCAAAACCGACCTGCCCTATAGGTCCCTTGCAGAAAGATACGTTGATTTGACAGCTAGAGTGGATTGATGTTTGAGGTATCACTTTTCCTTTAGTGTAAAGGATCAACAACAGAAGAACATTCCGAAAAGCAAAGGCGAGCAAAGAACACTGCTCAACCAGCGCTTCTTACACAACAAGGCAGCCTTGAATTTTTGGACACAGCGTTCTGCAGCTTCGTTGGTTGCAGGGAAGTATTGTTCACTGCGCAGGTGGATGATACTTTTCAAAGCCATGCAATTGCTCCACTCCATGCGTTGTCTGTCACGATTGCATCAGGAGAACCATACGCCGCAAACAGCTTCCTGAACTCTGCGATAGTTGTCTTGCTGGTGGTGGAGGACTTATGAGAGCATGTCTGAGAGTACCAAAGTATGTGTGCAAGTAGATCTCTTCGATTTCGCTCAAAATTTGCTGGTAGGTTTCCTTTGGGGGTGTGGATCGATTGTGCAAAGCCCTTGAAAAGGTTTCTGAAGGGAACCTTGAAATGTGCATACCCTCAAAAATGGCCGAAATATCACATTATTTATGGGTCTAGAAACGAGTCACGCCGCAGCGTATACGAACAAGCTAAGAAAAAAACTCCATCTAGCCAACTGTAGTAGAGGGACTTTCCCCTACACAGATCACTATGTATTACTATGTATTGCACTATGCATTGCTGACAACATCAGATCCCTTGCTTTCATTCGCTAGCTAGCGTTCGGAGCTGTAACTGGCAATCTCGTACCGTATATAGATCCGTGTGTCAGTTGCCCAACTCAGTTGTTGCAGAGTCTTTGCCTCCGTTGTTTCTGTCGTCTTACCTTCACTTATTGAGTCTTTCAATATACTATAAGTTAGTTCTGTGCTACCTACGTTTGTCTTTTCGTGCACTATTGTTCCCTGAGAATACTACCTGTGTTTTGAGTCGGAGAGACTGAACCAGTTTTGCCTTGTCACTCGGTCGCGTACTACATTTGGTGGCAGCGGTGTTAGCTCTGCGTTCATCAGTCGCAGTATTTCCGGACCACCCCTCGTTATTTCGCCATGCAGTGAACGTTGCCGTTGCCGTTCTCGTCTCAACTCAAGCTGAGTAACTTTGTTCCGTGCCAATTTACGATTTTAATATTTACATTTTTGTAGTGCTAGTATTTTCTAGGCTTACTTTGTTGGATCTATTCGTAGTCTTGTCCCCTAAGTAAGCTAGCTCTTCGTTGCCAGTTTTTCTCGCATTGCTCGCCGTACTTGAACTGTTGCTATAGCATAGGCTGAGTCCTCAAACGCGTCCCGTGTTGCTTGCGAAGTCCTATAGGCCTACTTGTTTGTTTGTTATCCTTATATACACGACACCGAAAATGGCACAGAATCCTCAAGCTGCTGCTGCCGCTCCTGCCGCTGCCGCTGCTGCTCCCGCTGCACCAGCTCTGGCTCCGGGTCAGTTTCTGGCTCCTCGACAGGCACCACTTGCTCGGCCGGTAGTTGTACCGCCGACGTTTGGGGGTGCCAGCCAAGACGATTGGCACTGCTTCATCGCCAGGTTCGACGCAGCGTGCGTGGTAAATGGGTACCTGGATGCGGAAATGATGCAGTTTTTGCCTTGTTGTTTCAAGGAGAGTGCTTTTACAACTTACCAGACCATTCTGGCGGCGCACCCGCAGTATACGTATGTAGAAATGTGCACCGAATTAGGGCTACGGTTCGAACCGCCACAGCAAAGTCGCCTCCTTGAGGCCGGGTTTCGAGCTCGACTGAAACGATCAACTGAGTCCCAGGCCGAGTTCGCCGCAGCTCTTCAGCGCCTTGCGGCACGCGCCTTTCCAGGTCAACAGGGTCCGCTGTTAGATCGCCTGACGCTCAATCAATTTATTGACGGCCAGGTCAATAGTGACCTGCGCCTGCACATCAGGACATCCAGCCCTGCAGCCCTCGATGCCGCCGTTCGTCGGGCTTATGAAGTCGCAGCTATCCTGGAGGTCGAGAATCGCCGCGGCCTCCCGGTTCCCACACCAGCCTGCGCTGCCCTGACCGCCTCTATGCCTCAGGCTCAGGCACACTCCGTAGGTCCACTCGCGGATCCGACTCCTACGTCCAGTGCCACCGTGGCCCACGTAGCTCCGAGTTCGACTTCGAGCTCCACCGACCCGCTCGTACTATCGTTGTTGAGCAAAATTTCGGACCAGCTAGCTGATCTACAGGTCTTCTCCGCAACCTCCGCTCCGTCGCCATGGGCGTATAGTGACGACACTCGAGCTCCACGCGGCCGTGGTCGCAGCGTCTTTCCTCGAAGCGCGCCCATGTCTGGCCCAACTCGATTTCCTGGCAGCTCGAATCGTAACCCGCCTCGGTACAACGGCACAGGCCGCGGACTTTACAATGGCGCGCGTGATCGCGAGTGCTTCGCTTGTGGCGATCCGTCCCACTTCCGTCGTGATTGTCCCCACTCGACGCGTGGCGGTCGTCAGCCGGGCAACCGCTATTGACTGGTGCTGCTCGGCAAGCTCCAGTCTTCGATACTAGTGTTCCTAGCTCGACTGTGCCAACTTGTACTGGTTGTGAATGTAGTCCCTGTTATTGTACTGTTGATGTGCGTTGCCCTACGTCTGCACCTGTGACTGTGTGTCCTGTTACTCATGTTCAGTCGTCTTCTGCAGTTTCTCCGTCTGTCTATGTTGAGGTTAGTCTCCAAGATACGAAATGCCATGCTCTTGTTGACACTGGTTCTAGTGTTTCACTTGTGTCTACTGCATTGTGGCGTAGTCTGTGCACGACCTCCTCTGTCCCTGTGTCTGCTGCTCCTGTTGTGTCTGGTGTGACGGGCCGTCCCCTCTCCACTACGGGTACCGTGTCCCTTTCTGTTTGTACACCCTCGTTCGCAGCTGTTCAGAATTTTATCGTTGCTGCTGATATCACGTCTGATGTAATCCTCGATGCTGACTTCCTCCAGCAGCACAATGTCCTGCTTGATTTCCCCCGGGCTCAGTTGGTCCTGGATGATGTTAAATTGCCGCTTGTACCCATTCCACGTGTGCGTTCGCTTTCTGCTGCTGTTGCTGCCGTGCCCACACCAGCCCATATTACGACTGTCGTGCCCGACCTGAGTGCTCCGACCGTACCTGCTGCCATCCCTGCCTCCGTGCTTGCTGCTGTTGCTGCCAATGCTGTTGAATCTCCGGTGTCTCGTGTCGCTTCCTCGTTCCGTGTGTGCATCACACAGTCTGTTTCAGTTCCGCCCTGTCATGAAGTCATTCTTCCGGTTGCCCCGTCGGTATGTGCTGCTGGCTCTCCTGCTGCTGATACTTCGTATCTAATCGAGCCACTTGATTCGAGAAACACCCGACATTGGATGTCGGAACGTCTGTCACGTCCCCGGATAACTTGGTTATCAATGTGGTTAACCGTGGTACCACCAAGATTACCTTGCATGCAAATACTCATATTGCTGTATGTGAACCTGTCCCTGAGTGTGCTGACACTTGTGCTGCTGTTGATGATTCGCCGTTCATGCCGCCGCCGCCTGTACCAGTAGAGAAGATTGATGCGTATATCGAAAAGAATTGTTGTCACCTGTCAACAACGGACCGTTCTACCTTGCGTGACCTTCTCCTGTAGTACCACGATGTATTTGCTCTTCATCCCGACGACCATGGGTACTGTGGTCTTGCGCCACATAAGATCGACACAGGTGATCATTCGCCTGTCAAACAACAACCTTACCGTGTTCCATTCCGTCATCGTGAGCAGCTCCAGAATATTATCAATGACCTTCTGCAGAAAGGTGTCATTACTCCCTCTGCGAGCCCGTGGGCTTCGCCTGTTGTCCTCATGCCCAAGAAAGATGGCTCTCTGCGTCTCTGTGTTGACTATCGCCGGCTCAACAAGATCACCATAGCTGATGCTTATCCTCTTCCTCGGGTCGACGATACCCTAGACGCGTTCTCTGGCTCTAAGGTATTCTCGACACTTGACCTTGCTAGTGGCTACTGGCAAATCGCAATCCACCCTCAAGACCAAGCTAAAACAGCCTTCGTGACGCCCCTTGGGTTGTACGAGTTCATGGTTCTTCCTATGGGTTGCTGCAATGGGCCTGCCACATTTCAGTGCTTGATGCAAACGATCCTTAATAATCTCCTTACCAGTCCTGATCCCGTTTGCCGTGTTTTTTTTGATGACATTGGCCTTGGGTCAGCCACTGTTAGCCTTGGCTTGGATGGCCTCCGGTCCGTTTTCACGTGTCTTCGTCGGTACAATCTCAAGCTTCGGCTTGAGAAATGCGCTTTCCTGCAGCCCCGCACTAAGTTCCTTGGTGTGGACATCAGTGCCGATGGCCTTCACACCTCAGCTTCGAAGGTTCACGACACTGTTCACTGGCGTACGCCGACATCCATTTGTGAAGTGCGTGGTTTTCTCGGCCTCGCTGGGTATTACCGGAAATTTGTTCTGCACTTCGCGCAAGCTGCCGCCCCACTGGCCGCACTCACTAAGAACAATGCGAAGTTTTCCTGGGGTCCTGCTTGTCAGGCTGCTTTCTGTGTACTAAAAAAACGCCTCTCATCTGCGCCTGTGCTTGCTCAGCCTGACTACACGTCTGCCGCCGCTCCCTTCATCCTTGATGTTGATGCCAGTGATTTTGGTATGGGCGGTGTGCTCTCTCAGGTACAAGATGGCCATGAGTGTGTGATTTCCTACGGTAGTGCTATTCTCAACACCGCCCAACGTAACTACTCCACTACAGAGAAGGAACTCCTTGCATTTGTTCACTTTGCTGATGTGTTCCGCTACTACCTCGTTGGTCGAGCATTTGTTGTGCGCACTGATCATGCTGCTCTCAAATGGCTCCATTCGCTCAAGGAACCACGCGGTCGTCGTGCCCGTTGGTTAGAACAACTTGCTGAACTCGAGTTCACTGTTATTCATCGCCCTGGCCGTCAACATTGCAATGCCGATGCTCTGTCTCGCCGTCCTCCTGAGTCTGTTGCCGCCACTACCCGTCAGTCACCGCCTGACCAGTCGTCACCAGCCGCACCAGCAGCTCCTGCTCCTGCTTGTGATCCTGTACCCACTGTACCGAAACCTGCACCTGAGTCCTGGCTGCCGCGCTTTACTGCTGCTGAGCTGCTTGCTGCGCAAAAAGAGGATCCTGATGTGTCCATTGTGTTAGGCTGGCATGGTTCTAGTCATGATGTGTTTAATTCTCCCCCTGCACACACATTAACTGTCTCCAGCCGTGCTGTTCGCCGCCATGCTTCTGAAATTTATTTGCTTTCCCTGTGGTAAAACACTTCACTTTATACTTGTACAATCATGCACACACTGTCGCGGACAGCTGGCCAGCAGCTGCCGCGACAACTTCAAGATGGGAGAGAGACCTGGTTCGTTGTCACTTCTTTCACCACATAAAGAACACTGCTTGGAGAGAGAAAACTACCGAGAGAAGGACACGAAGCACTACAACAGAGCGCTCCGAAAAAGGATTCGCTCGCACGGCAGCGTACGCATGCCGTGCCAGCGTACTGTGTGCAAAAATGTGAAACCAAAAATAGATTATCATGATTTTGCTGCGTGCAAAAGCCAGCCAGTTTGGGAAGTGCATCGTACGCGCGTAGCGATCCCGCGATGGCGTATCGCGGCTGCAATGGAGCGCTGCCAGTGCGTGCATGCAAAAAAAGGAAAATAAATAAATCAGAAAAATGCAGTTCAAATAAATCGACAGTTCGATCGAAGAGATCAAATGATTCCACACATGCAATTCATTTCAGAACAAGATTATAGAGCGAAGCTAGTCATGTGTCAAGCTACCTTACTACAAATACTTACTATACCTAGAACTTAGCTATGGGCAGCGGACCTGGACCCTATCGCTCCTGGGATATACCTTAGGTAAGAGTGCGACGTAAAGACAAATTGTAAATACTATAAATTCAAATTGCACTCGTAACATGTATTCAAATATTGACAGTCCGACATTCGCACATATTGCGACATTCCCTACGTGATGGTGTTTTGTATCGCACAGACCCATCGGCTGATTCTGTTTTGCAATTAGCTGTTCCGTTCTCTTTCCAAGCTGATATCTTATCTGCAGTGCACGCCGATGTTAGTGGTGGTCATCTCGGTGCTACAAAGACCATTGACAAGGCCAAATGCCGTTTCTTCTGGCCAGGTATGTCAGCTGATTTGCGCACATTTGTAGCTAATTGCCAAGAGTGCATGTCGCGTAAGAGCGCTACGACTGGCCGAGCACCATTGCAGTCCATGCGAGCTGGCTTCCCTAACGAGACCGTAGCCATGGATCTCGTTGGACCACTGCCTACCAGTCGCCATGGCAACCGCTACCTACTGGTATGTAGTGACTACTTCTCACGTTGGCCTGAAGCGTACCCTCTACCCACTATGACTGCTGCTGCCGTTGCGGATGTGTTCTTTCGGAACTGGATCTGTCGGTTTGGTGCCCCAGAACAACTCCACTCCAATCAGGGCACACAATTTGAGTCTGAGCTCTTCAGTGAACTGTGTCGCCTCATGAATATCCGAAAGACTTGGACCACCGCGTATCATCCCCAGGGCGATGGGCTCGTGGAACGCCTCAACCGCACCATAGTTTCAACGTTGCGAGTGTATGTAGCGGATCTGCCCACCTTCTGGGATCAGTATGTTTCAACCGTCCTGCTTGCATACCGTACAGCCAAGCATTCTTCTACTCAATTCACCCCAGCTCAGCTTATGTTTGGTCGCCAACTCCGTCTGCCTATCGACCTTGTCTATGGGTCAACCCCGACAGAGTTTGTGTCGCCCGCCGAATATGTAACACAACTGTCCAAGTCCCTCCACCATTGCTTCGATACTGCCCGTCGTAATGATAATGCTGCGCAGCACAGCCAGAAAGACCACTACGACCTTCGTCAACGTTGCACTGCATTCCAAGTCGGTGATAGTGTGTGGCTCCTTGAACCTGGAATTCGTCGCAAACTCCAGCCACCGTGTACATTTCAACCGCCTCAAGCTGCACGCCCGCTCAAACGCCAAGTCGTCAGTCTCTCAGTCCGGCACAGATGTCCCGCTGTCTGAAGGGCCACTGGCTCCTACTTCTCCATGTCCGCCGCCTGTTCCGCTATTCTCCTGGCCTGATGCTGATGATGCCCCACCCCAACCTGTTCCTCCTCCGCCGCCGGTTTTGCTGCAGCCAGCACCACCAGCACCTGGTCCGCGTGCCCATCTGCACCGCAACGCCGGTCTTCCTGTTCGTCACAGGAACAACTATGTGTTCCCACAATGAGTTTCCAAACTCGCACTCGCACTTGCCTTGCCTTTCTGCTCCACACTGTTTCCATTGTGTGCTTGTGTATGATTTTCTTCTTCTTGCTGATGTATTTTGCTGCTTGAGCCTCGTTTAGGTCTACGTTAATTCTGTATTATGTTCTTGTTTGTTTTCCGAGTACGGAAAATTATTTGAGGGGGGAGCAGTGTAGTAGACGGACTTCCCCCTACACAAATCACTATGTATTACTATGTATTGCACTATGCATTGCTGACAACATCAGATCCCTTGCTTTCATTCGCTAGCTAGCGCTCGGAGCTGTAACTGGCAATCTCGTACCGTATATAGATCGTGTGTCAGTTGCCCAGCTCAGTTGTTGCAGAGTCTTTGCCTCCGTTGTTTCTGTCGTCTTACCTTCACTTATTGAGTCTTTCAATATACTATAAGTTAGTTCTGTGCTACCTACGTTTGTCTTTTCGTGCACTATTGTTCCCTGAGAATACTACCTGTGTTTTGAGTCGGAGAGACTGAACCAGTTTTGCCTTGTCACTCGGTCGCGTACTACACCAACATTGCCTTACATTAGAAGAGTCCCTGGAGCAGTACTGCTTAGCCACGCCAGGATCCCAGAAGACGAAGTCCATCACCCCCTGACGCCACAAATCATCGTCTTGAAAATAGCCAATTTAGAAGCACTTGCAAAACAGCCAGCTTCGTCCTCAATTGGCAAGAACTATGCCCAAAGTCATACTAGTACCTGCGCAGGAAAGCTCGCCCCTCCGTGACGTCTCCTCAGCAATTTCTACTCCAACACTACTCCCAAGGCCGCAGAACAATACACTGTTGGCTTTGACAAGGAAAAGCAGCGGTGATCACTTGTCACTCCAAACGACAAGCTTCTCCTTGCGCCATCAATAATTTTTTGTGCGACTGTTGATGCAAAAACCACTGAAGGCATGAGCCCAGTTTTTGAATTTTATTGCAAGATGCACGGTGAGATCGTGTGCTCTGTGATGTAGGATGACGCTTCCTGGATCACGACACGCGGCCATGGATCGCGAACGTGCCTGGAACGCTACTCGGAACAGACCATGATGCCAGCAGAGGTAAGATGAGCTGTATTTCCTGCTTGATCTGCTGAGAACCCCCACAAACTGTCCTAGGAGTGTTGCAATGGCAGCAAGCCGTTGAAATATGCCCCGTACAGCATGGAGAGTTATTCATCTTTCACGCTTACCTTCTGCAATCCTGAACATATTCCAACAGTAAAAGTCCCTTGTTTTCATATCGATGCTCAACAAAAGCTGCTAGCTCGGTCGGTTTGTGTTGACTGGCACGCGAGCAGCACTGGCTGCACGAACTTGTCGCGTGAACTGCACGAGAGATTTCTTACGTCATAAAGAATGTGATTTCATCATCATTTCACTGGTCTTCGACCTACAAGGTCAGGGAAAGTCCCGCCGGCGCGGGTTCGTAGGCCTACAACACGGTCAGCGTGTTCTTGAGCGCGGTAACAACACAGGTGTGATCACTTCCAGACCAACGGGCGTTCAAGGCGAGTAACAAGCACACTTGACGAAGGGGACTCTTTTTCGTGAGCCGTGACTTGGCATTCTTGCATCTCAAGGCACGTGATTTCACCGTGCCTCTTGAAGTAAAATTCAAAAACTGCGCTCATGCCTTCAGTGCCTTTTGCATCACCAGTCGCACAAAAAATTATTCGTGGCGCAAGGAAAAGCTTGTCGTTTGAAGTGACAAGTGATCAGCGCTGCTTTTCCTTGTCAGAGCCAACAGTACACTTTGTTCTGCGGCCTTGGGAGGAGTGTTGGAGTAGAAATTGCTGAGGAGACATCGCGGAGGGGCGAGCTTTCCTGCGCAGGTATGACTTTGGCCGTATTTCAGCATGGTCGAATTCAAAAAAGTTTGTTTTAAGAAAACCCCAAAAGGAAGATGGGGGACATGTCCTCAGCGCTAGGAGAGGTGTTCTACTATCTGCCGGTGTATAGTTCTGGCCAATTGAGGACGTAGCTGGCTGTTTGGCCAGCGCTTGGAAATTGGCTATTTCAAGACGATCATTTGTGGCGTGAGGGGGTGGTGGACCTCGTCTTCTGGGATCCTGGCATGGCTAAGCGGTACTGCTCCAGGAACTCTTCTTAGGTGAGGCAATGTTGGCTTAATGAAGTTTTGTTCATAGCTTGTTCGTATACGCTGTGGCGTGACTCGTTTCTTGACCCATAAATAATGTGATCATTCGGCCATTTTTGAGGGGTATGCAAATTTCAAGGTTCCCTTCAGAACCTTTTTCAAGGGCTTTGCACAATCGATCCACATCCCAAATGGATACTACCTGCAAATTTTGAGCGAAATCGGAGAGATCCACTTGCACACATACTTTGGTATTCTCAGACATGCTCTCTTAACCCTTTACCAGTCTACCATAAGCGAATCGATACTATTGTGTTGCGGTGCGACTTGGTCCCGCAACTAACCATCGTCAGGCAGACCACAAAAACCCAGAAACTCCTTTAATCGACATTACCACTCGTTTCCAACAAGAACACCAAAGAACACCCCGAACAACGATCGCCAAATCGCTGTCCTGGGCAAAACGTGCAGCGTGCGTGCATTTGGCTTGCGCTGCATGCATGCACACAACGACGTGGCATAGAGAGAAAATGCAGCGTACA
This sequence comes from Sycon ciliatum, assembly GCF_964019385.1. NCBI lineage: Eukaryota > Metazoa > Porifera > Calcarea > Leucosolenida > Sycettidae > Sycon > Sycon ciliatum. Next base: position 19,895,157 of record NC_088654.1, on the reverse strand, counting down.
GAAAATGTATGATCATCGTAGCCATAGAGATACTAAATTATGGCGACTGCCAAAGTCCGCGTGCAGCGCGGAGTGCAGCAGGTGCATGCAACGAAAAGAAAAGCAATAATTAATTTGAATACAGAACAAGCAGAAACTAGTTACTTGCAATGTGCTGAAATGAAAGAATAAAGAATTGTTGATTACGGAGGTGAAAACAGTGTCTGTCAAGGGGTGCTTGCACCCAGCGACAGGGTGACAGCACACCCTGTCAGCGAGAGTAAGTTTCGCCAAGTAGATCGTAGCGGAGTTGCCGCGGATGGCGATAATGCAACGGATCAAGTACAAGTAAGTACATGTACATTGCAACCAATTAGTGTGTCAACAATTCTACTTATATAATACATTAGAACAAATCACAAGATATTCTGCTCGTGAACATGTCGTGGTACGAACACGCATAGCAGTTACTGTATCATAAAATGTGTCTCGACGTAGACGTAACAGATATGCACTCGTGATGTAATTCTAACAGACTAACAAATAATTATTACACTCGCGAAATACATAGCAGTAATACGCAACGCACCAGTATTGCAAGCGACCTAGCATGTCTTGACAATACTGCCCTTGCAGCATGTGACAGTTCTATACACAATTCGTAACTACAATACACTAATAGTATCAACGTGCAACATATGACAACATGAAAGGATAATGTTGAAGAGCACAGTCTCCTGTCCACTACAGTATCGGTACGTTTGGCCCTCATTTTTTGGGGTCTTGTTGCTAGGAGACAGCTAAAATGGCGCTCTACGTGTAGCTGAGGTCCAAGGCTTTCTGACGATGTACAAAACAACCATGCTTACCATACAAATTTTGGCCGTATCGGTCGACTGAAGTTTGTTGAAATTGGAAAAGACGACCATCCGCCATGCGCGCATTTCGAGAATGCGAGTGCATCTCTTGGGGCCGTGTTTGACAAGCGTTATGAGAGCAGTAACATCACCAGTCCAGGCTGGATCTCCCGGGAGGTTTTGCAGTGTAGTGTGTTGAGAAAAAGAGCTCTGTTGAGTCCTGCTAGTTCAAAAAGATATTGTCCACGAATGAAGAAACAAAATTCTCAACTGAGAGGAAGCCTTCTTGCTGCCGACACGGCTACAGCGACTGTCACAAGGACTCGTCAGGTGCGATCAGCTGATTCGTCTGGCCGTGAGAATCACGGCATGCGTAAGCTCGCGCCTGAGTACTCATCTGAGCGAGAGTGAATCTGACGCGAGCAGCAGCGGTGAGATGAACAAACCGAAACTGCGATATCGTGGAATGGGAATTGCTGCTGCTGGCATATCGCCGATGTCGAGGTGTTGGTGTTCAATGGCGGTATTGTAGAGAGCCTACATTTCTTGTAAAGACGTAGCCCTTACCTGATTGTTTATCGTACGACTTCAGCTCCATCACGAACTTGGCATGCCCTTCGTGTTGTGATATTCGTGTACAGTCAACTTCGCTAGTAACGACTGCGGATATAACGACAATTCGCGAATACAGTCAGACCTCGTTTATCCGGTCCTCGTTTATCCGGATCCCTCGCCATCCGGAAGAAAATCGCTGGTTACCGATGTGCAGCATATGTCATGCATACAACATAACCGGACCTCGCGATCCGCATACCGGTGCATGATTTTGTGTACAAACTGGTTAAAATGTGTGCAAAAAGCTTCGTCGTATCCGGTTGCATGTGGCTGGCTAGCGCTTGCAGAAGCTAGTATCAGGGAGTTGTACAAGCAAATGAGGTCCTTGACCTGCTGGGTGTATGCGGACAGCACTCAGTTGCATGCACTTGTCATTTTCCTCACTTGTTTTACATACTGGGCACGCTAGTTGTACTGCATAGGACCTGTCTACATGTATGTACGATGTCATTGCTTTTGACATGTCACATGCATATACATGCATATACAGTATGTATGTTCAGTTATCCGGTTACCTCGCCTATCCGGATATATTTGTGGAAAACAGATGTGTGCGGTTAAGCGAGGTCTGACTGTAACGACAGCATTTCCATGCCCAGAGCAAAGTCCCTTCCAACTGTAATACATATAATGAGACTTCGGGTATAATGACACTTCGCGAATAAGGACACTATTTTGTTGCCCCGCCGAATGTCGTTATAAGCGAAGTTGACTGTATTTCATTCGCAATTGTATTTTCTCTCAACTTGAAGGGCTACCATGGGCACTATCCTTGCCTGGACCTAGTCATATTTGAATTTTCTGGACGCATTCAGGCATACAGATTTTGAAAATATATGGTTTACCCATACCTACATCACATGGTTCTTGAGTTATTGCTGGTTGTGTGTACATGTATTTGCGTGACCACCCCTCACATACATTGAGTTAGACCGGCAAAGGGTTAAGGACACTGAAACAAAATTGAACTATTATAGAAAATCTAAGTTAGAGAAATAACACTAAGAACAACAACAGTGAAATTTACAAGTGTGAATTTTGACAATCAAAGCGAGAGCAATAACGAATGCGTGTGCTAACAATAAACTTGCAAAAGGAAAAATGAACAAAGAAGAGAAAGAAAGAAGGAAGAACAAAGTGATAACACATAACAGCAGTACATTTCACCTAGAACATTAACGGTCAAGCTTGGCCGCACCAAACACGACACGTTACTTGAACAATTTCAACGCAATTATTCTATCTTTCTGCACACACAAATTAGGCTTATACAGACGCTGATAGACAGCTTCCAAAACACATAACAGCAGTATATTTCACCTAGAACATAAACAGTCAAGCTTGGCCGCACCAAACACGACGCAATTCGTATTCAGCACAATCGTTCAATGACATCGTCAAACTAGCTTTGACGCAGGAATCGGCGGCGCGCGCGGCCGTGCAGCTGACCTCTCAGCAGGAAGTGCACAAGGTGAATCATCGGCCAGTGGAATCGCATTCGCAGGCGCAGTCTGGTGTTTCTCGTCAATCTCATCAATCTCGGGAGCAGAGATTGTGCTACCGCTGTGGGTCTACTCAACACTTGGCGGATAAGTGCAAACACAAGGCCACTGAGTGTCGTCACTGCCACAGGAAGGGGCACTTGGAGCGTGTTTGTCGGCAGAAATCCACGTCAGGCGCGTCGGTGCACAATGTTGTGACTGATGACGCAGGTGAGCATGAATCTCTTGATCTTGAGTGCATGCCAATGTTCCACATTTCGGATCAGGGCGAATTGAAGAGCAAATCTGTTCCCTCCTACAAATTGGAAATTGCTGTGAATGATGTTCCTGTTGTAATGGAAATCGACACGGGCAGTGGCATTTCAATCATTTCTGTCCATGATTTTGAGTCACTTGGGGTGTCTCGTACAAATTTAACCAAACCGAGTGTACGTATGACCGGTTTTTCTGGGGCAGAAATCAAATGTATTGGTGAAGGGAAGTTCAATGTCAGCATTGATGGTGTGGAGAAACCAACACTACTCCGTGTGGTGGATAATGGTGGCCCGTCATTGTTGGGCAGGGATATGTTGTCCCAATTCACTCTACCGTGGAAACAGATTGTCAATGTCAATCATGTTCAAATGGATGGTAGGAGGAGAGCTCTCATTGAGGAATTTGAGGAGCTGTTCGATACGACTCAGGTTGGCAAGCTGAGGTCGGCTCAAATCACCCTGAGAGTGGATGATTCTGATCCAATTTTCCACAAGGCGCGTCCCGTACCGTTCTCTATCACGGAGAAGTACGAGGAGGCTTTGGAGAAATTGGAAGCAGAGGGAGTTATTCGCAAAGTTGAGCACTCCAAATGGGCATCGCCTACTGTGCCAGTACTGAAATCGGATGGTAGTATCCGAATTTGTGCTGATTACTCTCGCTCAATCAATGCCAAGTCTGATTTGGAGCACTACCCGCTACCTACTATTGAGGAAATGTTAGCGAAATTGTCGGGGGGGGGGGGGGGAGATAAATTCACCAAATTGGATCTCTCCCAAGCCTATCACCAACTGGAGCTTGATCCAGCTTCTCGGCCGTACACAACAATCTCTACTCACAAGGGGTTGTATGAATACGTGAGATTGCCGTTTGGCATTCACTCGGCAGTGGCAATTTTCCAACGCACAATAGAATCCATATTGGCAGATCTGCCTGGGTGCATCGTCTATGTGGATGACATCCTGATTACTGGGAAGGATGCGGATGAACACCACAACAACCTGATGAGGGTACTATGTCGCCTACAGGAGGTCGGGATGAAGCTTAATCCCAGGAAGTTTCATTTCATGATGGATGAGATTTCCTACCTGGGTCACGTGATTTCTAGTGCTGGTGTGGCTCCCACAGCGGATAAGGTTGAGGCAATGCGGGACGCTAATGCTCCTTCGAATGTTAACGAGCTTCAATCATTCATTGGAACGGCGAATTTCTTGCGACGGTTCATACCTCATTTCGCAACAATAGTGGTACCTCTGTACAATCTGGTGAAGAAATCTGCTGAATGGAAATGGGAGGGAAATGAGCAGAATGCATTTTCTCGAATCAAGGCTGCACTGTGTTCTGGTGAAGTACTCATTCACTATTCCTCGGAGAAAGATCTGATCCTTCAAACGGATGCTTCGGGCATTGGTCTCGGTGCGGTAATAGGGACCTTTCGCACCCCGCGTACGGATACGAAACGAATGCTGATTCGTCACCTGGGTTCGAGGATTCGTCAGAGTCCCTGCGGAGAACTCGTTTTCACGAATGGAAGCCTCTTCATTCGTGGCACGCTCCGAATCCGTCAGGTACACATTTATTTGGGTAGGTACACATGTTTTGCAAGGTACACATTTTTCCCTTGATTCCATGATCCATGCACGTGTGCGTGTAAAAACCCGTACGCCAAGCTACCGGCGCCCGCGGCCGTATTCGTAGTTGCCATGCACATTTGCATGACGACTTGCGAAACCTGAAATCTGTTTTCAACGAAACGATTACGAGCCGAATCAAACTTTCGTTTCGCATTCGTTTCGTAGCAAATGCGAAAGGTCCCTATTGTTTCAGAAGGACGAATCGGGCGAGCTTCGTCCTGTAGCGTACGGGTCTCGAGTTCTCTCGTCGGCGGAGAAGAACTACTCCAATATCGAACGGGAGGCGTTGGCGTTGGTGTTTGGAGTTACCAAATTTCGTCAATATCTGTTGGGACGGACGTTCATGCTGAGAACGGATCATCAGCCATTACTCAAATTGTTCGGCTGCACAGAGAAAGTGCCTACTCTGGTATCTTCGAGGCTGAACAAATGGAAGATGGTTTTGTCGGCATACAACTACTCAATGGAGTACATTCCGGGCAGAAAGAATGTATTTGCGGACTATTTGTCTCGCAAGCCAATGAGTGGGGATCCTACTCGTGATGAAATGGTTGAACAACAGGTGTTGTTTGTTCAAGAAGAATCTGAAATTATCAGGGCTGCTACTGTAGCGGCGGAAACGAAACGGGATGTCGTCCTGAGGAAGGTACTCTATTTCACGATTTATGGTTGGGAGGAAGTGTCAGAGCCAGAGCTCTTTCCTTACTTCGCTTAACGGTGGGAACTGTCATTTGAGGACAACATCCTTTTATGGAATGGAAGGGTGGTCATGCCCGACTCCCTGAGAGTAATCCTACTCAATGACCTACACTCAGAACACTCCGGGGTAGTGAGAAGGAAACGGTTGCCTCGGAGATACGTTTGGTGGCCTAAAATCGACGAAGATATCGAGTCGACGGTCAAGCAGTGTGCCCTATGTCAACTCAATGCCAAGAATCCCCCGAAAGAGTTTGCAACGTGGACATGGCCGGCAAGACCTTAGCAGAGACTGCATCTCGACTTTGCAGGACCCTTTCTCGGCAAAATGTTCCTGGTATTGGTGGATGCTTATGTTGTCTGAGCCCCCGCGACCAGTCAGACAGAGCAACAAATTGTTCGGGTTGATACGGTTTACTTGGCCTCAAACGACGAATAAGGGGACAAAGGAAAGGTGCAGGGCTCAGGAGGACAACGGAAACGATAAGAGTAACAAAAGGGCAGAAAATCACGAGAGAGAGAATATAACGGACCCAACACGAGGAGCTGCGACGACTACAGAAAACGGAAGACCAGGAAAACGGCGCAGGGCCACGAGTTATAACCCAAACGGACCCAGGCACGAACCCAGGCACGGAGCCAGGCACGTACCCAGGCACGGACACGTAATCTTAGCAGTAACCAGGCAAAAAGCGTGCAGACAGCATGCAATCAGCGTGTGAACAGCGTGCAGCTAAACTACGTACAACACTTACTCCAAGTACATTGACGTTATTCCGTCATCCCATGCTATGTCAGCGTCAACAATAATGGCTTTGCAACGCGTGTTTGCTATTTTCGGCCTGCCAAACCATATCGTCACGGATAATGGGTCACAGTTCACAAGCTACGAATTTCAAACGTTCTTGCGGAAGAATGGAATTCATCACACGTGTACCGCTCCTGGCCATCCGGCCACCAATGGAATGGCAGAACGGTACGTGGGGTTTTTCAAGAGCAAAATGAAAATCATGGATGAGGAACCAGGGCAACTTCACTCAAAGTTGCAGAGGTTATTGCTCTCGCATCGTACTACCCCGCAGGCGAATGGAAAAACATCGGCCGAGATGTTGATGGGGCGACAACCTCGCATCAAATATGATCGTTTGAAAATGGAAGGGCGTGGAGGTTTACGAGAACAATATGGAGCACATGCCGGAATTTCAGTGCGGCCAAGCTGTCCTGGCTTTGAATTTCGGCAAAGGAGGAGATAAGTGGGCCCCAGCCGTGGTCACGGCTGTTCTCAGTCCAATGACGAATCAGATACAAGTCGGTGATGCAATGTGGAAACGCCATCGCAACCAGCTCCGTCCTCGGCAAATCCCTCAGTTCGATGCAGGGGTGTCTGAGCAGAGTGGAGCAAGTTTAACAGTTCAGGTTCCGTCACAGCCGTCACTCAGCAACAACGATGCCAGTGTCACGGCAGCGGAGCTAGGCGCGCCGGTCTCAGCAACAACCGGTACTAGTGAGTCTGCGTCGGTTAGCACTTCACGTGCCAGCTACAGCAAGAAGTCGTCACCGCAAGCTGAACGACGGTCAACCCGCGCTACTGTTCGACCAGTTCGTTTCAAGGATTGACGTTCAGAACACACAGTTCATATAGACCTATTCTAGTCTGTGGAGTTTAAATGATATATTTTGGACTCTGCTGGATATTGTATATAATTATATATTTATGGTGTAGATATGGTGTATAGTGTATCATGAAATATTATGTCTCGGCAGTTGTGAGTTTTGAGATTGCATGTTGATATGTTTACTTCGACTTAACTAGTGAGGGGGAAATTGTCATGTCCTGGACATGGCCCATATGTATGTAGTGCGCATGCTCGCACGTGAGCTTGGTCTTTTTCGGAGATGGAGTTTGAGATGTACTGAAATATGTAATGGCCTCGAGTGTGTGTGTGATCGAGCTGGATGAATCCGAGTAGAACCCCCCTGGGGTAGGACACAACAGGTAGATAGGCCTTTTGCGCAAAAAAGAACATGCCCAATATGGCGGCCTCAAATCGAATGCATGCAATGGCAGCTAGCTACGTCAAATCCGTAGTCACTCAACAAACATGATAGAATGATTTTGTAAGCGCAAACATTAATAACACCACAAATGTTCTCCTTTCGTTTTTTGCACAGATCCAGAAACCGTAATGTCAGTCACTGTGAATCCAGCCCCAACTTCTCTGGATGTAACGTGGACTGCTCTGACTAATTTACAGTGGAATGCAGCAGGTACTAGAGAGTACGTCGTTTCATGTACACCACCAGCACTATCAGCAACAACAACAGTACAAGCTACTGATTTTAGCGGTGTTCTACTCCCTGGCAATGTAACTGCAGTGGTTGATGGTCTAACCCATGCTACAATGTACACATGCACTGTTACAGCCCGCGCAAGTTACACAACACCAACCATGAGATTCTTGAGCACGGAGACTGTTGCGGGTAATACCACTGAAGCACGTAAGTACACATGGTGGCCTTTGGTTTGGTACAGGCCATTACAGAATGTTGTGTGTGTGTGTGTGTGTGTGTGTGTGTGTGTGTGTGTTTGTGTGTGTGTTGTGCCCTACAGTACCTCATGCATAATCAGCATCCTCATTCTGTTATAGATAAACATGTTGGTGGCCAGTACTGACGACAGGAACCACTCTCAAACATATCGGGCAGTGTTTTCGAATGTCAGAGAAAGTTGCTCCTCGCGTATACGTTGTGTGCAAGTAGGTGGGTAGGTAAGTAAGTAGGTGTGTGTGTGTGTGCGCGAGTGCGTGCGTGTGTGCGTGCATGCGTACGTGTGTGTGGAAGCAGTCCCTCAAGAGTGGCCGTGTTGCAACCCGGTCCCCATCCCGAAGAAGGGCAACCTTGCTGAATGCTTTATTTGGTGGGGCCTTGCTCTAGTGGAGGTCGCTGCAGCCATGAATCACCGCCGCTTGCAGTCATTGGCCGAGGCCATCCTCCCCGACTCCCAGTGCGGGTATATTAAAGGTTGATCATGCACCGATATGGTTTTCACCGTTCAGCAGGTCGTAGAGAAGCTCTATGAACATCGGTGCAAGGGATTTTTAGTTCGTAGAACTCCGTAAGGCATATGACTCTGTCAGCCGCCAATGCCTGTGGATTATCCTCAAGAAAGCAGGTGTCCCTGAGCGACTCATCAACATCATACTCCCTTTCCACACCAATATGACAGGAACGTTGAAGATGCCGGGAGTTGATGCGCCACCAATCGAGGTGCAGAATGGTCTCCGACAGGGTTGCTGCATGGCACTGATACTCTTTAACCTGTTCATGTGGGCCGTTTTCCAGCGGTGGCATCATGCTGTTGCCCACATTCCTGGCATTGGTGTTCCTGTGGCAACAAACCCTCGGGGCAGTCTTTTATTCAGTCGGAAGTCAACAGACAAGAGCAACGTCCATTGCGAGTGTCAATTTGCGGATGGCTCTGCTCTGCTGGCTACCACTCATTATGGTACACAGCAGGCCCTTGCCCTATTCATACATGTAGCGTCTTCTTTTGGCTTAACAGTCAACCTGGCCAAGACAAAGGTGATGGCTGCTGGATATGGTCTCACGGAAACTGACCGGAAGCCCCTGGATGTTGTGGGTGAGGTGGTCGAATGTGTAGATAGTTTTCGTGCCAGCTAGTTCGGTTGGTGGGTACACTTATGCCTGATTGTGTTGGGTCTGTTGCCAATGGGCTCGGCTACTTGAAGGTGTAATGTTGTGCCTGCCACCTTTGTTGGTTCCAGGATTCATATACTTTCTATTTGAAGTATACATACCTGTTAACCATGGACGGCTTCTGGCTAGATTAACTCTTATGTAATCAATGGTGCTAGTGAAGGCTATATCAGCAGTGGCATGTCCAGGATTTGGCTGGGGGGGGGGGGGGGGGGTTGCGGCCGGGATGGGGTGGGGGTAGATGACATCATGCTCCTGTCCCAGGTCAGCCATTTTGAAAACCGATATCAAAACACGATTCGAATGCCGAGGGCTCAGGCGATCATCCTCGATCTCAAAACATCGTTGTGCAATCTTGAAAGTTGCGGAAAGAAGTCTCAAGACACGTTGAGCGCGTCCCAGCAGGGATCACACTGCACAACAGTATACAGAGTCGGGTCACTGTGTTTCTGTAGCCGTGCATGCTCACTGCTACTCTGTAGTGTGTACAATCAACACCAGCTCGAGCACCGTACTTTTAATGACGACTTTGAGCAGCAAAGCCAAGTTAGCCCACGCATGCACGTGTTTTGTCACGGGTTCGTCACGCGGCACATGAATAATTTTTTTCCGAAAATGGTGGATGAAAAAATAAATCTTGCGTGGCCGCTTTGCCCTGCCTCGTGTCTGCAAAGCAACTTCTTTGTCAACAATTTCTGTCATCCAGTTAGCCAAAGTGACTCAAGGTTGTGTTTTCTCCTTTGTCTCTCCGCCAAGCTGTACAAGAGTATCGGTTGTGCTAGTCTGCGTAGACAAGCGCTGACTCGTGTGAGCTGGAAGCGCTTGAAAATTCACAACTTCAAACAGCGATCGATCGCGCTTGGTTGAAATATTTATTTGCTGCGTGGGTAGATAGAGTAGCTCATGGTCGCGTAGTGAATTTCCTGGACTTCATGAGGCCAAGCAAAAACTACTCGAAGCAGAGGACCAGTTATTTAGGCCTCGACATGGCGAGTGGCGTTGACGCCAACTCAGAAATGGCTGTGATTACCTGTCAAAAAATCTAGCCAAAGAAGTAGACAAGGAGCAGAGGCATTTACATGGACAACGTACGATGGTGGTTTGCAACATGCTACTACTGCTGGAGCGACGTTGAGTGCAGGGACGATCGTTGATCATCTACGTATCAGGTGCGGTTGTCAAACGCTTGTGGCCTTTGATGTGGATATGAAGATTTTATGCCCACTGTGTGTTCGTTATGCACCACATCTGCTGTGCACGTGGCATTACCCTATCTCAGGGAGAAATCATCAACCCAGTCATTCTGGGTAAAACTATTCCTGATAGCTGTGCAGGCCAGCACAAGAACCAGTACGCTGCACTAAACAAGGTGCTTATGTTCGTGTGCTTTAGGGTCAATGGAATGAGTTCAACTGAAAGCAACGGTTCCGCAGGTCTTCGACAAGCTCAGCAAGGTGGTCGGCCCAGCAACAGTGGTGACGGTACTTGGCATAGAAGTCGACAGCGAGGACCAGGTGATGGGCTACCTGACCAGATTTTAATTGCCTTTCTAGCGGCTTTGAGTGAGTAGTCCACGCGCACTAGCTACACAACGCGGGAACTGCTGTCGCTGATCGGAACCTTGTCCTTGCCGCAAAGGTGGTTCCTCCTGGCAGGACCTTCATCCGTCAACTCCTGTATCTTAGCTGGACAACTCTCTCAGTCTCTTCAGTCAGTAGTCAACATCGACACAGAAGCTCACTTGGACATCGAATGGTCGCGCTCCTTTGCCGCAAACTGGAATGGCCAATCCTTCTTCTACGATGTCGAGTGTTCAAAGTCCCCTGACCTTGAGCTATTCACGGATGCCTCTGATGTTGGCTTCTGCGGTTTCTATCAAGGAAAATCGTTTTTGGGGCATTGGGCCGCTGAGATGCAGCATGAACCTACTGACTACTCGCTTCCGAGAACTGGCTTCCACAGCCAACCAATGCCTGGCGCCAACTCCTCCGCTGAACTCGCCGCTCTGATTGCTGCCAGCAATGATCTCATGAGCGACTCAGACCTTTAAGCCCGGTATTTGCGCACACATAATCTGATGTACCCAGTTTCGGCTATGGCCGAGTTCCGGTCCCTGACCGCTACTGCCGGCAGCTCACGACCAGTGTTTGTGTTCGTCGACGGCGGCTACTTCTCCCGAGTTTGCTCGACTAAGATCCTCAACTGCAACCGGGTGAGCTCCCATTCTGTGCGCATTGGCGGGGCCACACTCATGGCTCACCGGAGTACAAGGAGTACAAGTGTCTGTGAAGCAGCCATATACCGTGCAGGCTGCTGGCGAAGTGCAGCATCCGATCACTATGACAGGCGTGCAGCCGGTTTACCCTCTGTGCAATGGCTAGCAGCAAAGACTGGAACAGCCCACGCCCATGTTGTGTTGAGAACAGAAGTGAGGTACATTTGTAGTGTTGTACAGTGTTGTGCCGTCCGCTTGCTGTGCAGTTATTGTGCCGGTGTGGCTCTGTGGGTATCACTTAGGGGTTTGCCATGGTTACTTGTAGGAAGTTATGCTAATGAGCGATGCCGTGAGAAATGCTTGGTCGTAAACACTGGTTTTTGGGAGGGTCAAATGCATTTGCCTCTCAGTGTTGTGCTGTACTGTCTCAGTGTTGTGACACCTGTATGTTGTTGTGTTGTTGACCTGCCGGTTTGAAGCATGGGTGGTCAACTGTGTCTGTTGTATCGGTGTGTTCCCGTTTGAAGTTGCTGGGCCACCATGTGGTTGACCCGCCGGTTTGAGTCATGGTGGTCAACCGTGTATGTATCATTGAAGTTGCAATACGTACATTGCTGTGACTCACCCGATTGCTGTTGCCGGGCACCTACGCATTTATTTGCCTACTTGTGAAGAGATATCTCTTCTGGTTTATTGCATAATTCTTGGCTCAATGTTATCCACGGTGTCGCTCGATGCAAAGTCTCGTAAATATTTATCAGACAAAATTGAAAGAAAAAAACTATGGCAAACCCCACTTCCTTGTATTCTATCTGCTTGGTGTACATGTGTCCACGTTTTGTACGTTTGGCACGCACATGCGTGCGTGTGTATGTGAGAGCGTGTCTGAATAAATGTGCATATTGATGTTTTGTTTGTTTTAAGTTTTATTTTGTGTATGCGTGCATGCATGTGGGTTAATTTTATTTTATTTTTATTTATTTTTACTTTGTTCACATAACCAGCTCGAAAAGAATAAGGAAAGACAATGCTACGGAGACTAGGACAAACTGACAAGTAATGAGCAGGCGCTGTGCCGAGACACAGCAGTGATGGTGGGGCATTGATGCCTCTGCCGACCTGAGGTCTCGGCGTCACGGCCAAAAACACGCATCAGAAACAAAGAAAAAAGAAGAAGATAGAGCTGTACAGGTCAGAAGGCTGCGAAAAACCCAAGGCATAACACGAGCGGGTGTGGGGAAGAAACTATCATAGCATCATACTATTCATAGGGAATCGACTGCCCAGAGCCAGTTTGTGCTGCGAAGATGGCGATTAACGTTCGTTTTGAATGATTGCATTCTCTTGCTGTGGGGAGGCTGGGACAGGAGAGCGGCAGGGAGGGAGTTCCAATCGCTGATGCTGAAGTGTGGGAACGAGCGCTTCAGCGCCAGCGGGGCAGATGCAGGCAGCTGGTGTTGGAGCTGGTGGTCATGGGCACTGACACTACCGTGCTCGCTGCGGGTTCTGGGGTTGGCAGAGGTGATATGGTGCGGTGGCAACACAGAGAGCAGCTGCGTTGGACCAGGCAAGTAGTGCAGCTTGTACAGGCAGGCAAGCGAGGCAGCAGTACGGCTGATGGCCAAGCTGGGTAGGTGTGCCCCAGGCCCGATAGCATGGAGTGCGCGGCGCTGAACATTGTTTAGACCCCGGAGGGGACTCTGGGCAGCTCCCATCCATACAAGAGGCGCATACTCCATGACTGGTTTGGAACCACATTGGCCGTCTTCCACATCCTAGGTTGGACTCTAGACCGGAAGCATAAAGCAAATAACTTGGACAGTGGCACTGCGAGCTCGTGAGCACATTCCTTAAGGACGCGAGCAGAAATACCATCAGGCCCTGTAGCTTTGGAGACGTCGAGCCTTGCCAGGAGGTGGCACATAGCCTCTGGGCGGAAGCGGATGGTGAGAAGAGGTGGAGCATCTGAGGGAGCAGGGTCCGGTAGGTCAGCCTCCACAAGGTCCGGACAGGCAACGCTACATTTCTTCGAGAAGAAGCGAGCGAATGCCTCTGCTTTCTCTGAGTCGTTGCCCACTCGCGGCCGTCAGAGTCGACAATTAGGGGAATTTCGGGCTGTGTGCGGTTGCCAGCAGCGTTCTTCAACTTCGTCCACAACTGTTTGTCTCTGAGGGATCCAGTTGAAAGGCTGCAACGGAGGCTGTCCTCCTTTGCACGTCGTGATTGGAACTGGGTGGCGATCGCTACAGTCACGGAATTGGTGAATGCCTGCTGAAGTGCTGGGTCATAAGGGTGTTTTCTCCAGTCGCGCAAGTGCTTCTCCTTCTCCCTCTCAGTCTGGGTGCATTTAGGCGTCCATCATACCGGATCGGAAGGCCTCCTTTCCAGAACTTTGGATGGGACAAACTGTGCAACAGCTGCAGTTATCAAAACGGTAACCTGCTCACACGAAGTTTCTGGGTCCTCCGTGATGATATCACCCCATTCCACATTGCGATGGTGCGCCCTGAGGCGATCCCAGTCTGCCCTGTAGTAGCGAAATACTGTTCGCTTAACAGGAGGGGGTTCACGTCTAGGGAGCACAGAAGGAAAGTCTGACTGCACAACTGCATGATCAGATCGACCGAGGGGCGGAAGTGTACGTGTAGTTACTGAGGACGTGAACGTTGACATTATGAGGTCTAGCGGGTTGTCTCCACGGGTCGGTACTGTGACGTGCTGAAAAAGAAGATGGGCAGCGCAGGTATCTTCGAGAGCCTCACCTGCAGGCGTAGTTTTCCAGCTGTTCAGCCAAGCCCGGTTGTGCACGTTGAAATCGCCAGCTAAGATAATGTGGGTGCCCTGGTGACTAGCTTCTGGGAGAATGGTGTCGAGACGATCAATTATAATCTGTTTCAAAAAGATTTATAGTCAGGTTTGGGTCTTGAAAAGTATGAAGATAAGGGAAAATTTGGACAACAAAGTACATAGAATGGCTTGTTAGGACACGGCAAATTGTTCTGTGAAGGTTTCGGAACAATTGGACCAACCGTTAAGGAGTTAGAATTTCGGCCAGGTTTCCGGCCTTTTCCCATGGTTTACAATTTGCCCACGAAGCCAGTATCGATTTTTTATCAAAACCCACGATTTATCCTTTCCTTTTTGGCCTTGTGGTTATGAATGCTGTCTGCTGACCATGAAGTGGTTGTGAGTTCAAATCCCAACCTATCCTCAAGTCAAATTTTTTTCATTGTTTTGGTGATCAAGCTGGTACAAGACAAAGAAGATGGCTGCACCAAACGACTTGTTGTTGGAGCTCGCGCTTCCTACCGAACTGACTGACACTTGACTGGCTCACGTGAACACACCCACAACACTGCAATTTGTGTGAGTGAATTATAATGGAAGTCATCGCGCTGTATCTTTTTGAGATTTATTTTAGTATTTCAAGATTGCCAATTTATTTGAATTTAGCAGTCAACGCCGTCTTCTATCAGCGTTCACAAGCTTCTTTTTCTTTTCTCAAAATGTCGTCGAAGTCACAAGTCATGGCCTTGGGAATGAGTCCGTGTCGATGTCGTTTTCGTCACACGGTGAGTAAATTGCATCGCAGCTCAAAGAAACTATTTTGGTCACAAAATGAATTGGGACCCATGCCGCTCGTCAACCTTTACAACACTTTCGTTTCGACATGTCCTCTCTGACTCCATTATCGATACGAGGAAGAACTCGTTTGATGTAAACCAGACGTACATGACCAGATTATGATGATGACTGTATGAACGTGAGTGAGTTGTCATTTTTACTGCTTTCGCGCGGAATATTTCTTCAAGTTCACAGTGAGTGTTTCCAGGCAGCGCTCGAGTGCTCATACGGTAAGACGCCAAACTCCGCGGGCGATCGCCAGGATTGCAAATCTTTTTGAAACGGACTGTAGGGTGAGTTCGCTAGGGGCACAGGACCCCGGCCGATACACTGCTCCCAAGACGGTGCGGAAACCTGGGCCCAGCTGGAGAGAGACCCAGATGATCTCATGTGCGGAGGACATGAGTTCAGGGACGAGCATGGAGGGGAGTGATGACTTCACCTAGATGGCTACCCCTCCCCCATGTGCCGTTCTGTCCAACCGAAATGGTGAGCTGTATCCAGGGAAACTAATGTCAGAGGGAAGCACTTTCTCCGCAGTCTACTTTCCTTTCTGTCACAATTGCGACGTCGGGCTGATGCTGCCGGAGTGCGTGCTGTAGGTCGGGAAGTTTGCTGGCTAAGCCGAAAGCGTCTGTGCAGAGTAGGCGAAGATTCTTGCTACCCTTCATTGTACGAGGAAATAATAAGGAAATACGTAAAAGGTGTGGAGAACAGCGTCACTGTAGTGTTGTGGTGGATCCCCCGCGCCCTTCTCCGCACGCCACACCACAACTCGTTGACTCATTGGTTTATATAATACTTCTCAGTTACAATATACGAACTGGCGGCGGAGAGAACGGGGGAGAAAGACGAAAAGACTAGACAGAAAACGACGACGGGAAAAGACACCCGGGAAAAGACTCAAAGAAAACAACAAAGAACAAGCAGTAATACACTGACGACAAATCGAGACGCCCAATCAGGGACCAATACGTACAGAACACATGACCAAGACCAAGACAACCAAACCACGGGACGAATCACACATGACTCTCATTCCCAGACGAAACTAGCACTGCGCATGTACAGCATTCACTTGACAGTCACTCTCACACAGACACAGACGGAAGCACATCCTCACACTCTGACCACGCGTACTCTTGCATGCACCACATACCATAAACGTCACACATCACACCATACTCGCGCGTACACTTAGACCATTTATGACATCAGACACTGGACTCTACAAGACAAAAACCAAATACGACATGTGTAAATCATAGTCGTAATACAAATTCGCAACAGTAGGCTAGGATTGAGTATCCTGTGACACCAGTTGGCTGAAGTGGGAGCCCTGTGCTGGGGCAAGGGGTTGGCTGGGGCCAGGGTCGATGTTGTTGCTCTCTTTCTGTTTTGTGGAATTTTGAAATCAGGTGAGGATTCCGCACTGGGACTGGTGCTCCTGCGTCGTCCGGAGGTAATCCAGGGGTTTGCTGGCTGTTTACACATGCCTGTGTTAGTCACCAGTGAGGAGAGGGGGTCTTCAGCACGCGCCGAATCTGGGTGATTGCATGTTGTGGTAGTAGGAGTAGTTGTGTCGGTGTGCGGTGAGTTGGATGTTGTCGTAGCTGTACCTGTGCTGCCTGGCGGCGTTCCGGGGTGCACGGTCGTGCTTGTTGCCGCATGGGCGATGTAAGTCATACTGGTCATTGACTGAATCGTTTGGGTGCGAGCTGGGGAGCAGGTCTGCTTTCGGCGTGCTGTTGGCACCGTCGGAGGCCGTTTCGGATACGGCGCTGGCGTTGGTACAACTCAGGACCTCTTTTGGTGCCGAATCGGTACGGTGAGAGTCAGCTTCATCTCTGCTGACGCTGTTCCGCTCTGTGCTGCCAGTGCTAGTGCCGCTGCCTTCTCTGCCGGCATGCGTGGAGGTGTGTGCACTGCGACGGTTTTTGGCAGGTACGTACGATGTGACCTATCTGGCCACATAGCCTGCACGTGCCTGCCTGGCCGTCGTAGATGATGCAGAGCTCGTGGGAACCTTCTGTAGCACGCAGATACGACGGGATCAAACTGCCTGGTTTTAGTTCGAACGTGGCGAATTGCACACCAGTTGCTGTTTGGGTGCCGTGTTGTATCTCACCGATAAGCTTTCTGTACGGTGAGAGAGCAGCTTTGAACACACCGTCTGAGATCCAGATCGGAGCATCATGGATGTGTAGCTGTGTTGTTGGTGCGGAAACGAAGCGTGGTGAAACTCGTTCGCCCTTGCAATCGAAGCCATTGAGCACCAACAATTTGGCTTTTTCATATGACTCAACGGTAAGTCTACATTGACCCCTGCTTGTTGTCTGCATCAAAATGATGCCGGTGATACCTTGCTCTTCTTGGAGCTTTATGTAGGCCCCCACGCTTACCTGGGCTTGCGAGGGGAATGCAACAGTGTTCTTCTTCAGTGTCGAAGACGAGAGCTGTCGCCAGGGCTCCGTATCAGCTCCGTTTCCGGCCATGACTCCTGGCGATTGTAGTGAATCAGCACTCTAAGTGATCTAGTTTACTACCTGTGCATCCACAGCCATACGGGCCGGGAGCGGACTGCAACCCCTTTTGGACGATCGTTTCAGGCCACGCGCGCGCCCCCCCCCCCCCCCCCAGCCCTGCCTTATATTTTTCGAAACCTAGGTCGAAACCTTTGAGGGGGGGGGGGGGGCGCCCGGCGCACCCCCCCCCCTCCCCCCCCCCAAACCCACCACTGATCAAATCCACTCTGATTTAGCCACCCACACTAGTAGCAAGTATTACCTTCACTGGGGCCAGGGGTAACTGCAATTATAGTGGGATCATTTTCAAGTCCACCCAGAGTTTTGGGGATTTCAGGGGGTGTCGGCCATTGGGCGGTTCAATAGCCAATTGAGTCATCTTCCCGGGGAGACCCACGTGACCAGTTTTGGCCGGATATCAGCTCGCGCATTGTCGGCGCATCACGTGCATTTGGAGCCCTGGGCCAGCCGGTTTTCCATGACGGCAACCTTTCCCTTGCAATGAAGCGGCTTGTGTACGAGGCATGCTTGCTGTCTCTGCTTCTGTACTGTGCTGAGTGCTGGGTGCCGTTGAAGCCCGACCTTAATGCACTGTGCTCTTTTCATCTGCGTTGCATCCGTTCCGTAATGGGTATCAGCCAGCGGACTGTCTGGGACGAACAACTGACCAGAGTTGATGTTCTGGCGTGATGTAATCCATGTCCATCAAGTGACATCCCTAGCCTGCTGACATTGCGCCGCATGGAGTGGCTTGGGCATATTGTGCGAATGCATGAAGAGCATGAAGAGCGAGCCCCGTGTCAGCTACTGTCTGGCACCATACATCCTGTTCGACCGATGTGCGGTCCGAGGAAAATGTGGTGCGATGTTGCGCGGAAGGATCTGGCAGTGTTGGGCATCGACAAATGGTACGACTTGGTCGAGGATAGACGGGAATGGCAGGCCGCTTACAATGTTCTTACCCCGCACAAACCCGTTTGTGTGCCTTTGCGGGTGCCTTGTATGGTTGACTCTTCTATAGGAGTGGTTTGCCTCATCACGAATGCCTCGGTGAGCACTGCAAACCTGTATCGGAATAGAGACGTAGCCGACAATGTTCTGCCTGCCATTGCTGGTTTTGCAGTGCCGGAAGTTTGGCGGTCCAAAAGACGCTCCCCACGACGTCATCTCAAGCTCCATGCCGAACAAGCCGACTCCTCATGCGCCGCTTGTCCCGCTCGCTCTCTTATGTTGCAAGGCCCACTGTGGGCCCTGTGGTTGGTGCTGCCGCTCTACTCGTGGCTTCCAGGTCCATAGTTGCCGGAGATGGCTCTCTCCTGGTCCCAATTGAACATGGTCCCTGACCTCTCAGCGGAATGCGAAGTGTATCGGGTAATGCATGGGTGGTTGCTCCACAGCAGCTCCGAATCCAGGCGGTGAAGTGCGGATGTTGAGGCTCAAGTTTAATGTCAACAGCCGGTGATTGACAGGCAGCCAGAATGCGGTGCACGCAGGAACGGACTGCGGCGAAAACCAGTGTTGGCTGGCAGGCTGATGAGCGGAAACAGCATGACGACGGATGGCGGCGGCGGCAGCAGCTCCAGGTGTGGCTAGGGTGGGCGGGCGGCGAGAGGCACCACAAATTCCAAATCCGATAAAGTCAAATCTACAAATACTCCGCGAGCGCAGCGTCAGGGGTCAACAATTTAGGCACCCAGGATGGCAGAGAATAATTCTTCCAAGTTGCTTCACGTTATGATCTTGCATTTGAAAGCCTGATTTGAATATTGTGGCCAGCTGTTTGTTGTGGCCAGCCGTCTTTGATGGTACGGTACGGCATGAGACAGGTACGGTCGACGGTAATACGACACCGTCTACCACCTTGATGGCCTAGGCCAAAGAACATAGGGATGTTATAATTTTTTCAATTCTCCAATTTTTTTGCATAACCTGGGATTCGAAGCTGCACAACCGCCCTACATGCATTACCTGATACACTTCACATGCATACTCGTTCTTCCAAGTTGCTTCACGTTGTGATCTTGCATTTGAAAGCCCTATTTGAATATGCGTTGAATATTGTGGCCAGCTGTTTGTGGCCAGCTGTCTTTGATGGTACGGTACGGGACAGATACGGGATAGCGCCAGATGGAGGTCCGTCTACCACAAACAAACAAACACCAAATTAAAGCTGTGTGGACCCTGGGTAGCGCCAGACGTTACTGAAGTAATGTCTTCTGCATAGCTACGGGAATTAAATTCACACTTAGGCTGTTAGGTAGGTCATCAAAACCTCGTTAGTTATGTCCAGTGGTTGTATCTTGTTGTCGCACTACATGTCACGCTTATTGAGCTTTTTTCTTCTTTTTTTCTCGCACTTGCACCTTTGTGTCATTATTGCTATGTGTATAGGTCACGCATTTTCGCTGTTTACTTTAGCTATCTTCTTCTTTGCACTGTTTTACCACCTCCTTACTGTACTTCATCCACTGTTCCTGTTCCTTTTCCCTTGCCTGTATTTCACCTGATGAGAAGGCTTGAAAGTATCCTTGTGAAGCCAAAAACTTTCAAGATGTTCGTAAAGAGCCTGGAGTGTGTCCTTTTTATGTGTACTATTACAATAGTATTCCTTTCAATAACAGTTTAGGTATGCTATGTCATGATAAATAATCATGCTATGTCGTGATAAATCTAGTACTGCCCTCATAATCTGTACCCGTGCAATAATGTGTGTGTGTGTGTTTGTATGTGTCATGACCCGGATCAGACTCGTCGTGAAAGCAACCACGCATTGAGTTCAGCAGCCAAAGCTAGACTCCGAAATATTCTAGAGTTCTGTAAGAACCATGATTAGTCCTGCGAAGGATTTGGCTTTTTCGTTAGTTGAGCAATCATGGCTTACAACTCGTGGCCTAGAGTCGCAAAGTGTTGTCGTACGTCGGCAACACCTTCAGTACAAGTCGTCAGCATTGTACTCACTACACTGTTGAGTTTGAGGGGGCCACGCTTAGTCCTGCAAGGGAGCTGATACCTTTGTTAGTTGAGCAAGAGTGGCGCCTCTTCTCGTGTCGTAAGACGCAAAGGGTCGACAGTACTTCGCGTACTCTAGGCCCCAGGCCCATTGGAGGGAACACGGCATTGCCGTCTGCTGCTATGTTTGGGGGGAAGAGCCCATATTGGGTGAAACCACAAGAGCGACACAGCTACGCTTCCCGCCTGCTGCAATGCATCCCAGTCCACCGGATCACCAAGATCATGCCAGCATTGGGAGATCACTGATATTCTCATTTGGGTGAGCGAGCTCCCCGTATTGATTGATCTTTGTACTATATTCTAGTTTGGCTGATTGCACATACTGCACCACTGTTTGTAATATAGAAATAATCCTTACGCATTCTTGCCGCTGTATACTTTTGATCACATAATGTAGCATATATAAGGAGCTGTTTTGCAAACATTCATCCTCAATCCGGGGAGCTCACTACTCTCTTGACTCTCGGGGAGCTCACTACTCTAATGCTCTCTCGCTTGACTCCTGCTTTGGGTCTTTGACTCTTCACACTTGATCTTTCGATCTAGTACTGCAATGGTTCAAATAAACACTGTTCAAGTGGAATTAGAAACCTGTTGTTCTATGTGAGCTAGCAACTTGGATGGCGACTATATTGGTCGTCTACCTGGGTAGCCACTAGACTGATCTAATCCAAGTCACAAACCCGCCAACGCGCGGCCGTGACATATGTGGTTGTGCGTTCGTGCGCTTGTGCATGTGCACTCACAACTTGATACGGGTGTTTTTATGCATTTTGCTGTGAACAGAGCCTCCTACGCCAAGTCTGACAACAGCAGGAGGCAATAAATTGATCACTTTGACAATCACAGTGAATACCGGTGATTATAACCTTGGCGCTGTTTGCTATACTCCCGTACTATCCACAATTTCTGGAATTTCACAGACTTCTTCTAGTTCACCCGAGATATGTGTCATGTCAACAACAATGAACACTGAAACCAATCGCACGGGTCATACAGTGACCATTTCACATGGACAGAGTGGTACAGTAGGCATACTGGAGGAGGATGCAGTATATTCATTCAGCAACATCAATGTACAGAATACATTGGCTCCGCCTTTGAAGTCTATGGTGTTGAGCGGACCTATTACTGGGACAACACAGCCTGCATGTGAGTTATCTAGAAGGATTACAATCATGAATCTTGTGGTATTTGGCAGGCTTTTGAAATTTTCAAGCACCGGAATTTTAGACGAAATGTCATGTTTTCACTCACAAAGCAACTGTTCAGTACATCGGGTAGTGGTCTACCAGAGCATTCACACTCACCACTGTAGTGGATTTGCAGAAATGAGTAGAAGCAAAAAACCACACTCGCAGCCACCTAATAGATAAATAGCCGAAACATATTTAAATCCATCAAAGAACCGCCAGCAAGCGGGAGAAAAGGCTGTAAAATCAAGTGAAACAGCATGGCCAGGCAGTGGTGAGCGTGGGTGGCTGGGCAGCAGATGAGCGCCTGAAAACAATGACTCCCTACATTCCTAGAAGCGACCGCTCAACCGGACGTGTACCGAGAGTAAAAGCAAGCTTCAGTGCAATTTCTTACTTAGGTGCTGATAGGTGGAATGCACTGCCACCGGCTTGCCGTACGCCTAGGTCACCAGCTGAAGTTCGCGCATCTATCACAATGTTCCTAGGGTTCCCTGTAAAAAGGCGTCGCCGCCTGTTGGGAATTCCCTAGTAAAACAAGAATATATTCACTGATGAGCGGGACACAAAATCGGTTTTGAATAATAAAAATCCTTTAAAATTCCAATAATTCGTCTGGCCATGTCTGCATCTATTTTACTCTTATTGCACTCATAAAACAAGAATAAATAATATGTAAAAAAGAGAAGAAACACATGAGAACGAGTTATGCAGCAACTATCCACGACTGTTACAAGATGATAAGCGGTCAGAGAATACACTTTTTTTACTGGCTCAGTATCCGCGTTTAAATAATAATAATAAATAATAACCGGGCTAGAGGAAAACACGCCTTTCGGCCAAAAAACCTTTCTATTTCATTAATTCCTGCCCCGCTGCCAGTCGGACCCAAGAATAGAGACAGCAAGAAATGGTATGTAATAACCAGTGTATGTCGTAATCATAAGCCACACACATTGGCATAGAATATCAAGAAGAACAGCGGCAGACCCCCATGAAACCAGGGTGGGTGGGCGGGCCACTTCAACTACCACGAGGAAAACAAAGACCACGATGGTGGGTTCAATGGAGTTGCGCAGAACAAGAGCAAACACATAAAAATATTTGCGAGTGAAAAATACGTTTTTTGCACTCTTTCGCTACGCTCAGCCGTTAAAAAACAAAACTTTTCACTCACAAAGCAACTGTTCAGTAGATGGGGTAGTGGTCTACCAGAGCAATCACACTCACAATGTAAAGGATAGTGAGGCCGATAGGAGAGCAGCACACATGGACTTGGACAAGAACAAACGACCAGTGTGGCGCATGGTGCCAGTGTGCCAAAGTCCCGGGTACTGTGACCACCATCTGTGGGCAAGTGTATAGTTAATATGAACATTATGGAGACCCGGCCAGACTTGCCCTGGGATGATCACCGGTTGGCCAGGTTGGGTTCGGCGGCAACCGGGCGAGCGCACATCATCCAGGATGACGTGATCAGCAGTGCAATCAGAGCAGACAAAATCTCTGCGAATTGCCCGAAAGTTCCCCTGCTATGTGGTGAGTGCTACATCATGGAGTAGTACTGCCAGTAAATTCAATGTGACGTGCTGTACTTCCGTGATTGGGCTGGACGTCCGGTCAGTTCCTGCAAGAGAAAGAATGCTGTATCGAATGCACACGTCAACACTTACTGCACACACATGCACCCTTACGCACACTCACCGCACACACACACACACACACACTTAGTGTATGCACACACTCACTGTACACACACGTACTGCCCGCGCACGTACACTCCTCCGCGTGCCACAACAAAAAAACGGGTGAAAAGCAGGTACCGAGACATAAAAACACACATACCTCTATGTAACTGGCAGTTAGGAGGCAAGGTTTATGTGTAAAACCTCACCCTATTGCGTATGTGGCATGGCCATTGCAACGCTACTATGCAGTCGTCTCGCCACAACAGGCTCAACCACATCAAAGACTGGATACATCTGTGTAGGAGTCTCATTCATCCAGTCACTCTCTCTCTCTCTCTCTCTCTCATTCTATCCCTATCTCTCTCTCTATCTATCTCTCTCTCTCTCTTTCTCTCTCTTTCTCTCTCTCTCTCTCTCTCTCTCTCTCTCTCTCTCTCTCTCTCTCTCTCTCTCTCCCTCTTTCTGTAATCATTCATAACCACATCATCGTTCATCAAGTCATACACTTTCATGTGTCATCACTGCCCATCGGGGTTCTCTCTCATCATGGCATCATGCCATACACAACCATGTGTCATCACTGCCCATTGGGCTTCTCCCTCATCATGGCATCAACTCATACACAATCTGGTATCCTCACTGCCCATCGGGCTTCTCCGTGATTATGGCATCAAGCCATACGCAATCATGTGTCATCACTGCCCATCGGGCTTCTTACTCAATCCGTCATCACTCACATACACACTAAATAATGGCATGCCGGGTTACCCATTTATACATCACACAAGGCTGTTCCCAATCGCTTGCATCATGTCCAATCGTGGGTGATCCGGTGTCTGTTCCACGGCCTAGGTACTGGCTTGGTACTGAAAGCGCTATGAAGCATCAGAGGACAGCAAGAGGAAAAAATAAATCAATACTTCATAAAGATTCAACACCGAAAACATAAGGGCGGCATGGACAGGTGAGATCAAGATACGTAAAGTTTAACCCAGTTGACTTGGCCTGGCAGCTGACAGGGGTGTCTTGCACACCTTACACAATCAAAGTGGTGGCTTAGCTTCCATGAATTGGTTTGGCGTTACAACAATGGAGTTGTTCAGTGTGCCATCATGTTACCTCATCTCACGCATTGCAGACTGCTGCAACCGAGTGAGGACTATGCGCTACCCGCCGCTTTAGTTATCGCTCCATCTGAAACGTAAACTTATATTTAGCGTGTTCGGGACTGTTGCCTAATCCTCCTCACTACTGTACTCCACAAACCACCAGTACCGTCGCTCACACAAACCAGTGCACCAAGCGACCAGGTAGGAGAACAAAAATTAAGTTAAGATATTTACAAGAAGATTACAACAAGAAAAGAACCAAGAACCACAATCGCCAAATCGCTGTCATCAGCAAAACGTGCCCGGGTGCGTGCATTGGCTTACGTGTACATCAGTGTGTGCATTGGCTTACGTGTCATCAGTGCGTGCATGCATGAAGTCTTTGAAGATCAGAAAAGCAGATGATCACAAATCATGCATGATGCATCGATGAGTCATGTCAACGGACAACGACTACGTAACCATGGATATAATAATGGCGACAGCAAAGTTAGTCTCCGTCCAAAAGCGCAAGTGCAACAAGGAAAAGTCAGAGTGCAGAACAAACAGAAATAATTCAAATCGAAAGGAGAAAAATATTGCAAAGATGAAGCGAATCGGTTTGGTCTGTCAGAGGGTGCTTGCGCCCAGCGACAGGGTGACAGCAAACCCTGTCAGAGAGAGAGAGTCAGTGTACAGAATAGGAATACATAGAACGCAGCACGCAATGAAGTTGCTGTGGAGAGCGAGAATGCAAGCAACAACGTAAGTACTATCTATGCAACTAATTATATCGGCGTATTGTTATTAATATTATTATCCGACACACACGCACAACACACAACAAACACTGTATCGTAACAACGCACTCATAAAATGATGTTATCACAACGACACTCATTCTATTTCAGGACCCTGGGTTTACTCTCTGGATGAAGGAAACCTGGACAGTACTGTTGCCCAACCTTGGTCAACATCGCACCCCTCCCCTCTTCCGGTTGATGTCAGATTCTCTGTTGTGCTGTCCGCTGCTGCAATAGCCCATGGCTATTGTCATACCTGTTTGCCCTCATACAATCCCTGGCTGCAATTTGGAGCTGTTTCCATTGCCCATTGACTCCTCGTCCGGCGAAATAGCATGTCATCGTACATTTGAGACCAGCGGGAAGAAGATGACCACGTCCACTAATTTAGTATCTGTGGACACGAATGTGCTGTGTGTGTGACTTTGTGTGTCAGCTATGACATCAAACCCTGTGGTTCCATGCCTAACATGTTGGTCAGAACCATCCTGCAAAGTTTGAATGACGTAGGTAGAACGATCGCGCCGCGAACCATACCTTTTGAAATTATGTTCGTAGTATACCTTCCACCATTGAAATTTCGAATTTCTTGCTGAGAGGGGTGGCTTGCAACCTCGATATGGCTTGTTCCAGGCATGCTGTGAAGCGAAACCCTGTTGAAGTAGTGGCGGGGATCTGCCCTGCAACTGCTACAACAAAAAAATGATTCGATCTAAGAAAGCATGAGACCATGAATCTCCGTTGAATATTGAGTACAGTCGAATGTCACTTATCCGGTCGCCAGTAATCCGAGCCCGTCGGTTATCCGACAAGCCTGGGAGTGGTAATTTTATGACTCTCAACAGCAGAATTCAATTTTTTTGTTTGCTTTTTTGGTATATTATACGGTGTAATATGCATTTACTTGAAGTAGATCTGGTCAAGTATGCTAACATGTATGTGTACATGGAGCAATTCATGAATATGCATGAATATACTAGTTTGGGTATTGTGTACATAAATCAGTGAAATCCAGCCATATATGCACATAAAAATGATATCAGTTATCCAACATATTCAGTTATCCAACATGCCTGATTCCCGAAGTGGTCGGATAAGTGACATTCGACTGTATTTCAAGCCTTTTCACGACGAAGATGGAGTTCTTTTCGGAGATGGACGTCGCGGCAAAGGCATGGTTTCTGACTTCTGGCATCTGGTGAAGCCAAGGATCATTTGTCCAGTCAGGTCGGCAGCCTAACTGTTTGTAAGCTTGTGTTTGGATCCCGTTCTGCTGGATGTGGTGGATCATAAACAATGTTTGATATTGCACAAATTGAACTATGCATCGTGCCTACGATATTTTTTATTCAGAAAATCGCAAAGCGTCTCTGACTCGCTGTGTGGCCGTCCTATGCCACGAAAATTTCCAATCAGGCTCCTATGTCCTCTGCCTTCTTGATGTACATGCATGTCGATGACGACACTGGCAAGACCATTGGACAATATGGTTAATAAACCTCGATTCAAGGACGCAAAGCAACATTCCGCACAACGTGTGGGTCAAAGATGCGAAGAAGAATTAATGGGGTATGTTATTCGTGTACAAATAGTATTCAAAGCTCGTAACGCGAAATTATGCATCTATGAGCGACATCCACAAAACCTGCTGGGAGAGTACGCGTTTACTCGAGTCTCATCCTGAGCACGTTTTTTCTTCTTTTTTTCCAGCTCCAGTATAGCTGTATTTTTCATTGCAAAGCTGTCCTCGATTGTTGTGTTTGTTGTTCAAACGAAGTGGACATTCAATCAAGAAGGCAGAGGACATAGGAGCCTGATTGGAGTTTCTCGTGGCATAGAATGGCCACGCAGAGAGTCAGAGACTTTTTGCGATTTTCTGAATACAAAATACCGTACGCACGATTCCTAGTTCAATTTGTGCGATATCAAAATTGTTTGTGATCCACCACATTGAGCAGAACGCGATCCAAACACAAGGTTACTGTCACGTCCCTGGACGTGATGACTGCTGCCTGGTAGTCCTGTGACAGCAGGATCTACGTAGTGAGCAGCTCTGTGCTGAGCTGTCACGCCCTTTTTGATAGAACGTGGTTTGGCCAGTGTCTTGTCCCACGTGCTTAGCATGTAGGTTGAGCGACACGCATTTTCCGACTTACGTGACATGCCTTCTTGGCATGGCACATCATGTGACCCAACACCGGAACCTGGTCAGGTAGGTTCTCGCGTTGTACGTTTCCTGGAAGTGTTTCACTTCCTGGAAATGTGACTCCAGGCTTTGTGCAAAACCACGTCACTACCACGTTCTACAGGTTTCCACGATGCCTCGGTGCTTTGTGCAAAGAGCCAAGACTAACCAACCGAGCTAAGTGCAAAGAGTGCAGAGCCAAGACGTGTGCTAGAACCAAAACCCTCACCGCGCGAGAGGTCAGAGTATCATGCAAGCAAGACCAAGAATGCAGCAGAACTTACCATAAGAAGCCGCTAAACTATGGCACGTTGGGTGAGCGGGCTCCCCAGCGTGACCCTCATACACGCTCTTTGTACTCTGACGTGGGTGAGCGGGCTCCCCACGTCCCAATTTGGTCTTTCTTCTCCATGTCTTTCTTTTCTGCTGACTGGCTGCTCATATTCCATTTTTACCTGTTCTAGTAGTTCCTGGAAATACCTCGTACCATTCTAGGCTATGAGCACGCCATATCTCTAAATTGCGCTATAAAAGAAGCTCTCGCTCTCTCTTTTACTGCAGTTGAGACTCGGTCTCAGCTCTCTGTCTTGGTTTACTTTGAACTCGGATTTGAATGACTACTCACACCGTAAAACTAACAGTCTTTGTCTGTTGATCGTGTGGGGTTGAACTTGGACTAAGCCAGCTATATTGGTTGGCCCCTGGGTTTTGTTGGGCTTGTCGTGAGGCCACATGTCAATTCAGTCGCCGCTCGTAGTGATTTCGGGGTCCGGTCATTGAGAGCCAGGGATGCGACATTACCGACGGTTAGGCTGCCGACCTGGCTGGATAAATGATCCCTGGCTTCACCAGACACCAGAAGTCGGAAACCATGTCCTTTGCCCCGACGTCCATCTCCAAAAAGAACTCCATCTTCGTCGTGAAAAGGCTTGAAATACTCAATGTTCAACGGAAATTCATTGTGTCACACTTTCTTAGATCGAATCATTTTTTTTGTTGTAGCAGTTGCAGGGCAGATCCCCGCCACTACTTCAACAGGGTTTCGCTTCACAGCATGTCTGGAACAAGCCACATCGAGGTTGCAAGCTACCCCTTGTTACACTCTGATACTGAATCTCACTGTTGAGAACAAACTGATATACTGTGAAGAACGAGGGACATCTGTGAACCACGAAACTCTGAAAAATACAAGCAAAACTCTGAGCTGCGAAACAACAATTACAAGCCGCGCGGGCAAACTCTAGACTCACTCTACCTCTCGTAGGTCTAACTCTACATCTCCCGAATAAAGCACGGAACCTGTGAATATAAAAGCACTGCTTGCAAACAGCGCCAGCCAAAGTGCAGCGATGCAAAGAGACACGGAGAGCAGGAAAGCGCTCCGAAGGAGACGCAAAGGAAACATGAGCGCTCGCAACAGCTCCGGGTCACGGAGGAAGGGCAGTGCAGTGACAGGTGCGGGAATAACAAAGGAGTGCGAAAACTGACCCACCGTACTGGAGCCAGCGGCAAAGGGTATCAATGCACACTGGTTTTAGTCATGCGGTCATGTGTGACATACTACACACTGTGTAAGGCTACAGATTCATGCAAGTACAAATGCACTACTGCAGAGATGGAGTATTCCAGCACACCCCTCTCAGCAAGAAATTCTACGAACAGAATTTCAAAAGGTATGGTTGGCGGTGCGATCGTTTTACCTACGTCATTCAAACTTTGCAGGATGGTTCTGACCTACACGGTAGGCATGGAACCACAGGGTTTGATGTCGTAGCTGACACACAAAGTCACGCACACAGCACATTCGTGTGCACAGATACTAAATTAGTGGACGTCGTCATCTTCTTCCCGCTGGGGGTCTCAAATGTACTATGACGTGCTATTTCGCCTGACGCGCACGTGTGAATGAAAGCTAGCTGGTTTCAGATGAATGGAACCTGCAGACAAAAGGCTACGTCTTGCATATCTTTTAGCTAAAGATAATAAGTGCCCGCAGCTAAAGCAGTCACTCACAACAACAGAAACACTTGATAGGTAGAGGAAAACACACAGACAACATGAGACTCATGAAAATCATCACAGCCTTCAGCTCACCAAGAAACGACATCGGTTCGTTTTTGTCCTGTAGAGTCCGACGTCTATGGTCCTTATGCATATTGTACAGATGTACGAAGTTCTGTACTAGGGTCGTAGGTGTGTACATACCCATTTGGATGTTCATTGTGTGCTAGACATGCGCGTTTGACCCATTTAGTCTAACAGTTCATAGCAAACAATCACTTCTCCAGCTTCTTCACTTTGGGATTGAACTAACGACTTATTATTATTATACGCACGTCAGCGTTTACGTCAACAGTAAGTCCACGTATTCGCATGTGCCACAAGACAGGCAGAGTGCACAGAGAGGAAAATAAAAAATAAATGTAAACAATAAATGCAAGACAGCAGGCGATAGGCACATAACTCATGTTCGATGATAGGTGCTCAACTAACGACTTGCTGCCGGAAAAGGTTTTCGTATGAAATGCCTTCAGGGCCCATTTCATCGAGGAAATAGCAGTAAACACAATAGGGTCCTCCACATTCAACACCCAACCGGGTCTACGGGATTCTACAAGATTATACTGGATTTTACGGGAGTTTGTGTACAACGTGCTTGAGGCCTATTGTCCTATATAGTGTAGTGCATTAGGTGGTCTAGTATACGTGTTCTTACTAACTAAATCCTCCCCACCCAATCTCTCTTTGGTGCGTCCATGGAGCTATGAAGCCGAGACCTCTGGTCGGCTGAGCTTAATGGGCCCCACCACCACACTCCATTATTCACCCCAGTGTCTGGAGGTATGTGGACTTTGTAAAAAAACAAACAAACAAAAAAACAGACAAAAACAAAACAAAACTGTGTGTGTATGGTGTGATGTGTGAGACATTATGGCGTGTGGTGCATGCAAGAGTACTGTGTGGGTATGGTGTGATGTGTGAGACATTATGGCGTGTGGTGCATGCAAGAGTACTGTGTGGGTATGGTGTGATGTGTGAGACATTATGGCGTGTGGTGCATGCAAGAGTACTGTGTGGGTATGGTGTGATGTGTGAGACATTATGGCGTGTGGTGCATGCAAGAGTACTGTAGGCATTGTCAGAGAGTGTGAGAAACTGCTTCCGTCCGAGTGAGAGTGATTGTCAAGTGAGTGTCGTACATGCACAGTGCTAGTTTGGGCTGGGCAAGGCCCAGTAGCGCTGAATGGGTTTTAATAAAGTACTTTACTGGTCTTGGCACCGTCTTCTTCTGCCAAGCATCCACCAACCTTTCCTGGGGAGAGCTTAGCAGCTAGTCCACAGGTGTACTTCGGTCAACTTTTCTCTGTATTTGTACTCCTTTTTTTTAAATAAAGACCCCTTAAAAAGTGCAAAACATGACATGCAACTAGGCGAAACACGCACAACCTGAATTGTGACCAGGTGGTGAGGTTTAGGGAGCTCCGCCGACCTAGGGTCTCGACTTCATGGCCACCTAAACGCACCTTTAGTAAATCCAGCCAACTCAAAGGGGGCCGAAACTCACCCAATTAACCAAACCCACATTCACATAACTTGGCAGAACACCGTTTTGGAAACAGCAATGCTTTCTCAGCTCAATGGACGTTTTGATGCATTCGTGGTGTGGCACAAACTCGAAATGGGCACCATGTACAAGAGTATTGAAGGAGTATTTAAGCAAAGCGGTGAAAGGGTTAACGACCTTGTCCACAGGAAAATTTCTATCTACTTGTTTTCTGACTCTTTTCAACTTGCAGCTCCTATTGCCCAACCAACTATGTTAAGAGCGCGCCAAATGGATACCAATCAAACCCATATTCGTATAATTTGGCAGAACTCATCAACGGTTACTGAGCTCAATGGACGTTTTCTTAATTTTGTGGTGCAACACAAACTCGCAACGGACAAACTCTACATGGAAAACAATGTAGATGCAACTGACTACTGGATAACAGGATTGACCTTTGGTAAAACATATAACATTGGAGTTGCTTACCGTTCATCTGGTGGAACCGGTAGTTATACGGAAATAAATGTGGACACTTCTCCAGCAGGTTGGTTGGGACATTGTCTCCTGTGTTCAAATGCATGCCTGTTGACTCGAGACAAGTTTATTTATGTGTAGCATATTTTCTGTTATACAAATACGGTACGTGCAGACAATGGTTATTACGGAATGAAGTCAGGAAATGAACGGATTTATGTGTTTAGTAAGTAATCAGATGGTGTTGCCTTTTTTAAATTGATATCGATCATAGGAAACACGAGAGGGTTTGGAGGAAAATAGGACCGAAAGAACTCCACCACCCACCCCAGAGCATTACAAATCAAGGACCTTATTCAGGATAGCTGCTGAGACAAGGAGAGCATTCTTTTGCAATTCAGACAGGGAGCAGTAGCTGGTGATAGGTATCCTGGCAACTGTTTGGAAACAGTGCCCAAAGTCCCAACTAGCACAGGAACAATCTGAGTCTCAACTTGCCATAGCCGATGGATTTCGCGACAAAGAAGTTGATACTTAGCACGTTTCTCAACTTTCTTTTTAGCGACTCGTGGATCACCAGGTAGGGCAATGTCAATGATCAGGGCCGTCTTGGCAGGTCCATCAACCAGAACAATATCAGGCCGTCAGTGCGCAACGAAGCGATCGCACCGGATGGTGAAATCCCACAGAATCTTGACCTTCTGGTCCGCAGGAAGATGTTGGCATCTGAAGTATCTCTAGCTTCAGGCACGTTATCCTCGGGTGCAGGATGCTCTTGTACCATTGCATTGGTCTTGGTATGCTCAAGCACCGGATCACAGTGGTGCTTGTAGTACTTGTCTTCACATGGTATCCCATGTACATGACAGAGCGACCAGTGGACCAGAGAGGCCAGCCGATTATGACACTCCAAGTAATCCCGTCCAGCGAGCTTTGAACACTCGCATATATGGGCAACCGACTCGCCTGCCTTCCCACACATTTGACAAAGGGGACTTCCGCCTTGATGGAAGATTTGGGCCTAGAGCAGGTTAGTTGCAAAGGCCTGGTCCGAGTTGTGCCGCGATGATCAGGCTATCTGTGGTATTCTTCAGACCAGCCTTTGTCAGCCAACTCCAGATGTGATAGTTCTCACCTTTACCTATCAATAGGTCTTTTGCCAAATGAGACACGCAGTGACTTGGCGGGGCATGGCATGCGTACTGAATGCGTGACCCAGGCACGCCATACATGCAGTGCATTCCTCCCAGCGCGAGCTCTTGTTCTGGAATCGCAACGATCAATCACTGCGTTTGGCGTGTACTCACCCAGGCGGCCAGAAAAAAACGAGACTCTCCTGGATCGGAAAAAAAACTGACAGCGAAGGATTCTGTTTTCTTCTCGCTTCTTCATTGCTGTCCGATATGTAGAAAGGTTTTTTTGCATTTACTTCTTGCTGGACCTTTGTGATATGTTTGATACATGGCTGATGAAGCGGTCAATGAGCCGAGCACTTCATCTCTTGTGGCGGTACGTTGCGATGAAGGGAATGTTGATAGTAGTCCTGCGAGGGAGAATCAAGTTGAATTAACGATCCCAAAGCTCGGTTTTTGATGCCTTTGGACAGCGAATCCTTTGAAAAATGGACAATCAACCAGTTGCAGACTTACCTGCGAGCTAGAGGAGCCGGAGTGTCCAGGAAACGGGGGTGATTTGCTCGATCGGTAAGTACCACTTCAGGATGCAGTCTTCAACATTTCGCACAAGAAAAAATACATTTTATCGATACATGTTTTACATTCTAACTTTCTCCATCTGTTCAGGGCCGGGTTCTATCACATCGATCCAATACTGTGCACTCCAGATATATTTGGCGGCAGGCATCGGCAAGGACAGCGGAAAACCGCTGCCATTCAGAGCATTGTTGACGCTGAGCTCGTGGAAGCCCATAGCGACGCAATGAGCATAATCGTCCCTCTAGCAGCTACATTTTGTCCTAGTTTTCCTGAAACTGGGTCCAGCTCTGCTCTACCAAAGGATCTATTGTATGGTTGCAAAGATACTTTTATATTCGCCCTTGTAGGTCTGTTGTGACCATGGAAATTAATAAACCGCCATCACTAATATTCATCAAGAGTGGTATTATTGTTCATCGCACTTTTGCAAATATTGCAATCTAAATTATATCATACTATCCACATTTATACCCACTAAGTCATTAGCTGCTCCGTATTGTGCAGGATTGTTCAGGCATGACAAAATTCGTGTTGCTGAAGATCAATTCGCCATGCAATGCTAGCAACAGTTGGCATGGAAAACATATTTACTTCAGCAAGTAAAGGAGCCTAGAATACTGTGAGCAGGCAGCGAACAATCCATATCTGAATGATGATAGGGAAAAGAATTGTTGGAACGATCTTTGAAAAGATAGAGAACTCCCTGATTCGCTCCATCAGACACTCAACATGAATTCGTAACGTGGCAATTTGTTGCGTTTTCTGGACATCGTCTAAGGCCATCTGTTGCTGGATCGCTTGAACGGGGGAATTGTTCAACTTTACGCCATGTGGTATCAAGAGATCCCGGATGTCAAATCCTTGGTCTGTCATAATCAAAGTCCTATAGCCGGCTACTGGCAGAAGATCTAAGTAGTGGCTTCTGATTGTGAGCTCGTGGTCACTGGTGGTGGATCCCGTAAATGACTTGGAGGTAAGCGCCGCACCACCATCTGGGGTCATACGGATGAGGTACGTCAAGGTAGTAACGTTATGCGTCTTATATGAGCTGTAGAGTTGCGACTGCGCAGACAGACTGGAATCGATATTACATTTCAGCACTGTAGCATCTATGATCATGAATGTTGTAGGATGCAGCTTTTTTAAAACATCCAGCAATCGCTCTGCCACTTGGGAAGGACGCGGCGAGATTGGTATGTGTGCCGTGGCGAAGACTAACCATGGTAATGAAAAAGCTCTCCAAGCCAATTAACTTAATCTTCCGTTCATCACCGGGTTTCGTTTTCCTGGAATCGGCATCCACTGGTTTACTGCGAAAGAGAAGACGCTCTTATAATCAAGGTGAAGAAATTGAATACATGCATCAAACGAAGCAAACAAAGGAAAACCAGTGTAGTACTGAATGTCAGAGTCTTCAAATCGAGCTAAATCTCCAGGCTGAACTCCACTTGGATATCGTTGATAGCGACTATAGTATTCATCAGTGAAATGGTTAGAACACACCACTATATTGTATGACATGATGGTACCCGTAGACAATCCGCTCATCTCGACGAAAGGCGGCAATCCAAGACTTTCTTGTGTCGAACTCGTCACTGCTCACGCTCTTAGCTTCTCCAGGGAAGACATTGAACAAAGTATTTTGTCTGAACGTCGGTCGCTGTTGCACTGCGGAACGCAGCAGTGATCGCCTTTCCCATGGCTAAAAAATCTGGAGAGATCTTCTAGAAAACAAAACTAAACCCTTTACTAGAACTAGGCAGAGAAAATCCAGTGACCGTCCTCATTATATTATTCTAGAATGCCGATCGCGATCGCGATCGCTTGAAGAAACATAGTTTTTGAAAGACACAAGCAAAACAAAAAAAGAAAGTCACAATTTTCTCGACGCGTGGCCGGGTGGGTGAGTACACGCCAAACGCGGTGATTGATCATTGCGGTTCAGGAACAAGAGCTCGCGCGTGACTCGTAATGCACTGCATGTATGGCGTGCCTGGGTCACGCATTCAGTACACATGCCATGTCCCGCCAAGTCACTGTGTGTCTTATTGGGCAAAAGACCTATTTATTGCATGCATTTCACACCCCTCTCTCATGCAGACAGTATTCACACTTCCTTCCTACTTGACACTTCGGTTCTTCTCACATTCTCAATGGTGTTCTTCTCACTTTCTCATTGGTGTTCTCTCTATCACCTTGTGCTATAAAACAAGGCTCTTCTCAGTTGAGAGGGTGTGTTATTTCCAAGCTACTAATGCAATCTATTACACCAGATGTTCTCATTGGTCAGTTGTTCTGTTTGCCAGACATCTTTTATCTTTTTTATTCTCACGATGGCCTGTGGCCAATAAGAGAAAAATAATCACAGGCACGGGGATCGGATACAGAGAGATCAAAGTTTAGCTGTTTGCTGAAGCAGTAGCGATGACAATAAGGAGTTTATCACATAGGCTGGGCACAATGGAGCTATAGATGATCTGAGCAATGTGAGCAAGTACACACGGAAGAGATGACAAGTGGTAGGATGTTTGCTTTGAAATCTCGTCTGGGTTGATTTGCCGGAGGCTGAGTGGAATGCTATTAAAGAGATCAAGAGAAGCATAGATGGGGGAGTCTCTTAGCCGGTTTGTACGTGTTGTGGGTAGCTCAAAGGTTCGGGGGAACCTGAGAGTGCGAATGGGTTGTATTCAGGGTAGGTGAATTGCAAGAAGGTGTGGTGGTGCAAATCTATTATGCAGGCTATGTGCAAGAAGGATATGGAAGAGGGTACGGCGGCTGCTGAGTGATGGCCACTTCAGTCGGTGCAGCAGCACAGAGTGGGTTCTGTGTTCAAAGAGGGGGAGATGCAAACAGAGGCGAGCGGCGCCCCGTTGGATGCGCTCAAGCCGGTCGTTGAGGGTGGTGGGGAGGGGTGAGAGGATAGTGCAAGCATACTAAAGAATAAGGCGGATGTAAGTTAGATAGATAGAGGGGAGAGCAAAAGTGTTTAAGGAATTGCGTAGTCGCAGGAGAAGGAACATCTTCCTGGTCGCTTTAGTGATGATGTAGTCTACATGCGAGTTCCAGCATAGATTCTGCTGTATGAGAAGGCCAAGGTGGCAATGCCTTGAGGCCACAGTGAGGTTGGTATCGTTGAGTGTGATTGATGGTGGTCTGGGAGGTGGCCGGTTCGTGTCGAGAACTGCCGGTCACGAATATTTGAAATACATATAAATTTAGTGTTTACGTCTTACTTGAACTTCCTGTAGTTTCAGCCTGCAACTCCGTCGTCTTTCTCCTTTTCTAACTCAGTATTTCCATTATCTGACAGTGGTGCTCTCACCTCTAGCTAGGTGCAAGCACCCTCCGCCAGACGCGAACTACATTATTGTTTCTCTAAAGTCTCTCAAATATATTTCTTCTTCGCGTTCACTTTCGTTCTGCAGTTTATTTATTTATTTATTTTCCTTTCTTTCTACCTCGTGGTACACGCGCTACATGTGCCACCATCTTTGTTTCCATGGCACCACAGTGCACCTGACCACGTGATCGCTACGCAGCTCAGGCCCAAATGGGTCCGGGTGCGCTGCGTCACGATCTATTTGGCCTCGCTTGCTTCCGAGCACCGCCGTTTTCGGAGCGTACTGATTGTGCGTCTAAGTTCTTTTCTCCGTTGTTTGTATCTCCTTGGTATTGGTTATTCTTCTTCTTGACTGAAGTGTAGTTGATGAATGAACGATGGTGGTTTGTGTTGTAGTAGTGTGAGTGTGTGCATGGTTGGAAAGGTCTTCTACATTCTATAATCAAATCGATAAGATTTTGACATGGTGCTGTTAACCAGGTGACGGTTACCTGTCCGCAATGCAGTTTTCCCGTCGTTTTTCCGACACTCATCGTCGTGCAGGTATGTACACTCAAATGGTCCAGCGCCGGGCCAATATGAAGCGTCGCCTCACACGCGTCAGGGAAAAGCTGGCGAGGGAGCTCCACAAGGAGAGCCATCCCCACACTACGTGCTGGGCGACTGGCAAACAGCGGCAGAGCTAGCGTCTCACATAAACGACCTCCAATCACAAATACGTAGCCTCGTCGAGCTCGACGCAAACGATGAGAAACTAGACGATCTCGACTCTTGGGAGTCGTCCTTCGATGAGGAGGTGGAAATTTTGAGAACAGCGAGGGCGTTTTTGGAGAAACACGCGCCCTCCCTGCTACAGCAACCAGTGCCAAGTGAAAGCAGGTGTTCTGAGAGTGTGATGTGTAGTGCTAGTAATAGTAGTAAACACATGCAGACTGAGCACCCTGTTTCGGAGCAGCTCTCAGTCTCTCAACACGCTAGTCATCCTGCTAGCAGCACGCCAGCCTTTACGGGTGTGATGGACAGTATGCCAAATGCCACTGGTACTGCTAGTCAAGCACTCACAGCAGTCAGTGCAAATACCCATGATCCCACTCACCATACTGGTTCACTAAGCACACTGCAGTACACACCAGCACCACCACCACCACCACCACTACACTTGCCTGAGCCTACACCTGGTACTGGTAGTGCCACTGGTCATGCACAGTGGAGCAATGCAGAGTACACTTCTGACAGCGAGTCTGTCTGGTCAGATGCTGACTCCACGTCTACCAACACCTCGTTCCATGCACCCTCGGTTGTTCCAGGCTCTGCTATGTTTGTTGCTGCAGTCTCCCAGGCTGCCAGTCATGCCGCACGTGCTGCTGTGGAGGCCACATGGCAGCCCGTGCAGCTCCCCAAGCTCACACTGCCGACCTTTCATGGTGATATCCTTGCATGGCCCGACTTTTGGGATATGTTTTCTGCTGCAGTCGACACACAGCAGTTACCCCAGGTGTCAAAGTTCACGTATCTGCGCAGTGTGCTGAAAGGTCCTGCCACCCGTCTGGTCTCCGGCATTGCAGTGACCGACGCAAATTATCCGACAGCTGTCAGCACCCTGAAGGCCGAGTATGGCAAGCCTGATATAGTTATTGCTCAGTTATACGGTCGCCTACAGCATATCGCTCAGTCCTCCACACGCTATGCGGATATAAAATCTACATGTGAGGCTCTGGAGAACATCCTCCTGCAACTGGAAGCCCAGGGGGAAGTACTGAAAGGTCAACGCATTGTATGCCACCAGGTACTCTCAAAGCTTCCACTGAGTGTAACTACGAAGCTTGAGGAGTGGCGACCCTCCCATGACGTCTCAGTACCGTGGGACATAGAAGACCTCCGCCAGTACCTGAAACGGTACGTGCTTCTGCACGACCGAGCACAACAACGCTCTGGCCAGCAGCAAAGCACCG
The DNA here is from genome assembly GCF_964019385.1 of Sycon ciliatum. Taxonomy (NCBI): domain Eukaryota; kingdom Metazoa; phylum Porifera; class Calcarea; order Leucosolenida; family Sycettidae; genus Sycon; species Sycon ciliatum. Next base: position 19,856,541 of record NC_088654.1, on the reverse strand, counting down.
CTCCAGTGGATATGCTGCCGTCCAGTACACTTGTGGCCACTTCTGGCGCACCGTTCCGTAGGCCGCAAGCTGCTACGTCCGCACCCGCTCGGCCACGGAAGCCGTGTGTGTTCTGTGGTGGTGCCCACAACCACGATGCCCGCGGAAGGTTCGCAACTACCTCAGCTCGGAAGGACAGGCTCCTTGAGCTCCATCTCTGTTGCCGTTGTCTTGGCAAAGGCCATGTAGCATCTGCCTGCACCCAGCAACGGAAATGCCGACATTGCCAGCAGCCGAACCATCACAACACTGCTATTTGTTCGCGCCAACAGTCTGCTGTTCACCAGATCGGTGTCAACAATGTGCAACAGCAGCCACGGCCGCAGAGGTCGCCGCCTCCGCCGCCACAGCAACAGCAGCCACAGCAGCAGTCTCAATCCCCTAAGACACCAGCACAGTTCTCATCTTCATGTATGTCTGTCAATGTCCAGTGCAACACGGTACAGGATCGTGTCGGTTTAGCGCGCATGATGACTGCAACTTCTGCTATTGCCGCCAATGGTCGCCATACCACTGTGCGCATCCTGTTTGACAGTGGCAGTCAATCAACATTCCTCAGCGCATCTGCTGCTGAGCAACTTCAACTTCAGCCCCTCGGTAAGGACACGCTGAACGTATTCTCCTTTGGCAGTGAGACTCCTCTGCGCCTTGTGCCAGATGTGGTACAATTTGCTCTCCTCCACAAGGACGGTTCTACTCGGACTCTTCATACGCATGTGTTGCCAGCATCGAAGACGATCCACCCTGTGCAGCACAGCTCGCTCTCTGCGGCAGACAGAGCAGTTCTGATCAATCTGCCGGCAGACTCTCTGGCTGATCCGTTACCGGACGGTGCCTCCACTCATGCAGTCGACTTGCTACTGGGCATACAGTACTTCTGGGACCTCATGAGTGGTCTGCCAACACGGTTGCCTTCTGGCCTCTACCTCATTCCGTCTCGATTGGGATATCTGTTGTCTGGCAACCCGAATCCAGCCACCGCAGACAGCTCGCATGCCTCTGCTTCTGACTCTGTGGTCTTTGTGTGCGCTACGGAACACGTACCGGATCTGTCCGAGATGTGGTCTCTCGACAGTATTGGTATCAGTGACTCGCCGTTCCTCACTGACGACAACCGTGCCCAGCAGCACTTCAACTCAACCGTCCGATTTCGCGATGGCCGCTATGAAGTCGCTTGGCCGTGGAAGTCTGAGCCACCTGACCTGCGAGACAACTATGGCCTCGCACTCGGTCGTTTGACATCCCTCGCTAAGCAGCTCGCTAGGGACCATGACCTGCTATTGCGCTACGATGCAGTGATCCAGTCTCAGGTTGAGCTGGGTATTGTTGAACGTGTGTCAACCAACACTTCAACTCACACAGTCAAGCACTACCTGCCGCACCAGCCAGTCGTGACACCCTCCAAGGCAACCACTAAGCTGCGCATTGTACACGATGCCTCGGCCAAGTCGTTCAAAGCAGCGAAGTGTCTGAACGAGTGCATGCATTGTGGCCCTATCAACTTGCCGAATCTCTGTGGCATACTTCTCCGCTTCCGTTGCCACTCCATTGTGCTGTTGGCTGACATCGAGAAAGCGTTTCTCCAGCTCAGCATTCGTCCGGATGACCGAGATGTCACACGTTTTCTCTGGTTTGACGATCCAGCAAACCCTGCCACATCCAAGGACAACTTGGCTGTGTATCGCTTCTGCAGGATGCCGTTCGGTATTGTTGCCAGTCCGTTTCTGCTGGAAGCTACTATCCATCACCATCTGCTGCTGCAGTGTACTCCTCTTGCCGCTTCTATCGATCAGAATATCTACGTGGACAACGTGTTGATTGGTGTCTCGGATGTTTCTGATGTTCTTGCTGTATATGATGAGGCCAAGTTCATTTTCCGGCGTGCATCAATGAATTTGCGTGAGTGGACAACCAATAGTACAGCTGCTCGGGTGACTCTACCAGCGGATGACATCGTCACGACTCGACATGTCAAGGTGCTTGGTTTACAGTGGGACACACATGACGATGTATTGTCAATTGCTGGTTCTCGCTGCACCCTCTTTGCTGCTGCACCTGCTACTAAGCGCATTGTCTTGCAAGCCGTCTCTGCTTTGTACGATCCGCTTGGTCTACTCGTCCCAGCCATTCTGTCTGGGCGCCTGCTACTTCGTCAATTGTGGCAAGCTGAGCTCAATTGGGACGACCCTCTACCTGCACACTTTACTGACGAGTGGTCTGCTATCTCCTCTATGATGCCATTGCTCTCTTCGATCACTATTCCCCGTTTGTGTTGTCCGGTCGGCAGCGCTACGGATGTGCAGCTCCATATCTTCACTGACGCTTCTGTCAATGCGTATGCAGCTGCTGGCTACCTCCGGGTCACAGATGGCAGTTCGGTACACTCTGCCCTCGTCTTCAGCAAGATGCGGCTCGCACCGGCTCCGAAGAAGTCATCTTCTACAGCTGACACCATGACCATTCCTCGCCTGGAATTACTGGGTGCTGTCATTGGTGCTCGACTTGCGTCATTCCTTCGGCAGGAACTCAACCTCATGCTCTCGTCCACTACTGTCTGGACTGATGCCAGGTGCGTTCTGCATTGGCTTGTATCAAGTCGGGACCTGTCTACATTTGTGGCCAATCGCATCGCCAGCTTACGTGCTCTGCCGGCCATCACGTATCGCTATGTCCCCAGTGCTGCTAATCCTGCTGATTTGGCTACTCGTCCGCAAACAGCTGCGCAGCTCGCCGACAGTACTCTATGGTGGTCTGGTCCTTCGTGGCTAACAGAAGACGTCAGCAAATGGCCTGCTTCTAGTCACCCCACCATCACTCCTCAGGACTTGGCGTTGGCCGAGGCCGAGTATCGTGGACCTCGTCTCATCCACAGCATGCTCGCTACCCAACCAGTCCTGCCGCCGTCACTTGTGCAGCAGTCTATCCTAACGCGCTCGTCCTCACTGTCCAAAGCCGTCAGGATCTTGACCTACTGCATGCATTTCCTCTATCGTGTTGTGTGGACTCGGTTGCCCGCTGCTCAGCAGACACGCCTTCAGGATGGCCATGCTCTGCTAGCTCAGCTACTCAGCCAGTTTGATGCTCAACCGTACGTCTTCAGTGTCAGTGTGCGACGCTTGGTTCTGTCTCTCTTTGTACGTTCAGCGCAGCACAGCTCCTATCCTGATCTGTACTCTGGTTCTCTTGCTGATAGCACGTCACCGTTGGCGAAGCAATTTGGTCTTCAGCGTGACCAGCTCGGTGTTATCCGTTGTCATGGCAAGCTTGCTCACGTCCATGCTACCAGCCAGCCTGCTCTGCTACCACGCCAGCATCGTCTCACTGTCTTGATCATTCTCGACATCCATGGCCGCCTGCTGCATGCTGGTCCAAGCCACACCCTCGCACAGCTTCGCCTCAACTTCTGGGTTCCTCATGGTCGTCAGGCTGTTCGCCATGAACTGAAGCTATGTCTTGTGTGCCGTCGTCAAGACTCGCCACCCTATCGTCTTCCGTTGATGCCGCCTCTGCCTACTGAGCGTGTCAACCCTGCTCATCCATTTGAGTTCACTGGTCTGGACTACTTTGGACCATTGCTCATCAAGCAGTCCGACTCCTCCACGACCAAGGTATGGGTCTGTTTTATTCACCTGTTTCGCTATCCGTGCTGTCCATCTCGAGTTCGTGGATGACATGTCCACAGCTGCCTTCATCTCTGGCTTACGTCGCTTCATTGCTCGTCGTGGCGTACCGCGTCTGTTGTATTCTGACAACGCCAGCCAATTTCACCTCGCCAGTTCTGCCGTGCCGGATGCCTGGTCCTCTCTACCGTCGGACCCCGTCCTAGGCGATTTTCTCTCTCAACGTCAGATCACGTGGAAATTCACCACTGCTCTCGCCCCATGGCAGGGTGGTATTTATGAGCGCATGGTTGGCCTTGCGAAGGGCTGCATGCGGAAAGTTGTTGGCCGGCAGTTGCTCTCGCTCCCACAGCTCCTCACCTTGCTGGCTGAAGTTGAAGCTGTCGTCAACAACCGCCCACTGACTCCCATTTCGGCTGACGATGAAGGTCCTGGTCTTCTCGTGCTCTCTCCAGCTCACTTCCTCGTTGGTGGTCGACCCACGCTGATCCCTGTCGACACATCCTCTGCTGATGATCCCGACTATTCGCCTGATATCAGCTCCCGGGATCACATCTTGCAGTGGTGGAGAGCGTCCCAAGTTCTCTTGGAACGTTTCTGGAAATGCTGGCGGACTGAGTACTTGCAATTACTCAGGGAACGTGCGAACCCTGATCACCGCCAGCCCAAGACGTCTCTATCCGGCAAGCCACAGGTCGGGGAGATCGTCATCGTCAAATCCGAAGGTATACCACGTGGCCAGTGGAACATTGGCAAGGTAACAGCGGCTAACGCAAGTGCGACAGATGGTTGCGTCCGCTCAGCAGAGGTCCTGATGCCGTCTGGCCGCACAGTGGAACGCCCACTGTCGCTGCTGTATCCACTCGAGGTACCCAGCCTCAGGATGATGCCCCCGCAGTCATCAGCAGCCCGCAATCGGATGATGCTCCTGGAGTGCAAGCACCACCGCCATCAGCAACCCGCCCGAGGCGCAAGGCTGCCGATCAGGCGCGCCAAAACATCGCTAGGTGGACGGCTTGTAACTTCACGGCGTTAAGGTAAGTATAACTTATTATATTTCTACGCGCTAGTTCACAATCTTCTTTGTTCCTTTCTCTTTCTAGTTCATTCACACTTCTGTTTGGTGGGAGTGTTGAGAACTGCCGTTCACGAATATTTGAAATACATATAAATTTAGTGTTCACGTCTTACTTGAACTTCCTGTAGTTTCAGTCTGCAACTCCGTCGTCTTTCTCCTTTTTCTAACTCAGTCTTTCCATTATCTGACAGTGGTGCTCTCACCTCTAGCTAGGTGCAAGCACCCTCCGCCAGACGCGAACTATATTCTTGTTTCTCTAAAGTCTCTCAAATATATTTCTTCTTCGCGTTCACTTTCGTTCTGCAGTTTTTTTATTTATTTATTTTCCTTTCTTTCTACCTCGTGGTACACGCGCTACATGTGCCACCATCTTTGTTTCCATGGCACCACAGTGCACCTGACCACGCGATCGCTACGCAGCTCAGGCCTAAATGGGTCCGGGTGCGCTGCGTCACGATCTATTTGGCCTCGCTTGCTTCCGAGCACCGCCGTTTTCGGAGCGTACTGATTGTGCGTCTCAGTTCTTTTCTCCGTTGTTTGTATCTCCTTGGTATTGGTTATTCTTCTTCTTGACTGAAGTGTAGTTGATGAATGAACGATGGTGGTTTGTGTTGTAGTAGTGTGAGTGTGTGCATGGTTGGAAAGGTCTTCTACATTCTATAATCAAATCGATAAGATTTTGACAGTTGGTGTGGTGAAAGTGGATGACTGTGGTCTTACTTTCATTGACTAGGAGATGCCAATCCTTCAGCCACTGTGCCGCGGTTGTCATAGCTGACTGGAGGTGCTTTTCTGCGGCTAGAAATTTCTCATGAGCGGCAATGATGGCAGTGTCGTCGGCAAACTGGCTGCACTCAGTGTTGGCATTTATGCAGGCGGTTCGCAGATCGACTGAGTAGGCCATGAACAAAGGCGGCCCCAAGACAGAGCCTTGGGGGACCCCGCTGGAATGTTCAGCCATGTTGATTTCCTGCTCTCCACTTGTACACATTGTCGTCGGGCGGTGAGATAAGAGGCAAGCCACTGGAGGCATTTGCCATCGAGTCCGAGGTGGGCCAATTTTGCAAGCAGTCCTTGGTGCCACACCCGGTCAAACGCCTTAGATAGGTCGAAGAAGCAAGCATTTACTGTTTGCCCGGCGTCTCTTTTCTCGGTGATCTGATAGATTAACCGAAATAGCTGCTGTGTGGTGCCATCGTTTGGCCGAAAACCTGATTGGCCGTTGGGGAGGTGAGGTTGGATGTGCTTCGAGATGCGGTCAGCAACTATCCTCTCTTGCACTTTCGACGTCACGCTGAGCAGCGATATCGGTCGATAGTTGGAGGGCTCGGTTTGGCTGCCCTTCTTGTGGATGGGGGTGACTGTTGCGTCCCTCCACTCTTGCGGGAAAGTTCAACGTTCGAAAGAGATGTTAAAAAGGGTTGCTAGGGATGGCGCAAGTGAACTGGCTGCCTCTTTCAGTAGGCGGGTTGTTGGTATGCCATCACAGCCCGGGCTCGTTGACGGGTCCAGGTTAGACAGTAGCTTTGAGACCTCTTGGGCTGTTGTTTCAAGTGTAGTGAGGCCAGTTGTATTGGGTGTGGGTAAATAAATGGAGGGGAGTTCCTCGTGGCGCCCTGTGACTGACTGTTGGCTCTGCGAGATGAAGAAAGCGTTCAGAGCGGTTGCTTTTCAGTGGGGGTTGAGAGGGCCTGGCCCTGGGAGAGCATGTCTGGCAGAGTAGGTCGTTGTGAGGACTGGAGGCCGCGCATCAGTTCGTGTAGGTTTGGTGTGGAGTGGAGTGGCTCGTCCCAGTGCCATTACTGACATAATTATGTAGACTTAGCAATTCGGAGAAGGTGAATAACTTTGTTGCTTTGGGTGGTGTATTCTGTCCAGTTGCAGGGCGTCCGGGTGCGCAAGTAGGCACGGTAGAGCTGGTGTAGTTAGTTAGTTGTTGCGGGGTCCGCAAATCCCGCGGTCAATGACGCAGTCAGCTCATCCAGTAGGTATTTTGTGAAGAACATGCTGTGACTTTGGCGAGAGCGGCGTATTCAGCTGGCGGAGCGACATAACAAGATTTTCAAGAGGTCCTTGTCAACCGCAGCAAAGTGATTGTCATCAGGCAGCTACATCTGGTTGACATCCAGTCCACGATCTCTGCGGCGATTAGGGCTTCCTCGGCACGTGGCCCTTCCTGCTCCAGGTCATTGTAACTCTCGTCTTCGTCATTGCCAGACGGACGGAGCTGGCACTTCTCCGCCTACGGTGCGTACAGGTCGTCGGTCGTCGGCGACGATCAATTCGCCTATACGGCGAAACGATCGTCGTGTGAAGCTGCTGCTTGTCACTGGTGCTTATTTTTCCATCTGAGTTTTCTTGGTCGAAGTACTGTACTGTACTGTACTGAGGTATTCGTTTTTCACAATTCATGTTCGCTTAGCTTCCCCTCCAATCGATCTTCGAATCTTTAGAGTCACACACAGGGGCGTCACAGGGTGGCTGTGAGTGGTACGACCGGGGATCGGGGTGTCCCCTGGAGAAAAAAATAAGGATTTTTCGGCTAACAGGGCACGTTTCAGCACTCTACAGCCGAAAAGGAGGGTTCCCTTAGCACTAATTAGACAACCCCACTCCAGCTCCAAAAACATACTTCTCAATTTGTCATGGAATTTTTGGTATTTTCTGTACATCGTAGGTAGCCATGCAAGACAAAAGGAACCCATTGCCCTCGAAAAAAATCGCAAAATCCGAAGTACAAGCGTGCTGCGCGCGCGTTCTAGCGTCAGCCGCTGTGCAAAAATGTATGTCATGTTCTGAAAAAGTCCGCCGCGTCGCATGCACTATGTACACGGCCGGCCTGGACAGTCACTAAGAAATTATTTTAGTTGTTTTTAGAGAGAGAAGAAGATCCTTTTTTGTTCGGTGGGATTGAAAGATCTGCCATGCCAGTGGACCGGTCCGGAGAGCTACAACACTGGAAGCAGAAAAAAGATTATCTTCTCTGTCTTCGTGGCAACAGGACTTTAGTTTGCGAGAGACTTTCGTCCTGTCGTCGCGGACGCAATTCTCGTTGCTGCTACCAGAAACCTTGGAGAACGAAACGATCGTAAATCGTTAGGTGAAGCGGGTCGCGTCGGTGAACAGCTGCAGAATATTCTGCCGCCGTGGAGCAGCAGTCCAAACACTATTCAACTTCGGTGAAAGAAGCGCTTCCCTTTTCCGTTGACAAGCGCGGCGTTCGCGGTTGTAATGCATTTTCGCATCAGCTTGCAGTAGATCGTCAGGAGCCAGAGGTACTAGGTAGGTGTCGTTGTGGAAAGAATATAATAATGTTGTAGCTGACAAGTGACATACATGTACATGTAGTGCCTCTTGACCATGCTGATCGCCATTGTAACATGGTAGATCTTGGAAAATGTTAGTTCTGGACCCAGTGATCGCCGCCAGCTCAGCTCTGTTTCCGTCAAGTTTGCAGTGAATGCGTCCGTGAGGAATCCATCGTCTGGTTGTCTCTACCCGTGACTCCAACCGCCTATCGTAATGGATAGCCGCCTGGAGTCTTGGGCAATAGCTAGCTGCTAGTGCTAGGCATCAAGTCTGTATGCTCCTTGCAATGAAAGTTGCGATGTTATGTACGAGTCCGAAGATCCTTGAATTTTTTTAATGCTTTTTTGGATGAATTGGGTGGACCATCCTGGACGAAAAGTGGTACGACCATAGTCGTAGTGGTCATACCGTGTGTGACGCCCCTGCACACAAGTTGTATGGTGTGTTGCTATGTGTTCTTAAATTGTGGTTTGACCGTTTTGTCTGATGGTCTTGCCAGCATCATAACTTTTGCATCAACTGTTGCAGGCGCATAGCACTGCCGTTGGAGTTGGTCCAGCCGAAGGGGTGCGGAGGTCGCCCGCGGAAACAATTTGAAATATGGGTGCATAGTCCTGTATTCTGGGCACTTCCAGGCGTAAAAGTGGTCCGGCAAAAGCTGGACCGGCCGGACCGGCTGCTACGCCCCTCTGTTGCACTAAAATATGTTGGTTCCGCAAGGAGAAGCTTGTCGTTTGGAGTGAAAAGTGATCACCGCTGCTTTTCTTTATGAGCACTCATGGTTTAGTGCCAATACCGGTAGTTTTCGATCAAAGTCAAAACAACATTTTTTTGAACACTCGATGTTCAGACCGAAAACTGGGAGTTTTTCTATCAAAGTCAAAAATCCCCGGTATGCCAGTAGCGACCATAGTTTCCCGGTATGATACCGGGAAAAACGATATGGTTGGCAAGTATGCATGTTCCTGCCTGATGGTTGAACTTGTGAACAAGATCGACATTGTTTGAATTTGTTGTGGACTTTGTCTTTGCTATTTTCATTCTGTCTACTCTCTCACCTTTCTCCTCTCTCACGTCTTCTGTAGAACTTCTTTCCAGTCTGTCTCTCTGCTCTTCTCTCTACTCTTCATCTCAAGAACGATTCTCTTCTCCATTCCTTCGTTCTTGTACTTCTCTAAACTTCTTCTCTGTTCTCTTTTTCTCTTCGTTTGAATTTCCTTGAACATGATGTGAGCATGTGTTTTTTGCACTCTGAACTGTCTTGATTTTGAAACTAGGGTATTGAGCCAATAATAAAAGTAGAAAGGAAAAGGACATATTATGGAAACGAGTTAAGAGTAACTCTCCACCACTGTAACTAGATACTATATACAGTCAGAAAGTGCAACAACTAGGCACAAAACTGACAGAGTACTTTTCGTTCTCGCAAAGCTTCCCCCTTCTTAACTTATCTTTGATATTTTTGACCCACCCAAGTTGGGTGGTGTGCTGCTTTGCTGCTTCGAATTGTAGTTAGACCGCTTTGTCATATCGCCTACTGGTCTCGTCATCGTCCAGTGACAATCGACATTCTTTGTTCCGTTGGGACTGTAGCTTGTGCTCGTTTTCGTTGCGCTTGCCTTCCCCTCTTTGGTCTTTCCATAACCTTGAACCTTCCAAGTTGGAAGGCTGTCGGTTAGCGCTACGGAGATGTGTTGAAGCTAGGTGTCAGGACGTCGAATGTCTCAGTATTCTGTCAGTTTTGTGCCTAGTTGTTGCACTTACTGACTGTATATAGTATCTAGTTACAGTGGTGGAGAGTTACTCTTAACTCGTTTCCATATGTCCTTTTCCTTTCTGTCTTGATTTTCTTTTATGTTTTTTGCCAAATGTACAATGCACTGTGCACTGTGTGTGTACAATGCTGCATGGCTAGCGATGCGCTTTCTTTGGTACTGACTTTTTCTGTTGTGTCCGTGATCTATGGCTTTCGCTTTCTTGCAGTTTTCACCGCTTTGCTGCAATAGTTGCTGTTTCCTTGAGGGCGAACTGCGATGCCTCCATTTTCGCAGATGGTCTTGGTGCTCGAGGCGCCGAGCGGACCTCGTGGCTTTTTTGTTTAGTTTCTTTTTGAGAGTTTTCACTTTTCAGATTTGTTGTTGTTTGTGAATACAGTGTATGCAGTCTTCAAGCGAGCAGTAGTTTTCGATATGCGGTCCTGACCTTTGTTGTCTGTACTGCCCTGAACAATGCATTTGGATTACTTTATTAAACAATGTAAGAGATGGAGGCGATGCGAAAACTAGTGTTGAAACGATCTCACCGGGTACTCATTAGCTCGCTCGTCAGAAACTCGGCTCGTTTGTGCGGCCAGCTCCTTTGCACTAACGAACACCGTACACCGTACTATATACACATGGCAGTACATGTCGACCGGGGAGTCGAAAAATATTGTACGACTCCCTGGTCGATCGAGAGTCCAGTCCCACGCAAAGTGAAAATCACTCGCAGTTTACACTGTAAGTCTGTATGCCTGCACAACACTTTAGTTATTTCAGTTGTCTTTGGTGGACTCTACTGATGTCTTGTTCTGCATCTGCTGACCTGTCGCAGGACATGCTTCGGTCACCTCTCCATTCGAGTGAAAGTTACGCTCAGTCATTTGGAAGTTTTCGTCCGCGATGCAGCGAAGAACAGGGCTACTTGCAATCTTTGATAAATGGTCTATTCTTACAAAGGCTACGCAACGACGGCGCTGAAAAGACATCTCGACACCAAACAGCAGTCTGAAGTGAAGCAGCAGCAACCCCAAATGCTGGCGGTGATTATTTGAACCAGCTGAAAAAGAAATCCAACTTCATCATATTTGCCACATCAATGAAACTCGTTACTCGACGTTAGCTCGCTCGATAGCTTGTTTGTTAGTGGAACTGATCGCTCGTTTGTTATAGATACGCTCGTTTCAACACTAGCAAAAACAGTCGAAAAGGGGAGGGAAAATACATGTAAGAAGAAAAAGAGCGATGGAAAAAAGATGATTCGAACAAGTTTCCGTACAACACTCTTCGGGAATCGCCGTCGCACTAAAGAACAAAATAAGAACGGAGGAAATAGTATAGCAATAAAGGTAGGGTAACAGGATACAATGACAGCACTAAAATATCAAAAGAGGTGAGTGAGCCTACAACTTGGTATGACATTTGACATGGTCTATGAGCTGTCTAATATTGGATATTGTCTTCATTTCCATGGGTAGCTTGAGCCAATATGAATAGGCAGAAAAGATAGGGGATTTGGTAAACATAGTTGGCATTGCGAGTGTCCCGTGCGAAAGTAAACCACTTGTACTTGCTGAGATGTTCAGGAACAATGTTCAGGTTAATACGATGGACCAGAACGCATGACTGTCTCTGGAACAGGATAGAGATTATGGTAATAATACTATCTTTCTGGACACACACGTTTGGCTTTTGAATGTGCTGACAAATTGCTTCCAAAACCTTTAACTGCAACAGATAACCATGACGAGCACGGCACAAAAGAGAAAAAGGAATCAGAATAAGTACGGCAGCAGTCGGTACTAGAGACCAAAATTAATGATTGTACACTGAAGATTTGGTATTACGAAACTTACGCACACAGTCTCGACTCCCGCACACACCCTCACACTCGCTCTCATCCGATCCCAGCTCACCTTCTCCTTCACTACTCGAAGAGTGTTGTACGAAAACTTGTTCGAATCGTCCTTTTTCAATCGCTGTTTTTCTTCTTGCATGTGTTTTTCCTTAACTTTTAGATTGTTTTCGCATCGTCTCCATCGCTTACATTGTTTAATAAAGTAATCCAAATATCACTTCAGCTCGTCCTCCTTATTACCATATTAAAATTGTTGTCTCCTCGTCGAATATTATAATAATATATCAATCCTCTATTTTTTGCTCCACAGAGATACCGATAGTTGAAGCCACGCCACAAATTATATATAGTGCTGGTAGTCAAATCATCACAGCATGTTTTTTGAAAACTCAATATCCTCATCCCACGGCTGCGGAGGTCACTTGGACCAACCCTCAGTTAACAGGTTTAATCACGTATAAATCCCTTGGAACTGGAAATTCAACATGTCTCACTGCAACGTTAACATTGTCCGGTATGCTTCGTGAGGCATCCGGTAATTACACAGTAACTGCAAGCACAGCTGGTGGAAGTGCCAGCACTACCATCACAGTGTCTGTTCTCTGTAAGTGAAACTTAACAGTTTCCATCCTTATGTGTGGAGATTACAGTGTTTTACATCAATGCTATTGGGATCTACGTGACTGTGGATGTGTACAGGAGCACGTGTTTGTATGCATGTGTGAGTGTGTATGTGTGTGTGAGTGTGTATGTATTAATTTTGTGAGTGTGTATGTATGTGTGTGTGTGTGTGTATGCATGTGTGAGTGTGTATGTATGTGTGTGTGCATTTACGTGTGAGGGTGTGTGTGTGCATTTACGTGTGAGTGTGTGTGTGTGCGTGTGTGTGTGCGTGTGTGCGTGTGCATGTACGTGTGTGCGTGTGTGAGAGTGTGTGTGTCCTGACTTTCTTTCATAATCCTGGGTGGTTACCAACAGCCAGTGCATGCCGGAATATGTGGTCTGATAAGTGCACGGGTAAAAAAAGTGAGGGATACGCTGGCCAGAAAAAGCCACTTCAAATAGCTGTGTGCTGTAGACCAGTCTGATTAGTGGCGGTCAATTCTCCAGCCTTGCAAGCTCTTGAATGGTGCAATCCTACCACAAGTAGCAATGGCTCCCCCCCCCCCTCCCCGGCCATGGGAGTCAAAATGTCGTCTAACATTTTGACTCCCATCGCCAGGGGAGGGGGGGGGGGAGCCATTGCTACTTGTGGTGGGATTGCACCATTCAGAAGCTTGCAAGGCTGAAGAATTGACCGCCACTAATCAGCCTGGTCTACAGCACACAGCTATTTGAAGTGGCTTTTTCTGGCCAGCGTGTCCCTCACTTTTTTTACCCGTGCACTTATCAGACCACATATTCTGGCATGCACTGGTTGTTGGTAACCGATGGGCACTTGAGTCGAGTGAATGCGACGAAAACTGAACTCTCTGCTCATTCCGCCAACACTTTGTCTTGTAAAGATGCTATACATAGGCTGAACTACCATCGTCCCGTGATTTTCAGTCGATACACACTGTTCTTGAGCTGTTCTGAGCGTTTTCCTATCCATCAAAATCCATCACGAAGTTTTTGTTAACGGATGAAGTACAATCCCCAAAAACTAATGCCTGTGCATATCAACATGATTAATAGGCAAACCTACTCCTCGCAACGACTATCCTGTATGATGTACTGGGTTACCATTCTTTTCTTTCTCACTTGCACAGCTCCGCCAATTATCACCTACCCTGAAGACAACTCCATCATACATGTGAAGGAAGGAACTAATTTTAGTATTGACTGTGATGCTAATGGAAATCCGGCGCCAGCATTGAAGATTCTGGATGCAAATAGAACAGAACTTAAAAATCTATCTGCAGGGACGGTGATAAATGATTTGAAAAAAGTAACCCTCCGTCATACATTTCAGAACATTAACCGTAACAAATCGGCTGTATATACATGCACAGCTGAAAATCACCAAGTGAATTCATCCCTTAATACATCAGTCGAAGTTGACGTACAATGTAAGTTTGTTTTTGTTTTTTAGTGCAGTGTGGCACGAGATGATGATGATTATGATGTTGTGTGCTCTATATCAACACATTACACTCACTCACGCTTACCTCCTCCCCCCGCCAGCACACCTTGGGACCTTTGGATGCCCATTGCTCCGTGCAATGATAGCATCAGGAGTTGCAGTATTTCCTGTGGCGAGTTGAATCGTTGGGCCAACGGAAGTTGGTTGGTTGGTTGGTTGGATTTATTTAAAGTCGTACAACAAACAGGCATATCTGCCTCCTTATATGAAGACGACTCCTGGCAGTAAAACATTTTAAAGAAAAGAGAAAGGAAAAAAAAAAGAAGAAGAAGAGAAGATCAAGAATGCATCCTGAGCATACAGCTAGAGACTGACTGAGAGACTGAGAGACTGAGCACAGCTAGCCTAAGCATGAATCAAAGCATCAGGATTACTACATACTACTAGTACTATTCTCAAGATAGGGGAGGGGGGTTGCTGTCATGCTACAGTAAGACAATACGCGTGCAACACACCCTTGAACTAGAGGGGGGGGACATGATGTTTCTCGCATCAGGTGGAAGACTGTTCCAAACGCGTGCAGCAGAAAGAGACACGGGATGAGTTCTGGATGGAAGCTGCAGCAGAAGTTGTTGGGAGCCGCGCGTTTGGCCAGCCCTAGTCGGAGTGACGAAATCTCCGAATAATGCGCTGATCAGCGGCTGCTCCATGGTGGAATGTAGGCACCGGTAGACCAGCGAGCACACTGTTTCACGCAAGAGCTGGTGTACACGAAGCAGGTTGTGTTCCGCATACACGGGAGTCATACGGGTACGGGAGGTAAGGTTGTATACGGCTCGCAGGGCTAGGTTGCATAGGCGTTGAAGTCTCTCTTCATTAGCCTTGGAGAGAGAGAGCTAAAGAAAGCTGAGCATCCATAGCGGATCCTGGACTCTACCATGGACGTGTACGCCATTCGCTTCGACTGCAGAGAGAGACACTTCCGATTTCTCCACAGTGCTCCTATAACCTGTCGAGACGTTTTACAGATATGCGTAACGTGGCTATTCCAAGTCAGGCGATCGTCTACAATCAAGCCTAGGTACTTGGTCTGCGACACAACAGGGAGTACAGCGCCATCGCATATCACAGGCGGCAAGGGATCAAGGGTGCTCCGGGGAGCAATGTGCAGCACACAGGTCTTGGTGGCGTTGAGGCTCAAACCGCGTCCATTGAGCCAGACGGCGAGACGCGTACATGCGACACTAAGCTTAGAGCTGATGTCTGCACGGCTGGATGATGATGTATCTAAAGTGATATCATCGGCGAATTCCTGGTGACAAATACCAGGCGGTAGATGAGAGTCGATGGAACTGATGTAAACAGAAAAAAGAAACGGGCCGAGAACGCTACCTTGCGGTACACCACTGAAACACTCCGAGTAGCATGACGATGAAGAACCAACTTTAACGCGTTGTTTCCGACCCGACAAATAGCTGGCAAACCAGGCCAGAGCAGTGCCACGTACACCCTTTCCGTGAAGATCATCCAACAGCGTTTGGTGGCGAACCTTATCAAACGCTTTAGACATATCGGCAAACACAATGGACCAGTGGACTGTTTCCGGGCCCTAGCTGTGCTCCATCGATGTACGGCCAGTGTCAGCGCGTCCTCCGTGGAATGATGGCGACGGTAGGCAAACTGAGTTTCCGGAAGAAGATTCTCGGACTCGAAGTATCGAACAACTTCACGGTGGATTGCACGTTCTAGGAGGCGTGATACAGTAGGAAGGAGACTTATTGGTCGATAGTTGGTCGGTAGTTCAGGATCACCGCCTTTGAAAAGTGGCATGACATTGGCCTGCTTAAACATTGCTGGGACTTTAGCAGTCTGAAAGGAAACATTAAAGATGCGGGTCAATGACGGTGCAAGCATGGAAGAGCACTTCTTCAGGACCAGGTTTGGTATGTCGTCATGTCCAGTTGCCTTGTGCTGGTCGACCCGAGAAAGCATCCGCTCAACAAAGTGGACGGTTAGAGGCGTGAAGCGGGCAAAGTGGGACTCCTGTACCTGTGTGGTGGCATGTGAATTCAAGTTTGAAGGTCGCTGGGGATCATAGAGAACGCTCGAAAACGAATCTTGCAGATCCTGAACAGGGATGCCAGGAGCATGATGAATAACACGGCGACCGGTTACCGTATTCAGTGTGCGCCACAAGCCTCGGGTATCAGCCGCGTGTAATCCACATTGATCGCGAAAGTACTGATTTCTTAGTTTCCGGTCCAAGCGACGACAAATGGAGCGTTGATCTTGATGTTTCTTGCGAAGCTCAGCATCCGCCGGATTACGCTTCAGACTTTGATGGAACCTGTTTCGTGCTCGAACTGCCTGCTGGAGTTCTGGAGTCAGCCAAGGGCAAGGAAGTCGCCGCCGTTTGGAAAGCGTCTCCGGGGCATGGAGGTCGAGGACTGCCTTCAGCTTCGTGTACCATTCTTCCACCATCGAGTCGCAATCACTCGTGTAAAACTGTTAATGCCGAAGGCCTGAAGATCGGAACTGAACTGCGTCCAATCTATTCTTCGAAGGTGCCTTGACATTTTTGGATTTGGGGCCGAAGAGAGAACTGCTGGCTTGAGATGACTTGAGACAGCAGCATGATCGCTGACGTCAATCGCAATGACTTCACAGGACACTACCTTGTCGGGAGGAGAAATAACTAAATCCAACGCCGTGGCGGAGTGGGACGTGACTCTAGTTGGAGCAGTTATCATGTTGGTAAGATTATAACTGTCCAATACTTGCTGGAATGACCGTAGGGTGGTTGAGTGACCCAGCATGTCGACGTTGAAGTCGTCCATGACAATGAATCTATCCTCCACTTGACAGGTCATGCTCTCTATAGTGTCCTCGAAGGCTCTCCAGAAGTCCGCCGTTGCAGAAGGTGGGCGATACATGCAGTTTAAGAGCACCCGATCTTTGCGTGTGGTGCGTAGGGCTATACATATGTTTTCTATGTCGGTATGTTCGGCTTCTCTGTGGCGACTGACTATGAGGCTCTCCTTGGGGTAAAACGCAACACCGCCACCCATGCCGGTTGATCGATCGTGCCTTAGAAGGGAATAGCCAGGTATATGTAGCTCTCCGTCGCTAATTGTCTCATTGAGCCAGGTTTCAGCGATACCAAGGACAGCAATGTTCCGCGTCTCCAGGAAGCTGCGGATTTCGCGCGTTTTACGTCGTAAGCTACAAATGTTAATGAACGCTGCAGTGATGCATCCAGAGACTCGGGTGTGTTGCACGGGGTTCTGCGGGTAAGTAGGGATTTGATGGCCAGTACTGAAAGGAGCAGAATTTATGTGAGAGGGAGTGAAAGGCTGTGCATGCGGATTTAACACTGACATCATAAAAAGGAGAAGAAAGTAAAACGAACCTTTAAGAAAATACTTGTGGGCACTGTTACGAAAGACAGACCAGGGCAGAGAACATACATAGTTGCACATGTAAAAGGACATTGGAATATGCAATGAATTTTGTGCCACACAACTGTTCATGCGCTGGATTTCCTGGAGCGCTGTGCTGCAACTTTGGCTGCATGCTTGGCCAATTCTCGCCTGCTGGCCTCATTCGCCCATTCCACCTGTGGGTCCTGCTGCTCGAAACTATTTCCCAGGGGCAATGCAGATGGCTTGAATGCGTGATGGCCAAAGGCAACTTTGTACTCCTGCGAGTCCTCATCTGGAGAGTGACCTGATTTCCCTCGGAAATGCTGCATGGGTGTTGTTGATACTGTGATGGTGTGTTGAATGTCTGGTGGAGAAGAGTCAGTGTTCTCTTCAGTTGGTGCCATGTTGTCGCTCGAGTGCTTTCCACAGGAATCTGTGCTGCTACTTTCTCTTGATTTGGTAGCAGCTTGCGCGTAGCTCATACTCGTAGGTGCGTTTTCCCGGGAGTGTTCATCATGCTGCACATGCACTGATCCTGCAGCTGCAACCTCTTGATTATGCGTATTTTGAGGGTCTGCTGCTGACCTGTTCACTTCGGTGCATCCCGTACTTGTTGACAGACAAGCTGGAGGTTTTCGGCGCGGGCATTCACTGGCTTTATGGCCTGGTGCTGCGCAACGGAAGCATGTCTGGGGTTGCCCTTTGTACCAGATGCGTAGGGGGGTCTGACCCACGCGAACAAGAGACGGAACTGGCTTTCGCAATGTCACCTTCAAGAAGCGAGTACCGGTTTCACCTGAGAACCCTTCGTGCAGGATTTTTTTCCTAGCAGGAGACCCGTGAATCGTTGCACACTGGCTTATGGCCGAAGACAATGCACCGTCATGCAGGTGATACGGACAGCCAAACACATGCAAGCTAATGAGCTCGGTGTCTCCAATGACAATATCTACTGCATTACCAGCAATTTTGAAAGACGTGGACACAAGGTGATCCCTGGCGGCAGCATGCTTGAGGGTGACAGTGCACCAGCCTGGTCTGCCATGCGGGTCCACTTGCTGAAGTTCGTCGGGCTTGACTCCATTTCTAGCTAGTTCCTTAATGAAGAATACATGATCGATCTCCCAAAGAGGATCAAGTTGAAAGGAAAAAGTGATGCGAGGCGGAGCTCCAAAAGTGCTCCCGCCCGCCATCCTGAAAAAAAAACAAAAAAATGCTTCGAAGTCCCTGCCACAACCGCAAATGAACACTATAGGCTTTTGTACAGCTGGTCGGGGACGATTGCACATGAGGCGCCAGTCTCGTCTGTCCTGCGCCAAGTCGCACCAGTCACCTGTCATGCACCGAGCACTCAGATCAGCAGCAGCGATGTCCCTCCAACGTTTCTTGGGACCGTGTCTGGGCCTTGTGTTGAGTCCCTCAGCAAACAGAACGCACTTGGGGAGACGGGAATCCTCCATTCTCCCAAGGTGGCCAAGCCAGCATAAACGGTGAGAGCGTACGACCTACGCCATTTACGACGGCATACCAAAATACCCCAGCACACACACACACACACACACACACACACACACACACACACACACACACACACACACACACACACACACACACACACACACACACACACACACACACACACACACACACACACACACACACACACATACCCACACACAAACAGACACACACGCACACACACACACACACACACACACACATGTACACGTGCACACAGCCATGCTCACACATAGGCACACACACGCACACATGCACACACACACACACACACACACACACACACACACACACACACACATCATACGAAAGCGCATCTCACACCTTAGCAGGAAGAGCGCTCTGCTACGGTAAACTATGTCCACTTTCCTGGTTTCAAAATCTCTTTGGGCACTAGCTACGAGCTAGCTCGTAGTGAGGATTATGATGTTGGTTATTTTATTTCGCAAATCCAAACCGTAGTTTCTTCCGAATAACAAGGTAGCAAAGAACATACCATTGCAGGAACCAAATGCACTTCTGGCGGTGTTTTAAGCCATCATTTCCACATCGCGCAAAGGCAAGGGTTTTTCTCGAGCACTTTTCAACAAGTTAGCAGCAACTTCGTTGCTGTAGATTCTGTGACATCCTCCTTGTTCTTCTTGCTCCTGCAATACTGCAACAAGTCAAGTCGTTGAGTGATGCTTCGTCAGAACAATCCTACAATTTCAGTGAATCCCCGTTGCGTTTATCGTGGCACTGCAGATATTTCATGATTTGAAAACCAGATAAATTCTACGGCATTACAACATGGGGAGAACGAACAGATCCGAAGACGACTCCTTTATCGAATGGAAGAAAATCTCGGCAGACGTTATTCTTTGATGCAAGATAATGACAATCACTTTAGCAGAGCCTCCTGGTAGTACATAAGCAGTTTGTAGGCATTACAGTCGTTTTCGCACCCATTCAACCTTTATGACAGTTTGGTACAACTGTATTACCCTGACAAAGACGAAAATAGCATGGACCCGCTGAGGTGGGCGTTTGCTGCGAAGTGGGCGTTTGCTGCGAAGTGGGCGTTTGCTGCGAAGTGGGCGTTTGCTGCGAAGTGGGCGTTTGCTGCGAAGTGGGCGTTTGCTGCGAAGTGGGCGTTTGCTGCGAAGTGGGCGTTTGCTGCGAAGTGGGCGTTTGCTGCGAAGTGGGCGTTTGTTGCAAAGTGGGCGTTTGCTGCGAAGTGGGCGTTTGCTGCGAAGTGGGCGTTTGCTGCAAAGTGGGCGTTTGCTGCGAAGTGGGCGTTTGCTGCGAAGTGGGCGTTTGCTGCGAAGTGGGCGTTTGCTGCAAAGTGGGCGTTTGCTGCAAAGTGGGCGTTTGCTGCGAAGTGGGCGTTTGCTGCGAAGTGGGCGTTTGCTGCGAAGTGGGCGTTTGCTGCGAAGTGGGCGTTTGCTGCGAAGTGGGCGTTTGCTGCGAAGTGGGCCTTTTCAGTGGACTTTACAGTAGTTCCAAGTACATCCTGTGGTCGTGATTAACAGGGCGGGCACTGAGTGCCTGTGCTACCAAACTGGAATTGTTCTACTGCTACGGTGACAAGTTTGGTGTTACGTGACCAGTCTTAGCTATAACCAACAATGCTACAGCCATGTGAATGGCACTTAGAGTAATAGCGGGGAGTAGTAAGAACAGAGCAGAGCAATGGCAAAAGACACCAGTTGCCAGGGTAGTAGCGAAAGCCTGAAACACCAGCAAAGAGCCAAAACCCAATCCACACATGACGTCACATGCGCATGTGTTTATTTGTTTGTTTGAAGTTTTATTTTACATCGCAAACCAACCGGGCATTGATGCCCAATAATTATTATGATGGCGATAGAATAAAAAGTGTGGCTCGATAAAGCTGCACTTGAGAAAATGAGAAAACAGTCAATAGGAAGTATTTGTACCGGTAATTACAAGTCAAGTTTGAACGAATTAACAATCAGAGAGAAATAGGAAGATGAGGACCTATGCCAGAGGGAGGTACTATTCGGCCATATTAACCGTAGAAGAACACTTTCAGGAATCTTTTAAACGGGGTTGGACGACGAGTGGACGTGAGTTCCTGTGGCAGGGTGTTCCAAAGCTTCACGGCGGAAACCAATGGTCGGCTGTCGCCAGATGTTCGCCAAGTTAGCGGAACAACGTACTTGCAGTTGTCATTGCCACGGGTGTTACTGGGAGGTTGGAGGGCTACTCTATCTTTCAGAAGAGGGCTGATGCTGCTGGTGTGGACACGGTGCATAAGGAAACGGAGTTTGCATTTGGCACGTTCAATTACAGGGGTCAGGGAAAGGCGATTGTATATAGGAGTGGTATGGGACTGGAAGGGCAGATTGGCTACGCAGCGAACACATCGCTTGTCGAGGACAGTGAGCTGGTGCCGCTGCTGAGCCGTAAGTGCTGAGAAGAACAGGTTTGATCCATAAAGTATGTCAGGAAGTATAAGGGCAGAATAGAACAGAAGTGACTGGCGTTCAGATAGCGACGAGCGGATAGTTCTCAGGGTGGTTAGCTTCTGGGAATTTTTACGTACTATGCTGGAGACCTGCGAGTCCCACCAAAGAGAGGAATCGATCTGTAGGCCCAGAAAGCGAGCAGTGGTGGTCTGGGTGAGAGGCGTCCCATTGCAGTTAACGTTGAGTTCCAGGGTACTACGGCGTGATGCCTCAATGGCTAACACCTGTGTCTTGTCAGGGTTTAAAACCAGGCCTTTTCCGTGTAATTAGTCAGCCAAGTTTGACACAGCAACTGATAAGACTTGATTAAGGGTTGCTACGGATCTGCTTGCGGTGTCGAGTAGGATGTCATCCGCAAACAGCTGGGAGTGTGCTGGGCTGGTGACGCTATGGACGTCCATGGTATATAGCGAAAATAGCAAAGGACCCAGTACACTACCCTGAAGGACTCCACACTCGCATGCAGTTAGGCCCGAGCACTGCGCACTCGCCACAACTACTCTCTGTCGACGGTCCGTGAAGTAGCTCGCAAACCAACGCAATGCAGTCAAAGATACACCCAAAGCAAACAAATCTTGGATAATGAGCTGGTGCCGTACTTTATCGAATGTCTTGCTCATGTCCACTAGTACTGCGCCAGTATGTAGCTGGTGGTCTGCTGACGACAGATAGCGGTCCATGGCCAAGGTCAAGGCATCTTCCGTGGAGTGTTGTGTGGGGCACACATAGAACAGATGTGTACATGAACGCAGTACACGTGATACGTTGTTCTAAAGCAATCATTCAATTACCAGACTCAAACAGCCAGTAATTTTCCGTGTACTTCTTGTATAGATCCTCCGGAGAACTGCTCATTTGCCAGCAGCAGACAACTGGTCTACATTCCCTTGCACAACCAATCAATTCAAATTTCTTGTGAGTGCGGCGCACATCCAGTGCCCTCTTACCATCATACAGTTGAGAAATTGTATGGCCCATTGCTCCAGCGAAAAGTGACCAATAATGTTACGATGGCCAAGTATCAATACAGCATTGATGTAGACCCTGTCAGTGCTGGTAAGTATCAATGCAGAGTTTCAAACAACGCATCTACCACGGCTGAAGAATACAATTCCAATTTTACTTTAGAAATTTTTGGTGAGTATGGACATATTATGTTCCTGGTCAGATGTGAGTTTGTGTGTGTATGTGTGTATGTGTTTGTGTGTGTGTGTGTGTGTGTTTGTGTGTGTGTGTGTGTGTGTGTATTATGTCTCCTTTATGTCTCCTTTATTCACTCCTATCGAAGGCAATAAGCCAGTTGATAAGCCAGGGGATGTTGTTGTGGGTGGGTGGGTGCATGCGTGTGTGTGTGGGGGGGGGGGGTCATGGTTGTACGTGGGTGTGTGGGTGGGTAGGTAGGTGTACATGCGCAGGTACTGTTGGTCAGGTGTGTGTGTGTGTTTGTGTGTGTGTGTGTTTGTGTGTGTGTGTGTGTGTGTCTGGTATGAAGTGGCCACCTCTTCTCGCTGCAAATGGCGCAAGGCTTACCGTTGTGTGCCAGACAAGCGGAACAGACCTCGACCATCACCGGTTGCGTTCCAAACCTTTCACCGCTCCTTCAGTCGTGTAAGTGACAGGAAGCGACACAAGTGTACAGCTACGCGTGCCCTACCCGTAAGCCAACAGCCAGGAAGTTGTCACCGCGACCAGTGCGACAGATGGTTCAGGAGCAAGGGTGGATTTGCCTGAGACAAGTGCTCGCCAGCAACATCACCAGCAGAGGCATCTTCTGACACACTTGAGTCACCGGTGACGAACAATGTGTCCTGCGAACGCTGCAGCTTCCACTGCGCCCGCTGCAACCGCTGCGTGCTATCGCGCCAAGGCATATAGCGTCACAAGTGCAGCTGTGGCTCGGCCAGAGCAACCGACACAGACCGTTGCTCCTTCTGCATCGTTTGCAATTGCGGTCGGCGTTTCAGTAGACCACAGGACCTATCCCGTCATCGCCCCTACTTTTTCAAACCTGCTCCACCCCCCATGGGGTCCGCATAGCCAGAATATGGCAGCGCGTCCAAGGTCCAATGTGTGTGTGTGTGTGTGTGCGAGCGCGCGCGTGCGTGTATGTGTAACTGTCTTGGCCATCCTATTCCGATGTACTCCATGTGGCGTAGACCAGGTGTACATTGGGTGGTCGATTCACCTGGCTTCGCCAGTTGTGTGGATTAGACAGTTATCTGGTGCTTGTCTTGATCTGTTTCATTCATAATCAGATCCGCTATCGTTGCTACAAAGAGAAAATCTGTGGGTGCAATCTCGTGCATTTGCAGATTTGCGTGCTACTTTTGCGACGGGCGTATACATGGTACATGGTACATGTGTGTGTGGAGAGGGGGGGGGGGGGGGGTGCGGTGGTGCATGCGTGCATTTGCGTGTTTGTAAATTATATTTATTGGTTTATAGAACACATTTCTATACGGGTGTTCTCTCCATTTTTTCTTATTTTTTCTCTTTCCCTCTGTGTGTGTGGGTGGGCTTGTCTGTGTATGTATGTGTGTCTGCATGTGTGTGTGTGTGGATATGGGTGTCTGCTCGTGTGGGTGCATCCGTGTGTATGTGTGCTCGTGTATGTGCTTGTGTGTGTGTGTGTGTGTGTGTGTGCGCGCGGGCGCGCGCACGGGCGCATGCCCATATGTGCTTGTATGTGTGGGTGTGCATGTACATGCATGTTTGTGCAGCTGCTCCGCACATGTCATTCAGTAACAACTCAGTCGCTGAGGGCAATAACATCACGGTGAACTGTACTGTTCTCGGCTTCCCTGCGCCACGTGGCATCATTTGGAGATTTCCCAACAGAACCATTGTCCCTGACAATTATAAAACCAACGCTTCTATCGTAGAAGAAGTGAAGCTAGATGAGATTCTGGGATTGTACAAAGCGGTCACATCGCTGACCATCACAGACGCGTCTGCGTCGGATAATCTTGCTTACACATGCGAGGCACACAATGGAATCACAACACGCAATAGGGACATTGTATTCCATGGCCACAGTGACTCAACGGCTACAGCCACAGTAGCTATTGATGTCCATGGTGAGTGACTATGTCCGCCTATACCTGCCTTCACCTCTGCCACTGCAACAAATCTTCGATATCGACACACTGACTGTTGTAGGGTACAAAAGACATGAGGTGTTTCTTTGTACGGTCAAAATTGAGCATAAAGGCACCCTGTACTTCAAGACCAATACTCGGGCAATTTTGACTTGGAAAGAAAACAGAGATGAATTTGATGACCAAGATCGAAACTTAAATTAGCAACAAAGCTGGCCAATACAATTTTTCAAAAGTAAATTACATCTGAGAAATGTAAAGCAATGTTTTAACCCATTCACTGCTGAGCCTGTGCTCTTGTGTGATTATACGTCCTGAGCGTACATCACGAATTGACGATAATTCACAAGACAAGGGCGTGTTCAAATGATAAACACTTCTCAAAATCTTACTCGCTTTTCATAGAAGAAAATGTTAGGTCAAAGAGCAAGTTCTCACTAACTAATAGCTATGACAATTTTGAATACTGCAGACATCACCACGCAACATGACAATTTTGAATACTGCAGACATCACCACGCAACATGACAATTTTGAATACTGCAGACATCACCAAGCAACATGACAATTTTGAATACTGCAGACGTCACCACGCAACATGACAATTTTGAATACTGCAGACATCACCACGCAACATGACAATTTTGAATACTGCAGACGTCACCACGCAACATGACAATTTTGAATACTGCAGACATCACCACGCAACATGACAATTTTGAATACTGCAGACATTGTTAGAGCTTTGAAATGGTGTTTTCTGTTTTAGCTGGAAAATCAATTCTGGAAACACACAATTTCAAACATCTAACAAATTGTCATGTTGCGAGATGATGTTTTTCGTCAGGCGAAATAGCACGTCATAGTACATTTGAGATCAGCGGGAAGAAGATGACGACGTCCACTAATTTAGTATCTGTGCACACGAATCTGCTGTGTGTGTGACTCTGTGTGTCAGCTATGATATCATCTTCTGTGGTTCCATGCCTAGCATGTACGTCTGAACCATCCTGCAAAGTTTGAATGACGTAGGCTGAGCGATCGCTCCGCAAAACATACTTTTTGAAATTCCCTTCATAGTATATCTTCCACCATTGAAATTTCGAATTTCTTTAAAAAAAGTGCTGAGAGGAGTGGCTTGGAACCTCGATATGGCTTGTTCCAGACATGCTTTGGAGCCATCTTCTGTTGAAGTAGTGGCGGTGATCTGCCCTGCAACTACTACAACAAAAAAAGATTCGATCTGAGAAAGGGTGAGACCGCGAATCTCGGTTGAATATTGAGTATTTCAAGCCTTTTCACGACGACGATGGAGTTCTTTTTGGAGATGGACGTCGCGGCAAAGGACATGGTGTCCGACTTCTGGCGTCTGGTGAAGCCAGGGATCATTGGTCTAGTCAGGTCGGCAGCCTAACCGTCGGTAAGCTTTTGTTTGGATCCCGTTCTGCTCGATGTGGTAGATCACAAACAATTTGATATCGCACAAATTGATCTCAGCATCGTGCGTACGGTATTTTATATTCAGAAAATCCCAAAGTGTCTCTGTGTGGCCGCCCTATGCCACGAGAAACTCCAATCAGGCTCCTATGTCCTCTGCCTTCATGATTGAATGTCCACTTCGTTTGAACAACGAACACAACAATCGAGGACGGGTTTGCAATGAAAAATACAGCTATACTGGAGCTGAAAAAAGAAAGAAAAAAACGTGCTCAGGATGAGACTCGAGTACACGCGCACTCTCCCAGCAGGTGAAACGCAATTTTTTGTGAAAAATGCGTGTCGCCGACTGACCAGTAATTTCGCCTGACGTTTTACATCGTTTTACTTCGAATAATCAAAACGGGAATTTCTTCCCAAGGTAGCGAAGGGAGGGGGGGGGGGGGGAGAAAGAAAGAGAAAAAAAGTGTGTATGCACTGGAAATGATAGTCAGCTGGAGGTCAATAGTACGGATCCATTGTCAAAACAGGAGCAACTAGCTTCATCACTAGTACCGCTGAAGTCGCAACTCCTAACTTCGCAGATTATTTGTTTACAGAAAGCTCTCAGTGATTGCAACAGTTGCCGTCCCAATATTGCAACCACTACAGTAGGATCAGCAGTATCATGTGACGATATTCCACGGATGATGGTCACGAAAAAACGTTTGGGAATTTTTTTCATCTTAATAATGTGCACTCATAACCACGTGTAAAACAGACTATTGTCTTCTCGTCGGTTATTTACTTACAGTAGGATCAATGAACATTTGGGTTAGTGCACTCGGCAGACACACAGATCCAGAAGAGCTCCAAGACCTTTTTTGGGCATTGCGTGGGCACTTGAGTATCCTTTTTCTGCGCTATTTGCCCCTTGATGCCATGACAAGTTTGGGTCAAAGAGTTTCTTTTGTGTCCAGAGTTAGTTGTCATGCCTGCAAGCCCCACAGTCTCCATTGCTCCTATTTAAATAATGTCTCTCCACACAGCGTGTCCATCTATTCTTTGAACGAAGACTCAATATCTTCTTACTGGGATGTATTGCCTGTGATGTCCATAGGTGACACAAGTTTGCACATGGACTTGCCGAGAGCACTGTCCTACCATGTCATGGAGGAAGTTGTAGTCAAGTGCACTGTAGCCGGTAATCCTCTGCCGACCATCGAGTGGTTCAGCACAGCATCTACCTTCAACAACAAAACACAAACCGTCCAGAATGGCAACATCACCAAGGACAGGAATGAGACTGCCAAGGTGGCCTACAGCGTGCTACATATTCACAACGTATCTCTCGCAGACGCTGGTCTCTACTGGTGTTCCCATGCTAACACTGTGCACCGGAACGAGTCATCACAGCTCAATCTCACCGTCTTCGGTAAGTGTTGGTTTGCACTTTCGCAGAAGAAGCAACCACTTTGTTCTTTACTTGTATTACCGACTTCTTGCCTAACCTTCACATCGTTTATATCATGACCAATATGCCCTGGGTACAAGTCACTTTTGCCATTGCTGATATTGCCCCGACTAGAGTGTGTGTGGCCATTTTGACGATTTTTTTAAACAGTTGAACATATGCAACGCACTGGACATAGTCTTGCATTTGTGTGCGCCTACAGGCTGCCTGTGCCCCAGAAGCTTCCCTTTTGCGCCACGGGGTGCAGTCGAAGCACCTGTATCACTTCGGTGATTCAAATGCGAATGCAGCCTTGCCAGTCACCCGCCAACGTGCCGCATACGCGACCATCCTGAGACTGGCCCTGCCGCATTTGGCACTTCTAAAAAAGCTGCGATCCTGTAGACAGCACGCTGGAGTACCAAATACGTGACTGGCTTGAGGACAGTTCCATACTGCATGACAGGGCACCCAGCTCAGGTCGCACATGGCTACGGCGTGAGCTGGGCGCGGTGAGGGTTGGTGATAACTGAAACTTCCATTTGCATTTGAAGCAACATGGAACGGCTGTCCAAGTAAACATGAAGCTCTGTGTCAGGTTTGTAATAAACTGTAGCTTAACCATTCTATCGTTGTTTTTTTTGCCAATTTCCGTTTTTCTTCATGATTCCTGCAGCATCGCCGAGCAACACTCGTATTTCTCCAACAATAACAGTTAATGAGTCAGCCAATGTTGTAATTGAGTGTGAATACCATGGTTATCCACAGCCCGCTATCACGTGGCATACTCCATCTGAGGAACTGCAGAACTCTTCGGACGTCAACTTTGCGGCAGGTGCACCTGTCACCCTGGCCAGCGGTATGATATCCGTCAGATCGAACCTCTCTTTGACTAATGTCACCAGAAACAACTTGCTGAACTACACCTGTGTCGCTCACAATGGCGTTGGTAACCGGCTGGCCGCAGACTATACCGGTCCTCTTGTGTCTTCTACATATTCGTCCTCGGCCACTGTCAGCTTGAATGTCCTCTGTAAGTCATTGGTATGACACATTTGAGTGGGCTTTGTCCACGCGCATTGCGTTGTCACTTTACGGCAGCTTGCTTGAGCTAGCACCATCACCATCCCCATTTTGGCCCAACTACGTCTTTTCATTTACAAGTACCTTGGAGGGGTGCCACTCCCAGAGCAAACTTTCTACTTGTCACTCCCGGGGCTAACTTCCCATTTAGGGGTCACACTAGTCACTCCCAGGGCAAACTTCCCATGGAGGTGATAGCACTTGTCACTCCCCGAGTAGTTTCAAGGCAACCTGGTAACATGCCTGGCCACGCTTGCTCTGTGCATGCACTTCAAAATACTGTAAGACCATAATAATTATGTTTTTACGCCGTCTGAAGTTAACCATCTCTGTGTTTCTTTTTCTTGATTATCGACATGAAATTTTAGAGAATTCTGGATGTCAAAACCGGCAAACGACTCTGGGCACATCCTTTTTTTTTAACGATAACCAATTGAAAATTTAACCAATAAGTTACGAGTTATGACAAACAGTCCATCAATGTAACGAGATATTATACAGTAAGATAGTGCAAGAAAAAGGCACAAACTGACAGGCATATTGAGACATCCAATGACCTGACAGCTAGCTCCAACACATCTACAAAGTGCAAACCAAGAACCTTCCACAGGGCCGTCGGAGGCTGTTGGCAAGTGGTATGGCCGGGGGGCGCGGGGGTGTCCGCCGGCGAGGGTCAAGGGGGCAAAGCCCTTTGCGGGGGTGCGGGGTGTCCCCCGGCGGGGGTCAATGGGGCAAAGCCCTTTGCGGGGGTGCGGAGTGTCCCCCGGCGGGGGTCAAGGGGGCAAAGCCCTTTGCGGGGTCAAGGGGTGTCCCCCGGCGGGGGTCAAGGGGGCAAAGCCCTTTGCGGGGGTGCGGGGTGTCCCCCGGCGGGGGTCAAGGGTGTTAGAATAGTGTTTGGGATCCGATGCAATAGAAAACACCCGTTATGCATATCTTGAACATTGTGGAGCAAGTCCAGCATTCTGCAACTTCTGCCAAATTTACCATGAATCGTGCCACAGCACAAAATAGTAATAGGTCATACAGCAAAGCAGATGCTAGTTGAGAAAATTATTTATAACAATCAAAATGGGTGGCATCACAACACAGCTGGGTTATAGATTGATGTCTGCCTTAGGATTAACAAATTGCACTGCAACATGGATATTGAAGTTGCACTGCAGCACGGATAATGAAACATTGTGTGAGATAGCGCAACACAGAAGTCTGTGAACATGCGGCACAGAGGCTCAGTGCACTCAAAGTTACCGAAACTTGCCAAACACTTGGGACCTGTGGTCATTGCCTCGGACAAAGTCCTCAGCAAGGTCCACCACGTCGAGTGAGTCGCACTCATCCCTCATAACATGCACCAGTGCACAGTGATTGAGCTGTTCTTGCATCATCATGGATCTAATGTAGGTCTTGAGCCGACGAAGAGCAGAGAAAGAACGTTCGCTGGTTGCATTGGTTGCGTGTATCACCAGTACCAGCTTTACCAGGGTGACGACTTCGCTCATGAATGTGTCTCAGCTGGCCTGAGATTTCAAGTATTCCACAACGTCCTTCAATGACAGACTGCTACCAGCAGTGGCAACGAAGTGTGCTCTTAAAACATGGAGCTGGCTGCGGAGGACAGGCACATTGAAATCCTCACCCAGATCTCCTCCACTTTGACAGCTTGCTGCTCAATCTCTTGGCCAGATGCAGCATTGAGGAGCAGACTTTCCAGAAGAAGGTAGCTTTTCAAGACTTCTTTTTTAAATCTCTCCTCAATAGCAGACAGAATGGAGTCGATGGCCTGGTAGTATATTAGACGGTAGTGGTCCTCGACTGATTGCGCAAAGTGAGGTGGTGATGATCCATCTTGAAACCTGGCTGGTGCTCGATGCTTGTGGGAAGCTGTGGTTCATTCACGTCCAGTTGCTCTTGTTTGGCCGTGACCTTCCAGAATTTATTAAACTCCTCATCTGTGTTTAGCAACTTGAGGCCTGCGATGGTTTTCCGAGCCATCTGCTGGCCTTCAGCAGCGGAAAGACACTTCTTCTGAAGGGCAATTCTGAGGTTATGAGCCAGTTTCAAAATCAACTGACCCAGACAAACACCAAACAGGAAGTTCAATGATGAGAGCTGGAACCGCATGCTGTTGCACTTGACAGACATTTCCTGGTCATACTTTGCCATTTCCGTGAAGCGTTCCGCACTGGCTTGGAGCACACCATTGTTGATAAGAACGGTATTTAAGGACGAGGCCCTTGCTGTCCATGGAGTTGGACATAGCGTGCAAAATCCTGGCTCCTCGGGAGTGGCGACTTCCTTCTTCAGCTTGGAAAATCCAGCAGAGCGCTTGGCAGAGTACTTCAGCAGCTTGCTGAAGTCAAAGGTGGTATCCAATGCATCTTTCACAAGTGAGACATTCCTGGCCAGATCTTGGCAAGCTAAGGGCGCGTTCAGACTACCGTGAACCCCGTCAAACCGTGAATGCCGATAAACCGTGAAGGACATTCACACTACCGATAACAAACTAACGTGACCGTGAAGTTTTCAGCTCTCACCGCGGCACTGACAAGGGATTTTCCCTTTTTTTCGCAGCGCACATGCAGCCTGAGCACTTTTTTACTGCCGGTAAAAGTTTACTGCCGCATCAGCCGCGGCAGTAAAACTTTCCCACCGGTAACGTGCCAGTAACGTCACGTGATCAAATCACCTTGGCGACTTTCCCTATCGGTCACTTTTTATCGGTAGTCTGAACGCGCCCTTAGGCTGCATTCACACACGGTACAAAACCGCATACAAGCATCATGTTCTTTGAAGTCAAAAGTGAAAAATCACATCAACATTCAAAGCCATCCCGGAGCGGCTTTGAAGGCGGCTTTGAAAGCGGATTTCGGCTTTTAGTTTTGAGGCAAGTCGAAACGAGTGGTTTGGTGTGTCGAGTGCGCAGAGTTTTTGTTAGTTTTTGGAGAGTCCGGTACCATGCCTCGAGTTGTCTTTTCTGCCAAGGTGGAGCTACGGCTGATAGAACTATGGGGAAAATACCAGCGAGAAAAGTGGAACTATGATGAAAAGAGCTGTTGCCGAGAAGAGGATTGCAGATGAGCTGAATCTGTGCGCAAAGCAGCTATCCAGAGGTGACCAGGAAATGATATACACGGCCGCTATCGTTCACAACTCCAGCACACTCAGAGGAATACAACAGTTGTGGAGGCGTTCCACTGAGATGATACTAGCGGACCAAGAAAAAGTATTTTTGAAATATTGAGCCAAGTGCCGCACGGTACCGGTGCGCTCAGCGGAAATCAAAATTCCCGCTCTTCGCCATGGGTCACGCGGGTCACTCTTTACGTGTTTGGCATGCACTGCATTTGACTGTGTGAGTGCACAGGCGTTGCAAGTGGCTTGTAAAAAAAAAGTAAATTATCGTGTCCGTTCCCGAAGGGAACTCAAGTGGCCTGTACAGTCATGTAAATGCGATTTTTGTACCGTGTATGAATGCAGCCTAAAACTCCATTGTGCCTGTTGTATGTGTGTATGTATGTATGTATGTATGTATGTATGTATGTATGTATGTATGTATGTATGTATGTATGTATGTATGTATGTACGCCACCGATGCAGCAGAGTGACTAGTACCATTTGACTTGTCCCTTCGGGGACTGCGTAGCCAGACTTGGCAGCAGGATCAAGATGTATGTATGTATGTATGCATGTATGCATGTATGTATGTGTGCGTAGTATCCCTGCTTGCTTGATTGTAGCGTATCCCCGTGTTAGCGTATCCTCGTACGTTAGCGTATCCCCGAACGTTAGCGTATGTGGTCTGTTGCCTATAAAAGCTGCTGCGCATTTCTGTTTCCATATATTAATTATCCACATGGATCGACTTTGAATGGTTGGTAGTTAGAAGTTTAAAAACAGGCTTTGTCATTGTAGTTGCTGAGTATACTATTCGTTGTGTGCATCTGCTTTCTCCAGTCCCAGCCACATTGGAATTAGACCTTCAAGAAACTATCCAACTCGATAACATGCAGAACTACTCTGTGACATGCTCAGCATCTGGCAATCCATTGCCGCAACTGGTTTGGAACACCACTGCACCCATGTTCCGTACAAACCTGACAGGCCACGTGCGCACCAGGACAGTGGGACAGATCGTCACTGGTTTACTTGACATTAGAAGCGCTAACGGCACTTTCCATGATGGCCAGTATGCTTGCACATTCGAAAATTCATTCAAGAGAGTGGACACCAATTGGGCTAATCTGACAGTTGACGGTAAGTACTAGTTTGCTACCTTGTACCATACTGTAATTTTTACAATACGCACAAGTCATTCATGCACTATTATCATGTGACCTGCATAATTTTCATACATCATACATATCCAGCACACTCGTTTTATGATAACTCGATCGTTTAAAATACACGGTTCTCGATAAGAAGAAACAGATGATCGTTGCATCCCTAATAAAAAATAATAATGATGTAAAGCTGATGGCCGCAACCAGTAAGCAGCTTGACTCAATGCTAACATAGTATCGTGCGTTGGGAAATCCATTGGAATGGTGCTTTCTCCGGCAAAGTGGGCTAAGCTTGTGTGCCCACAGTGTGCAGTTGATCCGAATCAGCCAGCAACTGTCACTGTGGATGAAGCCTCAAGCATTGCCTCCTTGGCGGACGGCTCCGTGTATGCTTACCTTGGCATAAGGGACTGTTTTGGCATGGCGGAACAGTCTGTTAACTTAACCCTTTAAGAGCCGCCCCATACTTGAATGCAAAACTTCAAAAGATCGTAACTCAGTCCAATCTCGCTCAAATCCAGTGATCGAAATATCCGGGGCGAAGAGAAAACTCTCACCTGTCGGGAGAAACAATCCGCGAAGCGCTGCGAGCAACGGTTCCTGAGATAAATCACTCGTAAGTTGAGCCGCGATCGCGGCAATTTCAAAAGCGCGCAGTGCGACTTTGGTATTGAGAATTTTGAGACTTTTCGTCACGCTGGTTTACTCGAATTTGCACGGGTCTCACTGTTGATATTGTCAAGAGTACACAGCGAAAAAATTGGAACTCCACGATCGAGTAAAATGAAATATCTGTAGCGGGACGCAATTGGACACATTTCGGGCATTTTTCGTACTGTCGCTGTGATCTAGCGCTGGATAGAGGGTGTGCTGGCTATCATGATCGACCTCATTCTCTTCCTCTCGCGGATACCTTTCCAGGAAGCCCTAGATTGTGAGGATTGAGCGAGTAGAACTGAAGCTATGATCCAAGGAACACGAAAAAATGCAGAATTTTGAAATTTTCCTGTGGCTCTTAAAGGGTTAAGGTGGCCACCACCAAAGAGTTCAGGAAGCGATTGCGGCTGGTGACACACACATCTCTCAATGCCTGCAACCTCTCTCGTGCCTTTAATTCTTATGTTATCCCAGTGCTATTGTATGGCTTGCGCATTGTGTCATGGATGAAGGCTGCTATTGCAACCTTCGACAGGAATGTCAGAAGTGTGCTCCACGCAGTGGGAGCACACCACCCACGATCTTCCACCGTCCGTTTTCACTTGCCCAGATTTGAGGACGGCTGAGGGATTGTATCGGTTGAGCACCTGCTGATAAGGAAGTACATCCGCCTGTCTGGGTATCTCCAGGCGCACTCCGACCTGCCGCTGATTGCTGCTCTGCATGCACATCATGCAAATCTCCCACGTACAAAGTCGATCATCTCCCAGGCAGCCATGGCTGTGGAGCATTTCAACATCCCGGACATCGGAGGAGCAACAACTGATGTTGTTTTAAGTCTGCTATAACAACAACCACCCAAGCTTCTCTGCGGCAGAAGCCCCTGCATGGTCACTATTGGCAGTGGAGTGAAGGTGTACTGGACATGCCTCTCTCGTCCAAATTCGTAACGTCTCCCACATTGCGCCCATCTACGAAGTAATCCGTGTTTGCTGCTCAGGATCAGGTGGTTAATACGAGGAATTACCAGAGGTTGGTTATTGGCGACACGTCCGTGGTTGACGTGTGCCGTTTGTGCAGAGGTCCGGGGGAGACTGTTGACCATATTTTGGCATGTTGCCATGGACGACATACATAACTTGCCATAATCGTCTTGCTGCTATCCTCCACCTGGCACTCTGTCATCGCTATAAACTGGTATGTCCTGCTCCCCCGAGCCACTTGCCGCACTGCATCTAGGATAGTGAAGGCCGTAATTTAATGTGGGAAATGCCAATCCCAACAGACAGCATGTTTGGAGCAAATCGGCTGGATCTTGTGTGGGACGATGGCAAGTCAGTCCTACTTATTGATGTCAGTGTGCCACCGAATTACAGAGTGACGCTAAAGCATGCCGAGAAAAGAGCGAAGTACTTGCCCCTCGCAGTGGAAACTAGGCTGATTTGGCAGCGGGAAGCAGTGTCCATTGTGCCCATTATAGTTGGTACTCTTGGTGGCTTTTCGAAGGAAGGGGCTATCTCCATTAAAGGGGAAGTTAAGGCAAAAATTAAAATTTCACCAGTTGTAGTCTTCGGGGTGCTGAGTCGAATGGTCGTGGTCCGAGGAAGCTGAGACGCTCCCTTCCTACTTGAATCCCAATCGAACTCGCGCACTTCCACCGAAACTGGGTGACTGCGCCCTACTAGATGGGGATTTGTATGCAAAATGTCACTAAAAGCGCCGTTTCGTTCTTATAAAAGCACGGATGACCGCGAATGGCCCATATGTTGTAGTCTTTTGGACGCTGAGTCGACTAGTTTTGGTCCGAAAAGGCTGCGATGCAGAGTTCCTCCTTTATTCCCAATCGCACATGGTTGAACAAGTGGTCACGTGCTCCTGGGTGCCCAAATCACCTGGTCACCACGCCAGCAGGCGACAACTTTCACACCAAGGTTCAACTCGAGTTCAACTCGAGTGACAGGACTGCACCCAAAAAAGGTCAAACAGGCTAGTAAGTTGTACCCTGCAGGCACGGTGACCAGCTGACTGGTGTACGCAGGAGCATGTGACCGCTTGTTCAACCATGTTCGATTGGGAATAAAGGAGGAACGCTGCATCGCAGCCTTTTCGGACCAAAACGAGTCGACTCAGCGTCCAAAAGACTACAACATATGGGCCAATCGCTGTCATCCGTGCTTTTATAAGAACGAAACGGCGCTTTTAGTGACATTTTGCATACAAATCCCCATCTAGTAGGGCACAGTCACCCAATTTCTGTGGAAGTGCGCGAGTTCGATTGGGATTCATGTAGGAAGGGAGCGTCTCAGCTTTCTCGGACCAAGACCATTCGACTCAGCACCCCGAAGACTACAACTGGTGAAATTTTAATTTTTGCCTTAGGAAGCTCCAAGCTTTCCAATGGTGTAATCGCTTTTGCGATAGGAGAAACGATGATAAAGATATGGCGCTCGAAAGTTGGATCGCGGCACTAAATTGTTCAAACGTCTCAAAATCATTTTTTGCCTCGTGCTTCGGGGATTTCCCGTGGATCACGTGGTGTGCAGCCAGCTGATGACTTGTGGGTGTAATGACGTCGAAACTACTGATTGAGATGCAAAAAAATCCAGAGCTGTGCAAGAAACGACAGTGAAATGGCATTGGGATGAAATTTAGAAGTATTTCTTTCAACACGAGGCCCGACCTATGGCGATTCTCTGCGCTCTGGAGCAGGCTTTGTGGCACCCACGGAGTTGAGCGTGGCCTCATTCTCTTGGCAGCGGAAAGAGCGTTTCAAAGAGCCCTAGACTGTCAAAATCAAGCAAACAGAACGTAAGTTATGGTGGAAATGGTGGAGTGAACTGCAATTGCGCATTTTCACGCGTTCAATGGCACCTCAAAGGGTTAAGCAGCTATGTGGAGGAGAGCAGCATCTTCATGAACTGCAGTAGGCTGCTATCCTTGGCTCGATGGCCATTCTACGATCTGTTTTGGGTGCAGAATAGGACTTTTCATTGTCCCTGGTTGTCTTCTTTTGCTCTGTATGTTATTGTATTTGCTTTAGTTTGTAATTAAAACACTGTGGTTTGTATTGAAAAGAAAAGGGACTAAGGAACTACAAGTTATGCTATACTGTCCACTGACACCACCAGTTACTAAACAATCAGCTCATGCGGTAACATTGCACGACGCTGACCGACGGTACTGACGTTCTACAACTAACTGGCTGACAGTTCTAGCACATCTTGGATGCGCACGCCAACAGCCTTCCAACTTGCGAGGTTCCAAGTTACAATGATAGCATAGGAGGGGAAGGTGAGCGCAACCAAGACAAGCGCGTGCTGAAAGTCTCAGCTGTGAAGGACGTTGGCGGATGTTCATGCATGTCGATGACGATACTGGCAAGGCCATTGGACATAGCTTTATAGCGTAACTTGTAGTTTG